>NC_137044.1:12907925-12962925 GCF_032717465.1 Coenobita brevimanus
TCTGTTTCCTCTATTTTCACCCCTGCCCGTCTCTCCCCTCCCCTTCTCCCTCTCCTCCCCCTCCGTCTCCTGCCGTCCCCCTCCGTCTCCTGCCGTCCCCCTCTCGTATATATTCTGCGCAGATTTCTATATCCTTTACAATAATCACGGTGTTTTTCTTGTTCCTGAATGCCATTATACCCGGGGGGAGTGGTGGGCAGGGGGGAGCCTTGCATTTGTGTATCCTTATGTCGTACACGTTGGCTGTAGTTCATTCACTTTAACTTGGCTCAGAGTATCGTCCTTGTGCAGCTTATTTCTCATAGATCATTGGCAGAATAAGACAATACTATGGCTCTACTGTATATCCTTTCCATAGCACTTCTTCATGGCTAGTATCATATTCCTGTGTTAATCTCTTGTTACAGCTCAACATTCAAGACGGTGAGATTGCAATTTTACGCCAAGTTAAAGTGAACAGACTATAGATGTATAGTTTGTAGCATACTATCTTCACCACAGACGATAGCAAATATGTCTCCCAGTATTGATTTTCTATGTACTCCAGCCTTATTATCTCCTCCTCCTCCTCCTCCTTTCTCACCCACTTTTCACTCTTCTGCCTCCCCTTCCCCTCTGGTAACTCGTCTTCCCACCATTTCGTTATCTTACCTTTCTTGTCTTCACATGCTGTCTGCCTTCTATCGTTTTTCCTGTCCCCCTTCAGGTCTCCAGTTTCTCACTTTATTTTTGTTATACTCTCTCTCTCTCTCTCTCTCTCTCTCTCTCTCTCGTTTTCACACCTTCCACCCCTCCTTCTTTTAGGTCTTCTTTCCTTCCTCCCTTTCTAACTTCTCAGTCTTTCTTGCTTTCGTTCCTTTTTTCCCACATTTTTCTCTCCTCACCTCTCGTCCACTTTTTATGTCCACAATTTTCTTTCGCTTTTGTTCCCTCTCTCCATTTACTAGTTTCTCACGTTTTTCACCTTTTCCTAACACTTTTCTCTCTCCTCCTACTTTTATCTCTCTTCACATTTTTCTTTAGTTCCCCTATCTCTCCTCCTTTTTAACTATTTTTTTTCCTCTCTTCCTTTCTCACATTCTCCCGTGCACATTTTCCATTTTTTTTCCTGCATTTTTCACTTCCCCCCCCCCCATTCCCCCATTTTATCGTTCCTTTAATTCCCAGGACGTATTATTATATTAATTTCTTACGATCCCATTCAGCTTAGTAAATGAGTTAATTAAGGCAGTATCTAACCCAACCATTTCTGAGAGCATTTTGAAGATGGTTAGAGTGGGCATGTTATTCCTCTCGCCAGGGGGTAAAATTAGGTTCAGTCAGGTTGAATTAAATGTAAAAGTTATAATAGGTTCATATATCTTGTTGACGATGCTGAAATTAGGTGTAACTTTAGTCGTGTTGAACCTGGCCTAAATTAAGCTGTTTTATCAAGCTGGTGGATTTTCAGGAGATTGTTAGTGTTTGTGTCTGTATGTTCCAATATTTTTCCAGGCTGCTTGAGGCGACATGAAGCACATAATTGTAAATATATATATGAGTTGGTAATTTGCAGTCAAGTGTTCGTCTAATTTCCTAGATAATTAAGCTTATACACTCATCGAGAAATCTCATTACTTGTGCAAAATGACCCGAGGGAGAGAGAGAGCCAGTCATTAAATATTGATAAGTATTTGCCAGGGAGAAATACGTGTTCCCTGCCCTCCTCTTCCCTCTTCCCACGCCCCTTCTCCTTCCTGCCTCTCCCTCCCCTATCTACCTTTTCCTTCCCTCCCCTCTTGACGCCTCTCCCCCCTCATCCCACCTCTCTCCTCTCTCTTTATCCCACTCCATTCCCACCTCTCACGCTCTCTCCACCTCCTTTTCCGTCTCTCTGTCTTTCCTTCCTCAACCCCACCCCTCCATTGCCATTGCCTCCAATCTCCCTGCCTCTCTTCCATCCTCCTCCTCTCTTTCCATCATTTTCCTCCCATTCCGTCCTCCTTCTTACCCCTCTCTCCTTCTCCCCATCCCTCAATTCCCTTCGCCAACTTTCAATCCCTCCTGCCCTCTCCTCATTTGCCCCTCCCCATTCAACCCCTCACCCATCAGACCCCATTATTCACAATATTTTTTCCACTCACATTAAAAGATTTTCACACTTAACATACTAATCGGTACACTCACACGCAAAAATGCTTACACGCACACTCAAAAACTGTACACCCACACTCAAAGACTTACACACTTCCAACCATTCGAATATACTCTCATGTAAACCACTCAAATATATCTGCTGAGAGAGAGAGAGAGAGAGAGAGAGAGAGAGAGAGAGAGAGAGATTTAAAAAGAAACTCATGCTCGTCAATCCAAATAACCTACTCCGATATATCTCAAATTGACATAATCAGATACTGCAGGCTATTTTTTTCTCATAAAACACACACACACACACACACACACACACACACACACACACACACACACACACACACACACACATCAAACTCTGCACCGAGGTTTTTAATTTTCGCGTGCAAATTGCGTGCGGGTGATCAGTGCGGAAATTGTATTTACTTCCCGCGCCGCCAGGGGTCGCGCTGTTGGTAAATGAACTGATCAGCCAGTCCCCCCCCAAAAAAAAATCCCTCATTAAAAACAAACACCGGATTGACCGTGTGCAATTACGCCATTTTGGATTAATTCATGGATTAATTGCGTTCAGTTTCGTGTTTTTTCATTTGACTTACCTGTTAATTGTGTTTTCCTGCGCCTTTCACAAATTGGGTGTGTAAATGCGTTGTTTTGGATTAATTTACGGATTTCTCTTGCTCAGCTGCGCCATTTACGGATTTCTTACGTTCTTTAAAACCCATATTAGAGTTACGGGAAGGAAATTATAGCATTTTTATTTATTTATTTTTTTCTCGTGACTCTCAGCACTGATTGACAGGAGGAAATGGAGAGTTGTTGAAGATGCTTGGAGGCATTCTCTCTCTCTCTCTCTCTCTCTCTCTCTCTATTAGCAAGAGGAAATCATTGGTGTTGGATTTTTGCTGCTGCCAGACGATTATATTGAGCGCCTTGGTATTGAAGGGTTGATAAAGGCTAAAATTAACCCCTCCAGCAAAAAAAGTCTTCCCATCTGAGTAAAATCGTCTGGAAAGGGCAAAAATTCGGTACAAAATACTCTATCCATGTTGACAGGGTTAGGAAGCGTCGTAGGTAGACATCAGGTAATTTGTGTGTGTGTGTGTGTGTGTGTGTGTGTGTGTGTGTGTGTGTGTGTGTGTGTTTTAGTATCTGTGTCTGTGTGGAAGGAGGATTTTTAAAAGGAAGGAGTTGGTCTAATTCGTCTTTTGTTTGAATATCACAAACATTGCCACCACCTCCAAAACCTGCATCACCATCTACTCAGTCGTTCCTGCCACCACCGCCACCACCACAGCTCCCACCATCACTCCATCACAGCCATATCTACCACAGTCACCACCACCACCATTACCACCACCACCATTACCACCACCACGATTACCACCACCACATGCACAGTTCACTACCACAACCGTCATCACAGCTATAACAACCATAACCCATTCAATACGAGTATACCTCAACAACCACTGCCACTATCTCTACCCTTATTTCCCTCACCACCACCACCACCATCCTCCTCCTTACAACTCACTACCACCACCACCATCACAACAATCACTGCCATAACCCATTCACTGCACCTCAACAACCACCACCACTATCTCAACCCTCATTTCTCCCAACCTCTCCCCCACCACCACCACCCCCACCATAACCACTGCCATAACCATTACCCCCCACCATCCAGCTTGTACCGCCTGTCAAGCCGGAGGAGTGTATTTAAATGCCAGGCAAATGTTGGGCAGTTCAAGGCCGCAGCGAGAACGTTTTGGCATTTCAGGTTGGCGTATTGAAGCCTTTGCCTTTCTCTAAAGTACTGGAAAAATGATTTGATGGATGTATAGGAATTTGTTGGCCTGTCTGATGGTGTGTGTGTGTGTGTGTGTGTGTGTGTGTGTGTGTGTGTGTGTGTAATTCACCGGGTCTGCCAGGATCACTTGATGGTCGTGATCGTCTGCTTTTACCCTCCCGGAAGGGAGCTGAGAGCTCATATAGTCCGATCTAAGGGCAAGGCTGTGACCTGCACACACGCACACACCCGTCCCCTTGCTCAAGGGGGACAGTAACCACCCACTTCGTCAGTGAAACTTTTCGCAACCTGAGCGAGGCGCGAACTCCCGTCCACCAGTTGGCAAGCGGGAACGTTACCACTGCACCAGCGAGCGGTGTGTGTGTGTGTGTGTGTGTGTGTGTGTGTGTGTGTGTGTCTACAAACCTACCTCTACTGTAGAAACCCAGCCTCTCTAGAAATCCCACCTTGGAACCCCACTTCTCTAAATCTCATCTCTTGAAACCCAACCTTTTGAGAAACTTCTTTTAGAAACCCATTTTAGACCTTAATTCTTATCTAAATAGTCTCTGCTGCACCTCTTCCTTAGGAGTAAATTTTTTTGCATTTGGCTTATCACTGTTCTTGTTTGTGAATATTATGGAAACTGTATCGATAGTAAAAGCACATGAGCAAAACACAAGAGAATAAATAGTATAATAGGCAAAATATATCGCAAAGGAATAGATTTTGGAAAGCCTTAGGATGGTAATTTCGAAGGGTTAAGAAAATGACAACTTTTCCTTCAGCGATTTATTGCGTGTATTAAACCTTGGCAGTCTCTTGCTTATCAGTGATTTTTTTTATAACTTTGCATAGCTATATAGAATGCCAGATAATATTAACAGGCCATAGAAATAATTAAGATAGGGAAACTTGCCACAAATCCTCCTACAAACACATCCTTTAAACCCCCAGTGATGATAAACACAAGTACCCAAATCAAACGTGACGCTAAACACCGGTCGTGCCCGCCATCGTATTTTCCCGCCACCCCTCCTCCCCCGACGCGATAATAAGTGCCTTCGGGAGCTTGACCTTGGCTTGACCGCGGACCAAACCTGCAAAAAAGGGGCGGGGGTGAACTGGGGAGGGAGTGAATTGACCCCAGCGCGACCGTGAACCCTCTGGTCCTGAGTGTGTGGGCGGGGGAAGTTGTACAGACGTGGTGAGTGGGGCTGAGGTGAGGTGATTTCCATTTTTTATTAGCTTGTGTCTGGAGCTTTTTCTTATTTTTTTTTTATTATGCTTTCGTTTCTTATATTACCTCCTCTCTCTCTCTCTCTCTCTCTCTCTCTCTTTCCATAAACACATATACCTGCTTCTAATTATCCACCTCCCACCACTTCTTTCCTACATCTTTATAAATTTCGTCTCATATTCTCTCGCATAACTCTAAACCCCACAATTAACGCCATCCCAAACAGACACACAAAAGAAGAAAACCGGAAAATGCATAGTTAAGCCCAGTAGAGGAACCACCATGAGAGAGATTGTATTAGCCAACAGGTCCATATTTCGCCGGGAAAGCCACAAACACACGTCTGATAGAGCTTCCCCCTCCCATCCCCTAAAACATTGCGGAAAAACTGCTTGCCTCGAATCCTTCCTGTTTTCCCTCCCCGTCCCAGCTTTTGCCCTCCCCGTCCCAGCGTTTGCCCTCCCCCGCAGCAACAGACAGCATAAAATCGGATGTTAGCAGCGCAAGGCCGGCTCACCACCAAAAGGAAACCACTGAGGACAACACTAAGCCAGACAGTAAATGAACAGGGTAGCACTGTCAATCAGGTCTTCACGTAAAAAGTTTCGTGACTCCTCAGTGATTTGAGTCTTTAGTAAATAAACCCGTTCCCTTCCCCAGGCATGGTCTAACTTGCGTCTTTGTGGCCAGCAGACAGCCTCCATAACCACCTGACCACCGTAGATATCCACAACGCATAAACATAAATTCCCACAGCACAATCCCAGATCCCCACACCACATAATCCCAAATCCCCACACCACATAATCCCAAATCCCCACACCACATAATCCCAAATCCCCACACCACATAATCCCAAATCCCCACACCACATAATCCCATTTCCCCTCAGCACATTATCCCAGATCCCCACAGCACATAATCCCAAATCCCCGCTGCACATAATCCCAAATCCCCACACCATATAATCCCAAAACCCTCACAGCAACACACCTACTCAGAGCAGTTGATGTGGTTGGGGGAGGCAGGGTAGGTAGGGGGAGTGGAAATGGCAGAGGTAAAGTGGGGCAGCTGGAGGGGAAGGGAGGTAGTGAGGTAGAGGGGAAAGGGGGAAAGTGTTTTGAAGGGGAGGTATGTGCTGAATTTGAGAGGAGGGAGAGA
Source organism: Coenobita brevimanus (assembly GCF_032717465.1). Lineage (NCBI taxonomy): Eukaryota > Metazoa > Arthropoda > Malacostraca > Decapoda > Coenobitidae > Coenobita > Coenobita brevimanus. The sequence goes on from NC_137044.1 coordinate 12,914,252, forward strand.
GGGAGGTGGAGAGTAGGAGGTGTAGGAAGGTAGAGAGGGAGTTGGAGGGATAGGGAGATAGACCGGTGGTTGGAAGAAGGGGAGAAAGTTTGGGTGAGGGGGGGAGAGAGGTAGGGAGTTAGAGATGGGTAGAGAAGAGAGTTTGATAGAGGGAGAGAGCTGGTGATTGAGAGGAGTACAGTACAGAGGAGTGGAGAGGTGGGAAAGGATGACTGAGGGGGGAGAGAGGGTTAAAGAGGGGTAAGGAGAACGACAGTAAGGGATGGTTGAAGTGGGAGAGAGGGAGGGTAGAAAGTTGGAGTGTGAGAGGAGGGGAGGGGGAGGAAGGTAGTTGAGAGGAGAGAGGTAGGAAGGGATAGTTGAGGGAGGGGGAGGGGGAGAAAGTTGCAGTGGTAGAGAGGGGTGGGTAGAGGTAGGTAGGAAGGGGAGAGGAGGAGGAGGTGAGCACGGCAATAAGCGCCCGTGTAGTAAAGCCATAAAGCTGACACGAGCCCCGTCATCCCAGCCCTGCCTATATTGTTCCGGCTACACAATCTGATCCCCAGCCCCGCCCGGAGTCCTCAACGGCGACCTGACCGGCGATAGTGACCGTGAATGGCCGTGCTTCCACTCTCTCCCCTCGTCGTAACAGTGCGCCGGCCGAGAGAGGCGGGGGGAGGGGGCCGGAGCGCTAAATAGAAATCGAGGCGACTGGTTTCGGTATAAAATCGGTCCTCCGAGGTTCGCGATATACGGAGCTGCACAGGAATCGGTTGTTTAGCCCCTCTCCTATACCCTCCCTGCCCCCAGCCCAACGCCTCACTTATTCCTCTCCTCTTCCTCTTCCTCTTTCTGTCTTTCTCTTCCTACCAACACCATTCTTCCTTCCTTCCCTCTTTCCTCGCCTTCGGTCTTCTTACTTTTTTTCTTCCCTCACCTCTTCCCAGTTCTCTCCCTTTCCCATACTCTTCCCTTTCCCTTTTCTCTATTCTTTCCCCTTTTCCAGTTCCCCATTTCCTCATTTTCCATCTCTCCCTTCACTCCTTTGCTCCTCTCTTTTTCCCTTACCCCCTCTCACCCATTCTCCCCTTTCCCCATTCACCCATCCTTCCCCTTCTACCCAATTTCTCCCCCCTCATTCCCAACAGTGTCCCAGATTATCACCCTCTATCCCCTCTCCATCACCCACTCTCTTCCCTCTCCATCACCCACTCTCTCCCCTCTCCATCACCCACTCTCTCACCCACTACAAACCTACTTACCTCTTCCCTTTCCATTCTTCCCTCTCCAGTTCCCCCATTCTCTACCCTCTCACCCGTTCCATTCTCTCCTTTCCATCCATTTCCTGCTGTCTCCCCATATGTTGTCTTCTTCCCTCATTCCCTTCACTCTCCCATTCCATTGCCCCCTCTCCCCTATCCTCCCCACCCTCTTTCCTGCTCATTTCTTCACCTCCCTCTTCTCTTTCCCGTCCCCTTCCCTCATGTACCTCCTCTTTCTTCCTCCCTTTCCTCACCTCCCTCCTCTTTCCGCTCCTACCCTCACCTCCCTCTTCTCTCCTTCCCCTTCCCTCACCTCCCTCCTCTTTCTTCCCCCCTTCCCTCACGTGCCTCTCCTTTCTCCTTCCCCCTTCCCTCCCCCCTACCCCAACCCCAGGTCCTCGTGTCCGGCTGTGTGTGTTATGGTGTGGGCAGTCACGGGCAATAGTTTCCCCTGCCACTTCGACGAGCTACAACGATGCCCGCCCCGTCCCAGATTAATTCAATATAGAGACGCACACGCAGGCTCCATATTGGGATATGCTTTTTTTTTTTTTTTCTTTTTTTTTTTCCGTGTTCCCGGGAAGGCTTTCGTTCGACATGTGCTGAAATTAGGGACGGAAGAGATAGTTTAGCTTTTGCTGTTGTATTTTTCTTTTTTCTTTGTTTTTTCCCAATTTTTTCTTACTGCTCACAGGAAGCCTTTTGCTAGTTATGTGCTGAATTTAGGAACGAAAGACAAATATCTTGGACCTTTCTATACATTTTTTTTTTTCATTGTCTTTTTTTTGAGTGCTCACGGGAAACTTTTTGTCAGCTTTGTGCCAAAATTAAGAAAAAAAAATGTTTTAAGGCGTTGCTCTTGTATTTTTTTTTTTTTTACTGCTCATAGGAATCCTTTTGTTATGTACTGTATGTTCTAAAATGATGGGCAGGCGACGATTTTTTTAGATCTTGCTCTCCCACTCGTGTTTTCTTGCTCTCTTCTTAATTTTTTTGATGCAGAAATTTCCAAGAAGAAAGATGAAGAATTTTAGCCCTTACTTTTAGCTTTCCTTAGTTATTTATTTATTTGTTGACTTTTTTAGCGTTTATAGGGATTCTTGTGTCCAGTCTGTATATCATTATTATTATATTCTCTTTTTACGGATGCAAGATAAGATCATTTTTGTCTTGCTTTTTCAGATTTCCATTTTTCCATTATAGACAGAAATTCAGGCCCCTCATCCCTCCCCCCCTCTTTTTTTTTTTTTTAATACAATTGCTTACATGACCGATAAAAGACAAGAGATGATTTTAAGTCGCATTTTTAGTTTTTTTTTTCTCCTGCGTACCCCCCACCCCTCCCCTAAACTTTTTTTTTTTTTTTGGTAGATGAAGGTTGAGACAGGAGGGAAAACAAGACTTGCATTTTTTTTTTTTTTTTTTTTTTTATCTTGCAACACCGGATCTATTTTCCCGTGGCTCCTTTTCATACCAGATGTCGAAATTAAGGGGTCCGTTCCTATCCTTGACAGGGAGGCAGGAAAAGTTTGAGAATGTTTTAGCGTTTCTCTCTCTCTCTCTCTCTCTCTCTCTCTCTCTCTCTCTCTCTCTCTCTCTCTTTCTAACGGCCATACGAACCTGGCAATCCTCTCCTTCATAAATTCCATAATTGGGATAATGAGAGAATTTTCACCTTTCGATTTATTTTATTTATTTTCACACTTCTTAGAGCACCCTCCACTCCTCCACCTAAACACACAGACATTTAATTACAATGTTTTTTTTTTTTTTCTGATATAAGAGAACAGACAGAAGGCCCTCAATTACAGCATTAAAGCTCACCCTCTTCTTTGACATCAAGTTTAATGTTAAATACGAGTATACGGGTCTGACTGTGAATAGAGGTTGTCTGAAATGCAGTATACACGCTTAAACTGCTGTATTTTAATGTTTGAAATCATATTTAAGAGATATATGCTTATAAAGAAATAGATGTAGATTATAATGTATATATTTGTTCCAGTACTCGAGTGGTTTAACACAAGCAAACAGTCGAACAGTTTGTGTAACGCACGGTTATACATATTCTAAATGACCTAGATTTCGTTGTAACTCTGTCTAAGCGATTTATTCTGCATAACACACAGTATCATCTTTTGTGTTACCGAGGCAAGCATAGTATGTGTTAAAAATGTATAGATAACACTAAAGTAAATATGAGTGTGTAAAAAGCATAATAAATCGCTCAGAAAAAGTTCCTACCAGGCCTACAATTCTACCTATGATACGACCAGTACTCTGACCTACGCATCCCAGTACACAAGGCGTAACCCACATATTGGTCGCCCAGTACTTTTTTTTTTTTTTTTTTTTTTTTTGGCCGCACTCAAAATATTAGTACTGTATATTACTTTGGAACGCTCACACACGCCCTGGCTTGTGTGGCTTTCTTGCTTCAACATGCACGGACGCTGATTAATGTATTGGTATCACATGCATACATACTTACATACATATATTTATACATGTACGAAACTCATGCGCACATCCAGACACAACAAAGCTTACACACACACACACACACACACACACACACACACACACACACACACACACACACACACACACACACACACACACACACACACACACACACAAAGCACTACACTCACTAATTGCTAAATCCGACTTCATTTAATCAGACTGGGCCGTGTTTGTACGAGCCTGTGTGAAGTGAGACATACAAACCTGATTCAGCAAATTACTCCTGGGGGTGGCCTTTCTCTGAGCTCAGCACACTTTACATTCTCTTCATTAAATAATACCCGTAATGAAACAGCACTGGGGCCAGGGTTTTCGCAATATCTGCTCTGTGTTTCGATGCGCTTGGCAAGGGTTGTGGGGCTGGGGGGGGATGTGTGTGGAGTTGTGGAGGCTTGGGGGATGTGTGTGGGGTTGTGGAGGGCTGGGGGGGTTGTGGAAGGCTGAGGGGTTTTGTGTGGGGTTGTGGAGGGCTGGGGGGATGTGTGTGCGGTTGTGGAGGGCTGGGGGGATGTGTGTGGGATTGTGAAGGGCTGGGGGGATGTGTGTGGGTTTGTGGGGCTGGGGGTTGTGTGTGGAATTGTGGGGTGTGCTAGGTTTGGGGAGGTGTGGGGTTAAGGGATGTATGGGGTTTGGGAAGGTGTTGTGTTGTTGGGGATAAGGGGTTTGGGGAGAAGTGTGAGATTTGGGTAATGAGGGGTTGAGGGGATGTGTGAAGTTGTGGAGAGGGACACTGGGGAGACTGGGTTTATTGGAATGGTGATTTTGGGAATGTGCGATGGTTGAAGAAGGGTGGAGGTTTAGAGAGGTATGTGGGGTTGTGGGGACTGGGGTTCGCAGAGGTGCGTGGGGTTGTGGGGGATGGGGTTTGGAGAGATGTGTGAGGCTAAATTTTTTCCACTGGGCCCCATTTCAAGGTTAGTATATTTTGTACACCTCAGTTTAGTTAAAGGAGCCCCAGGAGAGCAAGCGAAAACATTGCATGGACAATGAGCACATTATATTTGCTGTTCTACATACTAGTTCTCTTTGTAGCAAATCACCTTTAAACATGAGAATAATTTAGATTAATCGTACAGTATATAGATATGCAGTGGGTTAGTATCTTTAATGACACGAATTTTGCCATTAATGTGTATGAATATGTGAAGAATTATGTTGGAGGAACGGGGTCGAGGGAGTCAGGAGTACATATAACAGACAGTACAGGTACCAGGAGGCCTGTTTGATCCTAACCAGGTTACTTTTTGGAGTGAAACTAATGCACTAAAAATTTAACTAACGTGTGTGGGGAGAGAGGAAACGAGTGTAATGGAGGAGAAATAGGATGGAGGAGGAGATGATGAGGTATGTGGAGGTAAGGATCTTGCTAACAGCTTCGCAGACTAAGTTTCGATAATCAAGCCATAAGACTTTACTTAGCGTCAGGGTGTGGCTTCTCTCACATAATCCACTAGCGATGTCGTTGCCATGGATACAAGACCAAACTCAGATTTCATTGGTATGTACACTCGTTGGCATTGGGCGTTTCGTAATACCGCTTCCTCAACAACATACCGTACACTGCACGTTACGAAAATAGCTTGATATACTCTTGTGTTATTATAGCGAACCTCGTCGATGATAGAAATGCATACCAGTTTCCAAAGGAATCGTAAAGTGTAATATGAAAAATGAATAATTGAAGGGGAGGCCCGAGAAACGATACCTTTAGTGGAAAAAACTATTCTCGTCTATAGAAGAGGTGGTTATTCAGATCAACAGTTTTAACTCGGCTTGGACCCTCCTCAGATGTGAACAAAGATTGACCGAAGTTTTTCTATCTTCTGAAAGGCCAACATTTTCCATATGTGCTTGACCATGTGGAGTGAATGAAAAATGGGAGATTTACTATTTCTGTCTGAGGGAGGTGGAAGAGGAGAGGGAGAAGGTGAGATCTGAGACAGAGGGTGAGGTGGAGGGATGAATTGGAGAGAGGTGAAAGAGTGAGTGTGACTTAGAAGAAGGGCAGCTTGATGAAGGAGGACAGAGTAACGCGGAAGTGATATGTTTGTTGCTATCTCTTCTGGTATAAAATTAAGTGAGATAGTTAGATAGGCTGATTGACAGGTAGGTAGCCAGAAAAACTAGCGGTGCACTGAAATCGAGACACAACCATTAGTGTTTGGAAAGCGAGGTGACAGAAATACTTAGACTAAAAGAGAGAAAGAGACTTGTTTTTGCCTCCAACCCAGAAGTTTAAGCGAGCAGTTAAGGCAGTGAATAACTCAAATGCTCTCCGGACGTAAATTTGTGATTGTCAGCTCCCTTGTTGATTCGTCAGGGTAGCTCCTCTAAGTTTAGGCTGCTAGATACTCAAGTCCAGCCTGGGTGAAGTTTGAAAAGGTCATTTTTGTTGTTGTTGCTTTGGTATTATATCAGAGAGAGAGAGAGAGAGAGAGATACTTAGTGACACGTGCCGTCTTCTCGTGTTACAAATTTCTTTGCATCACGTCCTTATCAATTTAGTTTACATATTTCATCTACCGTTTATCTTTTTAATATCGACCCAGCTTACATCAATAACATGCAGGAAAATAATAAAGGTGTCATATGCGGGATAAACCTCAGAGGAATTAAAGTTCTGAAAATCTAAGTCCACGTTCGCATATCACACTTTTAGTATTTTCATGTATATCGTTTTTATCTCGTAACATTGACCTGGTTTGCATCAGTAGTATAACAGAAGATAATATTGAATGGAAAATACACCTCAGGGCAGAGAGAGAGAGAGAGAGAAGGGGGGGGGAGGTTAGGAAATATAGCCCAAGATTTGCATCCCATAACATAATATTTTTATTTGTGCTATTTCTGTCGCATGTAATACAGATCTAGTATACATGAGCAGTCTAGAAGAGGACAATAGGGTGTAATGTCTAAAATACATCTCTACACGAAGAAACAGTGCGATATTTAGTCACCAGAAATACATACCGTAGTTCGTGTACACAACTACCATTTTCCTGAAGTTGATTGAAGTTGATTGCCAGGCGAGGAAAAAGTTGAAGGTGTAATTGGCGCGGGGACGATCCAGATGTCGATTTTGGGGAGTCTGGCACGACTTCAATAACAGGAATCTAAATCACACACGATTTTCAGTGATGTGTTTGAAGGTTTAAGTGGCGGAAGGACGAATTCAGGTGCCTTATTTTTCGATTCTGGCCACTGCAAGACACCAGAACTTTTGACTCTGTCCCCTTTCATTTGTGGAGTTAAAGGTAATTTCATGGGTTACTGGAATGGTAAAGTTTTTCACAGTTATCGAGGTGAGGAACACGCGCGAGTTAGGTAACTGGTGTAGAGGAGTGTCTTGTTTAGGTGTTAGTATGAGAACTGATAATTGTAGGATGACAGCGTGCCATGAGACTGAACGGTGAAAAATAAAAATGGAAAACTTGTGAAGCAAACTGACATCGAATGACCGATAACATCTGAATGAGTAGACTAAAATGCCAGCGAAAGAGAGCCAGCCTTCCATCTTTGTGTGTGTGTGTGTGTGTGTGTGTGTGTGTGTGTGTGTGTGTGTGTGTATGACCTTGACCTTTGACTCGACCTTGATATTCAGACTTGACCTAGATATGGCTAGAAGCTACCGTCTTACAAAAAATGTAAAGTTTCAAAGTCAAGGCTTGAATAAAAGACAAAAATACATTACAACATTACTTACCGTCTAAGTGGGCAGTAAAGAAAGATGATTAGTATGTAACATTGAATTGGGAACAGAAAGATTATTGATAACCATTAGAAGAGTGCGTTTAGTTAATTTGCTTTTAATGTTAGTCTTTAATTTTTTTTTTGTCTGTTGCGAAGATATATATATATATATATATATATATATATATATATATATATATATATATATATATATATATATATATATATATAGAAGTGGAGAGAGAGAGAGAGAGAGAGAGAGAGAGAGAGAGAGAGAGAGAGAGAGAGAGAGAATGAAGTGAAGGAAAATTGACGATAGAACAATTTATAAGAAAAAATACATACATTTCCCAGAACATATGAAGCTTGTTTGGAAGAAAATTACAAAAATAACCAAACGTATATGGGGATAAACAGAAATATATGATAGACGAGAGAGGAATCAGGCTCAGTGATGGGTGAAGTAGGAGAGGTGGAATGTTTGTGTTGAGATGCTGGTGAATTAGAGTATTTGGAGGATAAGTAAGGTAGTAATATTGATGGTACATAAAGGAGGGGAATGAGGTGCCGGAGCATATATAAGTGGCAGAATTGAGAAATGCCTATAAAAATCTAAGAATGGTTGGGGAGCAGGTGTTGATGAGGGTTAAGTAGATATAAAATGGGGTGGGAAGAGCATAATAATCAGCCGTTACAGAATATGGTGAAGCCCGTGGGAGTAGAATTGTACTAGAGTAATAAGAAAAGGATATCACTGAACTCTTCAAAAAACAGTGTAACTAAACTGAGTGCTGAATCGATGGTGGAAAGATGTGTGTGTTGTAAGTTTGTTGTATGGAATAAGAACATTTGTGAAGATGTATGCCATAAAATGTTTAGAATGTTTTAATAATTAACAAGGTGGCTTCCGGAATGGTAGAGAATGTGTGGTTAAGTATTTGCAGTAAGGCAGATCATCGAGTAAGTAGTGTGTGTGAGAAAGGATGTTGAGATGTTTGTGTAAATGTTTGCTTTTCTGTTTATCTTGGTTACTTTTCTCTCTCTCTCTCTCACCAATTCGGTCTCTATCTCCCCGTTCCTCTTCCCCGTTCCATCTCTTTCACCTTCCCATTCAGCCACCGTCCATCTATCTTCAGCCACCCATTCTGCCCGTCCATCTATCTCTCTCCTTCACTGGCTTGCTCGCGTTTGCCTTCCCCTGTTTACTGTGTTCTTGGTGTGTGTGCGTGTGTGTGCGTGCGTGTGTGTGTGTGGATCGTTTGTCATTGGCTGGACAGAGGAGGAGGTGGAGGAAGGAGGAAAGAGGAGGTGGAGGAAGAGGGGAGGAAAGAGCTGTATGTATTTTTGGAGGAGGTGTAGATGGAGGGGTAAAAATATTAACTTCTTAACAACCATATATGATGATGATGATCCTAACTTCATACCGATCCTGTGCGTAGACCAAGAGGAGGAGGAGGAGGAGGAGGAGGATGGAGGGAGACTGTCATAACTTGCATTAAAAATAAAAAGATATATAGATTTCTTGTGCATAATGAAGTGTGTATTGTGAGCTTGGGATTGTCCAGGTGGGTACAGTTGTGGTCAGGAATATCACTCCACTTTTAAGATGAACGATTCTGAAACTTTTACACATTATCCTAAAAAGATTGCTAGGGTCCGAAGAGCGCATTACTGGGTTTCTAATGTTAGTGTTCACTTTCCCTTTATGTATCGTAAATACAGTAAGTGTGTCGATATTAGAGTCCGCAGCGGCACAGCTAACACGAGGGGCACCACGTGAGGGTTCCCCCCCCCCACACACACACACATTATATCAATGAAATCCACGTGCAGCCTTTGTATGAGTCGGTCAGGGGATTGTGGTTTGCTTTCCGTTATCTTCCATTGACAGGCAGCCACGTCAATGTGCAGTGACGTAGTATCATATTATTGCCTCCCACATAAAAATGGGAAATTTATGTTGGCACTGCAATCCTATGACCTATTTTCCATTTTCTTTATTGATGCTGTTTCGCGATTTGACTCAGTCCAAGGGAGGGTTTTCTCGAAGAGTTACAGTCAACCTTAGTCAATCCCTTCGAAGGCTTTTTCCTAAACTGAGTAGCGTCGTTTGGAATTAGTAAGAATAAACCAATAAATAAACCAATAAAATACGTTGTGGGATTGAAGGGGTTAATTAAGGACTTCTGGCCATTGTGTCCCAGATCGTTGAGAGGGCGTCAATAAAACACGCGGGTAAGCGGGAATAATGACCATGAAGAAAGGCAGGGTTGAGTGCATCTTTCGGTGATTTAATGGAAGACTGGTCAGCGTCACGGAGTACTAACAAGAGGTTTCACGTCGTTGGCCGTCCTCAAGCCAGTGTTGAATATAATCGCATAAGAGGTAACCCCCCCCCCCCTCCAAAAAAAAAAAGGAAAAACAAAAAATGCTGCACACGAGGTAACCCCCCAAAAAAAGAAAAACGAAAAACAAAAAATGCTGCACACAAGGTAACCCCCCCCCAAAAAAAAGAGGAAAAACAAAAAATGCTGCACACGAGGTAAACCCCCCCCCAAAAAAAAAAAAAAAAAAAGGAAATACAAATAATGCAACAACATAACCTGCGCTTATGTATCTGTTATCTGTGTCTGGCATTCATGCTGTCTGTCGGTATCTATCTGTCTATTTATCTATCTGTCTCTGTTTTGTTTGTGGCCACCTCTTACGGGTTTACGGCGTCTGGCATTAGAATAGATAGCTGTATAATTCTATAAAGACCTCCCGTATTGAGAAGATTAACAACGTCCTTCTTTAGCCCCTCCAAGTCGAAAACCCTCAAAGCAGAAACCACCTCGAGATAACAACAATAAATCAGAATAAACGTCTTCGGGTTGCAGATTAAACTCACCAAGGTTATTTTTAAGTAGGCACATCAAAACCTCCTAATATAGTTCCGGTCTTTTGAACCTTGTATACCTGCGCTCGAGTGTGTTTGCCCTTACATATGTGCGCATGTCTGTCCGTGTGACGTGTGTTTGCCGTTACCTGTGTGTGGACGTGCTGAAACAAACCTAAACCACACACTGACAAACACACGGGAAAAATAAAGGCCGAATGGGCAGTGACGCAGACAGATAGACACATATAGACGGACACAGACACGGATACAGATGCAGACATGGACATAACACTGATTCCTGAGGATTGTGTACACTCAGGAGTACATACATTGATATATTGCTAGATAGATATAAAGGTAGCTGGGCATAGATGATATAGATAAATATAGAGACATAGATGATATAGATAAATATAGAGACAAACAGATAGGTAGTGCTAACAGACAGTTGGACTCTTGTTCTTATATGACCATCTTCACGTTCACCGCAGACTCGAACACATTTGTCCATACTGCATGCGCACACCCGCACGCATGCATAGCAGGCATACACAAACAAAAGCATGTGCACGCAAACACAAGCATGTGTACGCAAATACAAGCACGTATGTGCGGGCAAGTATGTGCATGCAAAAACAAGCTCGTGCATACAGTTACGTACACGCAGTGTATTCACTTATGCATATGCATAAGTGAGTACACTGCACAGACACATGCTCATATGCCGCACATATGTATAAATGCTTTAAATACGTTCACGCACGTATGCACTCGTCTACTGGTACATGCATACGCGAGTACATAAATATATGCAGTCATAAATACACGCTCACTATCATACATACATATATACATACATACAGATATACCATAGCACACACATTACCGGCTACATAATAATATATTCACACGTGCGTACGCTTAGGGTACATAAGAACTTAGTCACATTCTCAGGCACACTTATTCCTGCTTACATACACACGCACTCACATAAAACCTATGCAGGCTAACAAATACATGTATATACACCCATGAGAATTAAAAGCATTTGAACTACAACTAACGCCAGATGATTATTTATCTCGGAAACACACCACAGGAGAGAGAGAGAGAGAGAGAGAGAGAGAGAGAGAGAGAGAGAGAGAGAGAGAGACAGACAGACAGACAGACAGAGAGAGAGAGAGACAGAGAGAGGGAGAGGGAGAGGGAGAGAGAGAGAGAGGAGGGGGGGGAGGGAAGGTAGTGTGTGCAGGTGAGGCTTTTGTCTGTCAAGCAGCAGGTGTTGAACCCAGGACAAACACTAGTCGGGGCTCGGGCACAAAGGCTGGTTGCATTACACGGATAAATACGGCTACCACTGTGGCTTTTCGCTTTTCTCTTACTTCCCTTTATCCTCTCTCTCTCTCTCTCTCTCTCTCTCTCTCTCTCTCTCTCTCGTTTCCTGTCTTTTTAATCTTTTCATCCCTCCTTAGTCCTTATACGGAAGAAAATGGACGTGAACAGAGTGGTAAAAAGCGTATATCTGATACATTATAGTTACCTTATATTACCTTTTTAATTAGGTGTGCAGTATCAGTTGTTCCTTGGGTATTATTATGAAACGTTTCTCATTTGTTTGGCCTCACGTCAGTTATATGGATATAAAACATCTTATTTCCTGTCTATTGTTTTTGTGGTTGTTATTTGTGTTTGCCCTTGTTTTTGTCACTGTCTAATATATATCCAGATATGTTTAAGTGTCCTTTATTGTTGGTGCTGAGAGAGAGAGAGAGAGAGAGAGAGAGAGAGAGAGGAGAAGAGGGGGGGAGAGGATGCTGAGGTGCAGGGAGGGATTTCATGAATGTTACCACGTGTGTTTATGGGGTAGTCAGGAGGCGGGGTATGACGGGACAGTGAGTCTAGATTACATTACACCAAGTTACATTACACGCCGTTAACCCAGATTATACTACCAGGATTATACCAGCAGGATTATACTAGATTTTGCTAGCCTAGTCAAAAACGTGTAATGTAATGAAGACACCATTTTTTTTTTTTCACTTTTAAATATGTTTGTTTCGTCATCCAAAATAAACCATTTTTTTTAGCATCTGTATCGTCAACTTCACCCAGCATCCACATCATAATCCACATCCATTATCCACATCGTCATGCACATCCAATATCGACATCATCCACATCCAACATCCTCATCTTCGTCCTCATCCACTATCCACATACACATTCACACCCTTCATCCACCTAGCATCACATCCTCATGCTCATCCACACCTTAATCATCATCCCGCATCTATACCTCCATTCCAACCCGACACCATTCTACTCATACCATTTTTCACATCTACTACATTCTTTTTCATCACTCCTATCTACTTTTTCTGCTTAACCACCTTCCCTACTCGGCTCCTCTCTCCTCCTCCCTCCACTTCTTTTCCTACTCCACTCCCCCCACTCTCCTCCCATATATCTCACTCCACTCACACCCCTCTTCCCACCCCTGCTCCCCTCCATATCTCCCCAAACTTCAGCGTCATCTCCACACTCCAGCAGACACTCACTTCATCTCACGCTTCTCATTTCCTCCTCCCACTTCCCACCCCCTTCACCGCCCCCACCTCCTTTCCCCACGCCACTCACCCACACCCCACCCCATCCCTCTCTAATACCCGGCGTAATGAAATCGTCTGAAGGCTGCAAAAAATAATATATAAAATGTCATTGGATACAAGGGTTTTATATATAGAAATTTCTCGAACGGCGTGGATTCATTCACCCCTCGAAAACTGTTCTGCCTCTTCATTTCTTTGTAATTGTCAGTTTTGGTCTCCATCGTTCTATCTTTTCTCTGATTTCCCTTTTTTTCTGTTTCGTTTTATATCTTCACTTTTCCTGTTTCCATTATTTCTTTACATCGTTCATTCTTTTTTTTCCTCAAGTTTTCTATTTAACTGGTCTTTTTTTTCTCTTTTATGTACTTTATTATTGTGAAATTCTGTTATTTCCCTTTCCTTTTGTGTGTGTGTGTGTGTGTGTGTGTGTGTGTGTTTGTGTGTGTGTGTTTGCATCTTTGTACCTTTTACTCCGTTCCTCCACTTCCTTCCTCTCAGCGCACGGTACATGCCTTCCACTATCTGTCCTTTCCTTAATCAACTTCCGCCTTTCCTCTTTCCCCACTACTTCCTCCTTTTTATCTCCCTGCCCCTCCCAGTTCCCGCTTCCCTCCATTTTCCTTCAGTCTCCCGCAAGCTCCCTCCGTTTATCCATTCCCTTCATTTCCCCACTTCTCTCTTTCTCCCTATTTCCTTATCTCCATCCTCCGTATCTCTGCTTCCCTCACTTCCTTTCCTCCTTCCCTCCAGTTCTTTTCTCCATCTCTCCTCTCTCTTTCCTTCCCTTCCTCCCTTCTTCCCTCCTTCCAGTCTCGTGTCTCCCATCTAGTTCATTGTCCCCTCCGTTTTCTTCCTTCTCCTTCCCTCCCTCCCTCCCACGTCCATCCCTTCCATTCTCCTCTCTCCTTCCTTTCTCTTTTCTTCTTTCTCTCCTTCCTTCCTTCTTTCCTCCATCTCTTCCTCTTTCCTCCCTCCAGCTCGTCTACCTCGCCGAATGTCAACAAAGATCCCTGAGCGGCCATCCCAGTGTATTAGCAACCCCCGTTATGCCCCGACTTCATTAACGCGCCAATGTGAGAGAGAGAGAGAGAGAGAGAGAGAGAGAGAGAGAGAAAGACGGGGAGAACGAAATAGAAGTAATGGGGAGGAATCTGGAGCGTCAGGAGAGGTGGTGAGAGGACTTCTGGGTGAAAAGGATGTGTGTGTGTGTGTGTGTGTGTGTGTGTGTGTGTGTGAGAGAGAGAGAGAGAGAGAGGATGGGGAGGTTGAGGAGAAAAGATGGAGAGATGAGGAAGATTGAGAGGGACGAAGAAGATGGGAGAGGAAGAAGCTGAAAGAAGAGGAGAATGAAAAGAGAGCGGAGGAAGAAAAAGAGGAGAGGAGGAAAGGGATTTTGTATGAGTGTAAGAGGGAGGTAAGATGGTTGGAGAAATATTTAAAGATGAGAAAATGAATAGGAATATGAAGAAAGGAAAGCTGTTTTGAGACGAGTAGAACTGGAGGAGGAGGAGGAAGGTAAGAGGAAGAAGAAGAGAAAGAAGGCACAAGTAGTAGAAAGTTGGGAAGAGAAGAGGGGAGAAGAGGAAGAGGGAAAGGGTCAGAGTAGATTTTGAGAGGAGGAGAGAGAAGGTAAGAGGAGGGAGAATGTTGGCAAGAGGCGAAGGAAATATAAGACAGAGAGAGAGAGAGGGGAAGAGCTAGATAAGATGTGAAAATGGGCAAGAGAATGAGTATGAAGGTAAGAGGAGAAGAAAGAGGGTAAGAGGAAGAGGAAGATAGGAGGAGGAGGAGGAGAACTTAGGAAGAGGAAGAGAGCAAGAGGAGAGGGGAAAATAGAGGCAGGAGCTTTTTCCTTTAAGCATCACTTTACTGTCGGATGTAATTCTCTCTCTCTCTCTCTCTCTCTCTCTCTCTCTCACACACACACACACACACACACACACACACACACACACACACACACACACACACACACACACACACACACACACACACACACACACACACACACACACACATTTTGTAATCTCTTAATCCTCCACTTACTCCCATTCCTAAAAACTATGTAGTATTTTCCCCTCGCATTCTTATTCTAACACAAGAAGGGTAACATAGCATCTTAGTATGATAACACCTTTTTCTTATCCATCCAGGTAAACATCATTATTAGTAAGAGGTAAATAAAGCCACATCTAACATCTCTCTATTGAAAAGTCTATCCAAAGCTGAGGAAATTATCAGTAAAGATGAAATAACAAAGACCTCACGTGATCAGAGGAGTTAATCTTACTATTCGATTGTCATTGTTATCCTTCCCCTTGTTAGACTGTAGATGAAGGTTTGGGAAGGCCTTTCGTGCTTAAGAAGTTTGGAGCGGTCTTTAATGCCTTCAGATTGGTGACCTACCTGTATATTACCAGTTCTGTTCTTGTTACCTTCAGGCGGCTTGATTTTACTTAGGATGGGATATAAGTTATAAAAATTTTCCGGGGTCCATCGCAAATACTGATATAAAAACACAAACGTAAAAAAATAATAATAATAAAGGACATTGTTACAAAATTTCGGGTGGATCCAAAATAATGAACCTATGCATAAATCTGAATCCAACAAAGAAAAAAAAGATTAAAAAAAAAATTCCCTCAATAAAAATTCTTTAAACAGACCCAAACAAGAATAAATTCCCATAGTTGTGGAAATAAGCAAATTCAGGAAAAAAAAAAAAAAATTGGGAAGGACTTGCTTATAAAACTCCCTACCCCACCACAGTTCCTGAAATATAAGGAAAAACAAGCAAGCCAAAAAAAAAAGATTTTCACAAATTACTTTGGTCCAAAACAATTGTCAGAATATATGCACGAACCTTAAAAAAAAAGAAAAAAAAAAAACAGTAGATTTAGTAAAAAAAAAAAATCATGCAATAAGAAAACACACAAAGCAAACCCAAGTCAGAGAAAAAATACCCACAGTATATAGAGAGATTCAGTCACAAAATTTTCCAGGATCCACCGCAATTACTGACATTTTTTGCATATATTTCTAGGCCAACCGGGACCGCCCTCCGGAGATAGTGCTTGCGTGTGCTTTCTGCGGCCATTAGAGCGAGACGGGGAAAAAGGGCTGGCTTAGTTAAAAGGGGAGAGAGGAAATGTAGGGTCGGGGTGTGACTGTGTGGGTGGGGAAGATTTTAGTGGGAATTGCGGGGGAGATGAGAGAGGGGAGGATGATAGGGATGGAGAGAAAAAAAGGACTTGGTTAGTTAAGAGAGATTGAGGGTCGGGGTGTGACTTTTGGTGGGGAGTTGGTGTGGGGGAGATTTTGGTGGGGATGGTGGAGATGAGGGGGAAATGTTGCTGCTGTTGCTGGTGGTGGTGGTGGTGTTGGTGGTAATGGGGATAGAGGGGGGAAAAGGGCTGGACCAGTGAAAAGGGAGGGCAGATGTTGGGTTGATGGTGTGAGGGAGTTGGTGTGGAAGTTTTGGTAGGAATTGTGAGGGAGATGAGGGAGGGTGGTTGTAGGAGGGAATGTGGGAGAGGAATCGTAGTTGTTGGGGAGATGAGGAGAGGAGGATTGTAGTGGAGAAAAGGGTAATGGAATGATGGTGGTTTTGGTAATGAGAGAGAAAGGGGAAATACCTGTTGATTTAGTTAAAGGAGTTTAGCTTAGGATGCGACAGTGTGAAAGGCCTAGACGCTTATGCTGGGGGATTAGATGTTGGGGAGATTTTTGTGGGGATGGTGGAGGAAATGAAAGAGGAGGCGCAGGAAACTTGGGCAGGTGGTGGAGGCAACTCAACGAGGCAGAGACAGCTTGAGATGGAGGGTGGGGGGTACTCAGGGTAAGTGTGGAGACAACTTGAAGAAGTAGAGAAAACTTCAAGAGAGGGAGGCAACATCAAGAGGTGGAGACAAATTGAAGAGGAGGTTACATTAGGTGGTGATGGTAACGTAAGGTGAGGGACAAGTTTGAGGAGGTGAAGGCTAGACTTGCTAAAGGAGGAGGAGGAGGAGGAGGTGGAGGCAAATTGAGATAGAGGAGGAGGCACTTGAGGTGGGTGTGGTGGTACTTGTGGTTGTGGTGGCGAGACTCTGAATTATGGCCGGATTGTGAAACTTCTGCCCCCGCCGCCACTGAGAGTCCGGCTAATGTGTCCCCATCTGGTGGTGGGGATTAGCCGCCTCTCCTGCCCGGGTTATGGCCTCTGTCAGGGAGTTTGGAGGAGTCTGAAAGTAGCAGCCTTTTTTTTTTTTTTTTTTTTTTTTTTTTTTTTGACGATTTCTGAAAGTAGCAGCATCGTTTTGTGGATTTTTTCTCGGTTCTAGAAAGTAGTAGCATTTTTTTTTCTCCCGGATTCTTTGTCGATTTCCGAAAGTAGTAGCATCTTTTTCAGGACTTTTTGTCGATTTCAAGAGCTAATAGCATCTTTTTTCTTTGATTATTGTAGATTTTAGAAACTGATAAAATTAATTACTGGACTCTGTTTCTGAAGTATTCTAGTAACTTTGTCTTTTCTGGGTTATTTGCCATATTGTGAAAGTAGTAGCTATTTTTTTCTGTCCGTTTCTGAAATGGTAGCATTATTTCTCTGGAGTCTTTGTTGATTTCTCGCAGTAGCAGCAGCATTTTTTTTCTCTTTTAATTTCTGGAACTAGTAACACCATTTTTCTTGATTCTCTTCTCGATTTCTGAAGGTAATTAATATACCTGTAAATTTATTTGTCGTTTTCCAATTATGAACATCTAAATTGGCTGTCGATTTCTGAAAGTTGTACCAATTTCTTTTTTATCTGGATTGTCGATTTGTGGAGGTTATTATTTTACTCGTGGAGTTTTTGTCTTCCGAAAGTTGTAGACATTTTTTTCTGTATTGTTAATTTCTGATGGTAGTGCCTTTTTTTTTTTTTTTTTTTTTTCCCCCACTAAACTGAATGAAATAGTCTGGTAGCAGCAAAAACTAAATAAGATTGACATCCTTGGCTTTATGTACTTTTTAGTGATGTAAATATAAACAGTATCACGAAGGAATTAGATTTAAATGTGTGCTTTATATTCTGCTACCCAAGACGAAGAAACCAAACATACTTGGATAAGACAGAGGAAAAAAAGTGTGTGGGGTCGAAGATGGATCTCGATGGATGGTATAAAATGAAAAAAAAAAAAAAAAAAAATCAGAATAAGTAATGGGCGTATTTGTCTCGTGGAGAATTAAGGAATGTTTACATCCGTTTGTTTCCAGGTTGTTTGATTACCCGGAGTTAGTTTTTGCTTCACTGGCACCAAAGTAGCCTAATTAGCGGAAGTTCTTGTAAGCACAGACGGATTAGGCGCAGGCAAGGAGATGCATCAGGGAGAAAAGAAAAAGAAAAAAAAAATAGGAGCTTGGAAGTTTAGAAGGAGGCAGTCACACATCGCAAAGTTTAAGTGTGAAACATTTCCGAGAGTCTGATTAAACACGGACATGTGCAAAAAAGAAAAGAAATAAAAATAAGAGGGGCTACCGGAACTCGAGCAAGCTTTAGCGACGGAAAAAAAGAAAGTTATCAAATAAAATAAACTTTAATTACAATGAGGAAAGTTTAAAAAATAAAACCGAAGTTGGGCAATAAAGGTGAATTTAGCGAGTAAGTTTGGTGTGTGTGTGTGTGTGTGTGTGTGTGTGTGTGTGTGTGTGTGTGTGTGTGTGTGTGCGTGTGTGTGTGTGTGTGTGTGTGTGTGTGTGTGTGTGTGTGTGTGTGTGTGTGTGAGAGAGAGAGAGGAGGGACATGTCTGGCACTCCAAGTCAGAGGTGCCACAACACATGCATCACTTGGCACTGAAGGGAGGAGTGCCACTGCTCTTTCCATTCGCCCACCTCCTCCATCCCTACTTCGTCTGTCAATAACCAGATATTTTAATTCTTGAGGGGATGGCCACAAAGAGATCGTCCCCATGTCACCCTGGAGGGATGTACTGTATATACAATAGAAAATACTTATAAATATCCTAGTATAATTCGCCAAAACAAGCTCACTGTAAACGTGTAAATGGTAAAAACCCTGCCACAAAAAGTATAAGCTCGTAGTTAAAGAGTAATGGTACACATTGTCCGGGAAATTTTTGCGCCTGTGTTTTATGGCTTGTCAAACCCGGGTCCCGTGATCGAGTAATATTGGCGTGCATTTACAAAAGCCGGTAACGTGGGAATTTTGGCGTGCTATTACCGTTACTGATTACCGCAGGGACGGCAGGTTATACGGGCTCGATATTACGGTCACGGGTGGGGGGGAGGGAGGGCTGGTAGGGTGGAAATATTTTAGGCTGACTGTGATTTTTTTGTGGTGATTTATTGATGGTGGTGTTTTTGTTGTTATTCGTATTTGTGTTAGTGTTGTTTATTGGTAGTTATTAATGATGTTGTTGCTGTTATTGTATTTTATTTTTAATTTATTTAGTAATAGACTTTGTGTAGTATTCGGATATTCCTAATGACTGAGATTTAAAATTTTTGTTTATTTTTTTATCGATTTTTCTTTGGCGTCAAAACATGCTGCATATTTTGGTATCTGCGTGAAAATATCTTTTACTCATGTTTTCGTCTGTTGCCACGTGGATGTTTCGAGTATATACTGGGTACTATTTTAACAACCTACTCACTTTCTCATTTACCTCTTCACCTTTGTCACACCCCCATCCACCCCTCACTGTCCCCTCCACCTCCCTCACACACCTCTCCACCTCCCACACATACCCCTCAACCTCTTCCCCCTCACACTCCCCTTTACTTCTCTTACACACCCCTCCACCTACTTCATGCACCTCTCCTTCCTCTCCAGTACACCCCTCCTTTCCCTCCAGTACACTCCTTCGTCCCCTCCAACACCCTTTCGCCTCTCCAGTCCACCCCTCCAATGCACCCCTCCACCTCCCTCCAATCCGTTCCCTATGCGGGCTCCCAAACCACCTGTGTTAATTATCCCAACCAAGCAACTCGAGGTGAACACTATTGAATTATGTGCTGCGGCCAGGGAGGGGAGGAGGAGAGGAGAGGAGAGGAGAGAAGAGGAGAGGAGAGGAGAGACGAGGAGAGGAAAGGAGAGGAGAGGAGAGGTGAGAACTAATGAATACAAAGTGGAACAGACCTATTAGTTCTTTATAATGTGTGACTTTGATGCATTTTCTGTGAGTGTAAATGTAGGGAGAGAAGGGAGGGAGAGAGGGAGAAGCTAGGCAGAGAACGAGGAAACGAAGAAGATAAAGGATTGTAGGGAAACAAGGGAAAATGAAAAGGAAGAGGAGAAGGAAAAGCACAGAATCAGGGAGCCAAATGGGCAAAAGGAAGAAGGTGAAATGATGGGGGAAGAAGTGGACGAAAGAATATAGGGAAAAGAAGAGAAGAATAGGAAAGAAAGAAGGGATGGACGGGAGGAAAAGGATGAAGAGGTGGTAAAAAGAAGATAGGTCAGAAGGTGAGGGGAAGAAAGAAAAAATACCAAAGAATTGGAAAAAAAAAAACGGAAAGAAAATAAAGAAGGTAAGGAAGAAGAAAGAAGGTAAGAAAAAGAAAATATCAGGAGGGCATAAGAAAAAAGACGAAACGGAAGAAGGGGAATGAGGATGAGAATTGGTGACAGCAGAAGGAAGTCCCATCTCAAACACTCAATTTTTATTTTCTCTCTTTTCCTGCAGGTCTTTCTTTTACCTTTACCCCCCACTTGCCCTTTCCATTCTTCTGTTTGCCTTACCTCTTCTTCCTTTTCTTATACCTCACCTCCCTTCTTCTTCACTCTTTTTTCCCCTCTTAGTTACCTTTCTTTTTGTTGCGTCTCCCAGTTCCTTCATCATTTCTTTCCCTCTTCCCTTCTGTTGTCTTCTCACATGCCTGTACTCTTTTCCTTTAATCTTTCTCCCCTTCTTCACTTCTACTTTTCGTTTTCTCTCCCTTCCATCTCCCTCTCGTTCTGTCTTCCAATTCTTTTATTTCCTTTCCCCCTTCCTTCTCCTCTCACGTACTGAATTTCTTCTCTTTCTCTGTTTCTGTTCCTTTTCATTCTTCCACTGTTATTCCCCTCACCCACCCCTTTTGGCCATCCATCCATATATTTCTTTTCATTCCCTCTATCTGTCTTCCTTTCTCCTTCTATTATTGTCTTCTTGTCATCTTCCATCTATACATTTTTCTCATCGATCATATATCTTTCGTTCCTTCTTTCTCTTTCTCCGCTCATAAAAATTCTTCAGTGAATAGTTCTTTTTTTTTTTTTCTATTTTTAATTCATCGTGTTGTTTTCACCCTCCCTCTGTCTCTCTCTCTTCCCCTCCCCAAAAAATGAATCCTTCTTTCTCGCATTCTTTCATCCACTCCTTTTCTTCAGTCATCCCATTTTTTCGTTCTCTCTCATCTCCCTCTCTTTTGTTTTCGTCTCTCTCTCTCTCTCTCTCTCTCTCTCTCTCTCAACACAACAGCAGCTTAATGGGGACCCGACAAAGACACTGACGGTAAGAAAATAATAAGAAAAATGATACGGAGACAAAAGAGATGCGTTGTTGGCTCCCTCGGTCTCTTCTTTTAGGGGGAATATCCTATCAATTATATTTTGCAGGCGGAGCTGAATGTGCGTCCGATTTCTTTGTCTTTTGAGAAACCTTATGAGTGCATTTTTAAGGAGAGAGAGAGAGAGAGAGAGAGAGAGAGAGAGAGAGAGAGAGAGAATTGTGTTTTAATGAGGTTGAGGGAAAGGTTTCCCTGGTGATCGGCTGTATTGCTTTGGGGGAGACGAGGGAAAGGGAGGGGGAGAGAGAGGGGAAAGGAGAGGAAGGAGGGGAAACGGAAGAGGAGAGGGAAAGAAGGGGAATAAAGGAGGAGAAGAAAGGGAAAAGGAGCAGGGAGAGAGGAGGCCTGATACGAATGTTAACTAAGTAAAATGGAAATCATGAGAACGCTTTGATGATAATGTGATGATCATCATGATGATAGTAATAATAATAATAATAATAGTAATGATGATGATAAAGTAAGCATTGCCGATTTAAGCGAATAAGCATTATCAGACGTTAAACAGTTAAGTAACCAGAAATAAGTGCCATCATCCGTAACAGGTCTTTTATCGACTGGGTGCAAAGGCAATTAAGAATCCTGGCAAAGTAATTGAGTTGAAGGTAATAGCACCGTAATTAAAGGCTGATAATATCTTGATCACGCAGTGCAATGCCTTAATTAATCCTTTCAGTACGAGGATTTTGTTTATTCTCACTTTTTTATTATATTCAGTTTAAGGAAGAATAGTAAGGAAGGAGGTTAAGAAAGCTCCCTAACACCTTTCCTTAAGTGATTTATTTGGCTTATTACACCTTACTGTCCTGTTCTGTGCTGTATAAATCCTTCTAACATCGCCATATTCCGCATATATAACGCACACAAAAATAACCAGCCGTATCCAAAAATAAATCGCTAAGGAAGAGGCGCTAGGGAGCCTCCTTACCAAACGAGGTTACTGACCTTGAATCTCCTCTCTCCACAGCTGAGTAAAATCGTTTGGTGGTGGTAAGAATAGCTGAGAATTAACGCAACTCTCTGTCCCTCCCTCCTCGTCCCCTAATTCCTTCCTCGTCCTCTCCCCTCCCTCTTAGCCCTTTCCTTTCCCCTCCCTCCTAGCCCTTTCTCCTTGCCGGTCTTACCCCTCCCTCTCCCCTTGCCTTCTCTTCCCCCTCAGTCACTCCCCCTTCCTTTCTCCGTCAGTCCACATTTTCCCTTCCCCTTATCCCTCCTTCACCTCCCCGTACCGCCCCTTCCCTTCCCCTTATTCCTACCTCCCCCTCCCCTTATAGCTCCTCCCCTCCTTCCCTCAATGACTTTCCCTTCCCCCAGTCCCTCTCTCCCCGTCAGTCCCTCCCCTTTTTTTCCCTTTACTCCCACCCCTCTGTCCTACCCCTCTCCCTCCCTCTCCTTCCCCTCTCTCTCTCTCTCCCCCTCCTTCCCCTCTCTCTCTCCCCCTCCTTCCCCTCTCTCTCTCCCCCTCCTTCCCCCCTCTCTCTCTCTCCCCCCAGGTTGTCAGAAGCACACGACATTTTTATCATGCACTAATTGCCCACATTTGCATAAGCCAATATATAAGCGTGAATGACCTCCCCTCCCCCTCATGCCCCCTCATTCCCACAGCTTTATACTCTTTAGCTGCATAGGGACTGTCTCAGCAGGATAAAATCGTCTGTATGTAGGCAGGTAGGTAGGTAGGTAGGTAGGTAGAGAGAGAGAGAGAGAGAGAGAGAGAGAGAGTGAAAATTATGTATGGACAGTTGGTTACACATAAATGGTCTAACTCTACTGTTCATAAAAATACTGAAGCAGAAATAAAATGCAGAATATCCCAAACGCATTCGTGTATTCCCATTTTAATTTTAGAGAATAATTAAAGAGTTCACCACTTTGATGTAATTACACGTAAATGTTCTTGATATTCCGTGTTTTACCTGTAATTGATTGCAGATATTAGCTGCACACTCATATAATACATACATATAAATACTCACTAAACATACATACGTGAACACCCACCGAATATTCACCATACATAGTTTTATACGTGTACACAAGCTGAATATAAACATACGTGTACGTACACCGAATATTCACTAAACATATTTGTGTACACCCATTGAATATTCACTAAGCATGTGTACACCCACTGAATATTTACTAAACATATATGTACACGCACAGAATATTCACTAAACATATACGTGTACACCCACCGACTGTTTACTAAAACATATAATTATATACTCGTACACTCACTGAATATTCACAAAACGTATGTCTCCACCCACCAAATATTCACTAATCACATGTACACCCACTGAGTATTCACTAAACACATGTACACCCAACGAATATTCACTAAACGTATGTCTACACCCACCAAAATATTCACTAACATAAACACACACCCACCCACTGAAAAAATGATCCTGCAGAGAGCGATGAACTTTGCAATGATTCATGGAAGTGGGAGTGTTCCATTTGATAATGTTGGTAATTCAGAATACTTGGTCCGCGTGTCATATTGTATCACACGACGAGGGGACAGAACATATATTTATAAATTTTTAGTGGGTCAGTGTTTGCTTCACGTATGATAACTCAAAATTTTAATGTTGAAATTTTCTGTAATTACTCCGGTCTGGGAAATTATATGCAGCGGGAGAATTGTAATGCTAATGGACTTAATTAACGTAAAAAAAAAAAAGGCATAACTTAATTTGTGATGCCAACAAACCTTTCGTGGAAATTGTTTAATATTTTGTGTTTGGGTTCCAGGTGTGTGTGTACAGGAGTTTGGCTGTGTGTGTGTGTGTGTGTGTGTGTGTGTGTGTGTGTGTGTGTGTGTGTGTGTGTGTGACGAGGATATTTACGAATAACGAGAGAGAGAGAGAGAGAGAGAGAGAGAGAGAGAGAGAGAGAGAGAGAGAGAGAGGACAAAAACAGTATGAAGATATGGGTGTAACAAAAATAAAATCAAAACATGAACCAAGAGAAAAAAATATATATAGCCTTTGAGAGTCCGGGTTGGAATCCTGTTGCGTCCATATTCGTGAAGGGGACGTGAAGTTATCGTGCCTGCTTCTGATAATTTACCCGTGTGTGTGTGTGTGTGTGTGTGTGTGTGTGTGTGTGTGTGTGTGTGTGTGTGTGTGTGTGTGTGTGTGTGTGTGCAGGGGTGGCATACATTCACACATACACATTAATTTCTCTTCCGTCTCTTCATCTTCTTTTTCTGTATTTTCTCTGCATTATTTTTGTTTTCTATATAGTTTATTTTCTCTGCCTTCTTTTTATTTTTTTTTCTCATATTTCTTTATTTCTCATCACTATTTTTTCATATTCTTTTGTCCCATGTCTTTATTTTCTCTGCCTCTCTTTATTTTTTTCTCATCACTTTATTTTCACTTTTCCCATCAGTATTTCTCCTTTTCCCTCCAATATTTCTCCCTGTCCCTCCAATATTTCTCCCTGTCCCTCCAATATTTCTAACTTTCCCTCCAATATTTCTCCTTTTCCCTCCACTGTTTCTCCTTTTCTCTGTAATATTTCTCCTTTTCCCTCCAATATTTCTCCTTTTCCCTCCAATATTTGTTTTCCCTCATTTTTCCTTTTCCCCTTTTCCTTCATTTCTCCTTTTCCTCCCATCTCCATATTTCCTCTTTTCTGTGGCTTCTGGTGTGCTTGCATTTCGTGTGGAGGGCCTGGAGGGTGAGTAAGCAGGTGTTGAATGTGAAACTAGCCTCTGTGATATATGGAGGGTGTGGCTCTCTCTCTTTCTCTCTCTCTCTCTCTCTCTCTTTACTATTGTTAATTCAGATCCTGGAAGTGTGTACTCCTGTGTGTTTTTTTTTATCAGCTTTTTTTTTTTTTTTCTTAATGTGTTTCACCTGTTTGATTCCTCTGGCTGCTTAATGCTTCTCTCCACCTCTTCATAATTAGAGTAAATTCATCTGACGGTAGAAAGAATAAAAATAATTACGTCTTGGAGTTGATCTCTACAGTAATAGTTGTTTTTATTTTGGCATAGTTTGAGTATGATTGTTGTGTTGTTCAGTCTCTCATGCACATTCATTAGAGAGAGAGAGAGAGAGTTAAATTTTCTGTTTTTCCAGAATTCGTCTCGAGTTCTTATGTGTTCATTCTCTCGCACATTCATTAGATCATTTCCCCCTCCAGGTTCCTCCCTCTCTCTGGCTCCCTCCCACTCATTTCCTCCCACCCTTTCAATCACTTCCTCCTGCCTCCGCTCCTCCTCCCTCCCCTCATTTCCTCTCCTCTCCATCTTCCTTGCACTCTCTTCCCTCCTCTTCCTCACTCATCATATTTCCTTGCTTCTCATCTTTTTTCCTTGCCCCTTGTGTTATATTCTTTCTTCTCATCTCACGTTCTTATATCCCTTTTCCACGTTTATGTTTTATTTCCTTATATCCTCTGTTCTCACGTTATATCCCCACTATTCATGTTATATCCTCACTTTTCATGCTATATCCTCACTTTTCATGCTATATCCTCACTTTTCATGCTATATCCTCACTTTTCATGTTATATCCTCACTTTTCATGTTATATCCTCATTTTTCATTTTCTTTCCTCACCCCGCATATGATTCTCTCTTCTTATCGTATTTCTTAACTTCTCGTGTTATTTCTTTACCTTTCATCTTATTTCCCCCTCACCTACAATATTCCTTATTTTCTCACTTATCTTTTTTCCCTACTTGTTGTATATCCTTTCTTTTAGCGTATCCTCACGTCATTTTACTTCATATTTTCTTCGCCTCTCATCTACTTACATCCTCACTCAATTTATTTTTCTTCTCTTCTCATTTCTCAACTCATCGTCATTTTCTATCAGTTCTTATCTTATTCCCCTCCTCCCCCTATTCCTCTAATTTCCCCGATTTCTCATTTTATATCCTTTTGTCTCTTCCTGTAAGTTATTCGTGTGAGTTATAATTTACTGCACAGGTCATGCTTCTCTATTTCCTGCCAGTTCTTCATCTTCCATCCTCCTACCTCATCCCCTCCTCTCTCCCTCATTCTCCTTCTCATCTCTCTCCCTCTCTCCCAAATTCTTTTTTCGTTCCCTGTTCCATCTCCCCCACCCCCCTGCCACCCTCTTGCATTTTCCCTCACACCCTTCCTTATTCTCCCCACCCTTTCCTTCCCCCTCCGTTCTCTCCCTCTTTCTCGTTCCCTTCACCTTCACTTCTCCCCTCCTTTCCTTCCTTCTTTCCCTCTCTCTTTTCATTATTCTTTTTCGAATCATCTCTTTTTCTATCTCTCTCACTTCTTCCCTCTCTTTCCCTCCCCCCCCCCAATCACCTTCACTACTTCCTCCTTCCTCTCTCCCTCTCTGTCCTCTCGCTCCCGGCCGCCTTCTCTTTCCCCCTCGCTTCCCTCTCTCTCTCTCTCTCTCTCTCTCTCTCTCTCTCTCTCCCCCTCCCATTTTTCTCTCGTTCCCCTCCTCTCTCTCTCTCTCTCTCTCTCTCTCTCTCTCTCTCTCTCTCTCTCTCTCTCTCTCTCTCCCCCTCCCATTTTTCTCCCGTTCCCCTCCTCTCTCTCTTTCCCATCACCCTCTCTCTATTTCCATTCTTTTGTTCATCTCTCATCTTCCTCTTTCTCATTTCTATCTCGCTCTTCTTCCTCTCTCCTTCATATTCTCTCTTCCTCTTTTGCCTACATGTGTTCTCTACTTTTCCACCTCTTCCCATTTTCTCCTCTCCCTTTCTTCCTCTCCTCTCCTCTCCTCTCCCTTCTTTTTCTCATCTCCTCTTCCTTCTATTTCTCATCTCCTCTTCATTCTGCTCCTTCCTTCCTCTCCTCTTCTGCCACCTTTCTCCTATCTCCTAGCTCCTTCTTCCCTTCCGTCCTCTCTTTTCCTTCTTTCTATCCTTCCTTCCATTCCCCCCCTTTCGCCACCCTCCTTCCTGGCTTCTGCTTCCTTTCTTTCCTTTCCTGTTTCCTCTCCTTTCCTCATTCCCCCCCCCTCCTCCTCCCTCCTCTCCTCCTTTCACTCCTTGCTCTCCTCTGCTCTCCTCCCTACACACTAATGGAAGGAGTCATGTTCCCAAGGCTCCACACACCCCTACACCCCAGCACACCTACACACCACACGTACATATACACTACACACATACACACCACACGTACATATACACTACACACATACACACCACACTCCCATGGACAGTACACAACTCCCATATACACACCACAAATACACACATACACCCCCCCAAATGTATAATTTACACACACACACACACACACACACACACACACACACACACACACACACACACACACACACACACACACACACACACACACACACACACATTCTGGCTCCATTTGTGTGCGAAAAAGCCAGTGTGTATGTTTCGTTGTTCTTTTTTGTGTATGTGCTTCATTAGTGAGGTATTTGTATGACTTGGGTACAAAAAATGCTAGTATATTTGACTACATATTCCCCTTTCTTTGAGTACTGAATGTTTGAGTGGTATTGTGTGCGACCGTGTGTGTATATATATTACTCGTGTGTGTATGTGTGCTTGTATATTATCTATCAATATTTCTGTGTATAATGTGTGTATGTTGATTTATATTTATATCTATATCTGTATCAGTCTGTCTATCAATCTATCTATGTCTCTATTGATCTGAGTCTATCTGTCTATCTATTTGTCTATATAGATGTGTGGATATGTATTATGGAATGTGTATGTTTTATGCGTTGTATGCTAATTATTGTTAAATGCCCCTCCTCCACACACACACACACACACACACACACACACACACACACACACACACACACACACACACACACACACACACACACACACACACACACACACACACACACACACACACACACACACACACACACACACACACACACACACGAGAGCTTACTTTCTCAGGAGTGAATAAAACGCCTGCATAAAGTCCACAGTTGGGTCTGGGATAAAATAAACACGGAATTTAAACCCTTAACCTCTTGAAGTTGATTTTGTGACTTAATGCGATCTTTAAAATAGAGATCATAAAGAAATAACAATGATACTGAGAGATGATGGAGGGAGTTGTCTGCTAAAGAGGAGAGTTATGTGTGTCACCTAATGTGTTATGAAGTTGGTTATCAGTTAGTCAGGTTATAGTCAGTCAGTCAGTCAGGCAAGTGATATCAGTCAGCTAAAGTCCTGTCGTTTAAGCTCGTGAGTCCTTGTTTCAGGTAACGAAGTAAATTGAAGAAAATAAAAGAGGGAGACACGGATATGCTTGTAGAGCAATGTGGGCTGCTTTACTGGTTTTATAAAAGGGCTAATTTAGTTGTCACACTGCTAAGTTATGTAGATGGTGGTGGCATGGATAATGGTGCTAGTGGTAGTGGGGGTGGGGTAGGGGTGGCATTGGTAGTATTGTGGTTGTGGTGTTGAGATTGTAGTGAGGATGTTAGTGGTAAGGGTGGTTGCTGCTGGTGATCGTGGTAGTGAGGCTCAAAAGTGGTGTAAATGATAGTGGTAGTTGTATTGATGTGGATGAATGGTGGTAGTCATTGAGTGGATGGATGATGGTCATGCAAGGTTGTGTATAATAGTGTTATTAATGGTGAGTACAATGACTGTGGTGGTGAGGGTGTTAGTTGTGGTGGTGGTGTTGGGGGTGGTAGTTGTGGTGGTGGGAGGGATAGTAAGTGATGATGATGGTGATAGATGTGGTGGGGATATTAGTGGTAGCAGAGATGACAGTAGGTTGGAGAGAGAGAGAGAGAGAGAGAGGGGGGGGGAATTTTTTAACTGTCTCCATACCCCTGAGATGGAGCGAGAGTACGAGGAAGAAACATAGCCAGGTAATTAAAAGAAAATGACCTGCGTGAATTAGGTGAGGAGAGAGGGAACAGCAAACAGGTCAGAGTGTTGAAAGCCGTTGGGGTAGGTTTATTCAAGGTGATTAGGACGAGGTTGTGTGTGTGTGTGTGTGTGTGTGTGTGTGTGTGTGTGTGTGTGTGTGTGTGTGTGTGTGTGTGTGTGTGTGTGTGTGTGTGCTTAGGAGGGTGATGTTTATGTATGTAACCTTGTGATTTCATGAATGACTTGTGAACGTTTATGTGCGTTCGTGTGTGTGTGTGTGTGTGTGTGTGTGTGTGTGAGTGTAAGCTGTGTGGGCGTGTGCACTTGCTGCTGAAGGTTAGTGTATCAGGGTTGTCATATCGTCCCAAAGAATTAATAAAAGGTTTTTGTTCAGTTGCATCTCTCTCTCTCTCTCTCTCTCTCTCTCTCTCTCTCTCTCTCTCTCTCTCTCTCTCTCTCTCTCTCTCCTGAAATTTAAAAAAAATGATATAAATGACTTTTTGTTCATATGCCTTTTTTGTTTTTGGAGTGAATGTGTGAGTCTGTGTCCGTATAATTTCGGCATATTTTAACTGTGTGTGTGTGTGTGTGTGTGTGTGTGTGTGTGTGTGTGTGTGTGTGTGTGTGTGTGTGTGTGTGTGTGTGTGTGTGTGTGTGTGTGTGTGCGTGCATATATTTGTGAGTGCGTGTGTACAAGCTCATTCTCCCTCGCCTCACCCAGCTCGTTGTCTCCTTGAGGTCAGACCGGTTCCTCAACGTGTTTTTTTGTTTGTGTGTGTGTGTGTGTGTGTGTGTGTGTGCTTGAGTCAGTTTTTCTTGCCCCCAGAACTTGCCTTGTTCCTGCACCGTCATCCCAGGTGTTTTAACGTCCACTTCGCGTAATATACACACGTAAAAACTGTAAACAAACAAATGGGAGACCTGGTATTCAAGCGTGTTTGGGGTAGCCATGTTTGACTGTGTTTTTGTGTGTGTTTTCTTCGTGTTCCTGTCTCGTTTTTCGTGTCGTTGAATTTTCTGTTATTCTGTGTTTCCTGTTCTTTCTTCTCGTCTTTTTCCGTTTTATTTCCTATTCTCTTTTGTCCTCTTCTCTTCTTCTTATCTCTTCTCTCTCTCTCTCTCTCTCTCTCTCTCTCTCTCTCTCTCTCTCTCTCTCTCTCTCTCTCTCACACACACACACACACACACACACACACACACACACACACACACACACACACACACACACACACACACACACACACACACACACACACACACACACAGACACACACACACACACACACACACACACAACCTCAACCCCTTATTCCATCCCAGGCCAGTTTTCTATTAAATTCCTTTCGCTCACACCTTATCTACCTGCGCCGTGAGATGCAAGGTGTATGAGAGTCGCGCGTGTTAACCCTCTCCACCATGTTATTCATCTTTTACTGATTTTGGAGATAACTTTGCTTACAACCTTGACTTTACCCATAGCAACCTACATAGAATATTCCTCTTTACTCATCATTGCATGTTTTACTGCACCCGACCTGCCCCAAGACCCTTCCTTCGCGTTCCACTAGTTCCTTCACTCATCCTTCGTTTTTTTGCTGCTCCCACTTAACATTTTTGACTACCTCCTTCGTTGATTCTTTTTTTATTCTGCTATTCGTTTCACCTGACGATTTTTGTTCAGCAGTTGAGAGATGAAAGTACAGTGAATAAACAGGAAAAATGAAAATAATAGGATGAAAAACAGGAAGAAAAGAGGAAAATTAAGTAAAGGAAGCAAGAGAAAAGAGGAAAAAGCAGGAATAGGAGAGTTAAAGTAGAGGAAGCAGGAGTAATTAGAAAAAAAAGAAATGAAAGCAGGAATAATGAGGAGGAAAGAGTAGGAAGCAGGAAAAGGAAAAAAAAAAAGGAAGCAGGAAGAAAAGGAAGAGGGAAAGGAACCAGAAAGAAAAGGAAAAAAATGCAGGAAGAGAGAAAGGGAAGTTGGAAGTGTGCAAAGTGAGGAAGAGAAGAAAAAGTAAAAGTAGACAGAAGAAAGGTCTAAAATCCGAACAACCCGTCAGAGCTCCAAAACAAGAGCGTGGTCGGGTCCGCTACCAGAAGGGATTACTAACACGGCCAGGATTGGTAAAGCCCCCGGGGATTACCCAACCAGACGGAGAATACATAAACGGGACGCAGTGTGGGGAGAGAGGGAATCGGCTTGGGGGTGTGGGGAGTGGGGGTGTGGTGTGGGTGTGAGTTGAGGGTGTGGGTTGGTGTGGGTGTGTGTTTGGTGTGGTATGGTGTGGTGTGAGGGAGAGTGGCAGTGAGTGGCGAGAGGTAGATTGTGTGTTAGGAAGAATGGGGAAGTGGGAGGGCGTGGTGAGAGAGGGAAGGTGAGTGGAGGAATGGCAACGGTGGAGACGAGTGAAGGAGTGATAGTGGAGAGTGAAGGGAAGGGTGGAAGTGGAGAATGCGAGGGGAGAGAGGGCAAGATTGAGGGGAGGAAACTGAGTGGGGGTGTGGTAGTGGAGAGTGAAGGGGAGTGGGTGTGGAGAGAGTAAGAGGGAGAGTGGGGGTGGAGGGAGAATAGGTGTGGGAAGGTATGAAAGTAACGAGAGTTACAGTGAGTGGGAGGGGAGGGAGATAAAGAGAGTGGGGGGAGAGGAGTGAGAGTGCAGCGGGTTAGAGGGAGTGGAAGGGGAGAGGACGATGGGGAGATAGGGTAAAGAGAGGGAGTGGGAGTGGGGAGAGTAAGAGGGGAAGAGGGAGTTGTTGTGATGAAGGGGAGGGAAAGAGAGTGGATGTTGGTGTAAATGCGAGTCCAGTAAAACCAGCTCTCGAGGTATCTCTTTAAGTCTTTCCTCTCTTCATTACAATACATAATGACGTTCCAGTATGTGAATGAACCCGTCGGCAAAGTTTACATTTGACTTAATGACATCAGCAGGAGTTGCAAGCTTACAGAGACATAATCAGAATGTTTGATGGAAAGTACAAATATTTAAGTCCCTCATGGTCGCTTCTCGTATTTCAATCCAAGTAGCGCCAGGCGATTTTATTCAGCTGAGAGTTGAGTTATAGGAGACTAAGAGAAGTAACACAGGTCCCATTAATTCCTTTTTTGTATAGTGAAGGTAGTTCCGAAATTCTCTTCCAGTTAATGCAGGAAGATTTTATTTACCTGTGAGTCAATGTAAGAGGCTGAAGGTGTTAATACAGGTGTCACTAACTCTTTTATGATCTCCGAAACTCAAGTGTTGTATTCCAATTAACACCGAATGCGGGAACCACTTTTATGGTCGGGACAGCTCTAGTAGTGTATTTAGCCATTGCCAAACGATTTTATGCAGTGAGTTAATAATAAGACGCCGGGAGTGCTGATGAGACTGCTGACCTTGATAAATGGTTCTCAGGTGTGAAGCGTTTACTGCATAGTGATGATGGATGGAGAGGCTGGTGTCTTAAGCCTCCAGTATTATGACGTAAATACTCTTAATTTTGCGGGTGTCGGAATGAGGAAGACGGTGTGGAGGTGAGAGGTGTGGTGGTGAAGTGGAAGATGGGAAATGGGGAGAGCTGGTAGTGTGGAGGGGAGGTGAAAGTGGAAAGATGAGATGAGTGTGAAGTGAGGTGAGGTATAGTGTGTGGGGGAGATGCAAGATGTAAGGGTTTGATGGAAGGTGTGAGGTGAGGTGAGGTGAGGGGGTAGTGTGGTGGGGAGGTGGAAGGTGAAGGGTGAGATGGGAATCTGTGTGGGTGAGGTGGAGGGTGTGGAGGCGAGGTACAAAGTTGCAAAGTAAAGGATACAAGCAGTCTGTTATTGAGTAGGTTAAAACTAACGTAACTATTCTGTGAGGAAAAGATAGAAAAGCAGTAATTGGGATAGAAAAGCAGGATTTGGAAGGTTTGGAAGTGAGTTGAGGTGAGGTGAGATGGAAGGTGTGGAGGTAAATTACTGAGATGAGAATTGGAAGGTTTGGAGGTGTGTTGTAACTGTGGAGTGAGGGGTGAGGTGAGGCGAGGTGGAAGTGTGTGGTGTGATGTAGCTGTGGGCACCGACAGGCCATAAGTCAACACTGACCCCTGTCCCCAACCCCGTGTTTAAGTGGTCGTGTTCCCCGGCCCGCCCTGCTAAATGGGGTCCGCTGGGGGGTTAGGGAGGGAGTTTGGTGGGGTTGAAAGGTGGGGTTGGGAAGTGATGGGGTTGGTGTCCTTTGGGGAGGTGGAGTTGGGAAGTTATGGGGTTGGGGTCTTTTGGGGTTTCTTGATGATTAGGAAGGGGTTTATTGTTGTACAGAAAGGAGAGTTGGGGGATGTAGGGAAAGTCATGGACGATATGGAGAGTCAGAGGCAAGGAAGAAAAGGTTATAAACATTACCGAATAACCACTCTTGACTAAAATTGAGGGAAAATGGAAGCAGAAGTATAATGGTGTATAATATGGAAGAAAGGGCAGAAAGAGAGAAAAGATAAAATGAATTACTGGGATCAGGAAGAGGAGGAGGAGGAGAAGAGGAATTGTAGATAAGAGTAAGTGGTAGGTAAGCAACATGAGCTAAGAAGGTGGGGGGAGTAGATGCCTAAAAAAGGATAGGATGATGGAGTGGATTGTTGCAGAGATTTTATGGGTCAGGATAAGAGTGGAGAGGAGAATGGTGTGCGAGAGTCATGGAGAGAGGAGCTAAAGAGACTAAAGTTAAGGAAATAGTGGGAGAGGGAAATATCGAAAGTGGAAGAGAAAGGGGTGAAGAGTCGAGAAGTAGTTTTTTTTTTTATATATATACACCTTGACCTCTTGATTGTCACTTTCTACGTTTTCATCAGTGCTTTTATTTAACATTTTTTTTATCCATGATAAAAATATACATAGGATGTCTGTTGAAGGTTGATGGGGTAAACAAGGAAATCTTAAGTCAACGGAGAGTGAAAGTAAAAACGACTTTAAGAGTTAGAATGATGGGAGTAGACGATGCAGTGTGGTTGAGGAAGAAGAAAATACATGACCAAGGGGAATGAGGGAGAGAGGTAGATGTCTTGTACTGACTTAAAGATGGGGAAGGAGCAAAGGTTAATTAAGGCTGAGGTTAGAGAAGTGGGGGAAATGAGTAGGATTGAGGAAAATGAGGGAGTAGTAAAATAAGAATAATTGAAATAGGACAAGATACTAATTTTACCAGCGAATCGACAGGACAAAATATTCATCTATTACTTACTTGCCAGGCACCTAAAAAAGCATGGTGGAATAAATTTAATTCACAACACCATGGTAGTTCATAGCAGCCTCAAACATGCGAAAAAAAAAAAAAAACGAAAAAACTAAGAGCAAAATAAGTGATTGAAAAAAGACTATCTCGAGGCTTTAGAGAATAAAGGTTAGACACAGGCACACGTAATGATCGCCATGTTTGTTTATCAGTCCATCAGAAGGCCCCGGGTGCTCGGAAACTCACTCTGCGCTGCGAAATCATGACGAAGGAGAGACGAAACGTAAATACTCGAGTCAATAAGGAAGGGTCAGTGCGTTTACTGATCGGTTTTTCTTTTTCCCCTTCCTTAAAATATTTCCTGGTGGGGTTTTTCTCTTTCCCCCTTCCTCTTAAAAAAAAATTTTTTTGGTGGTGTTTTTCCTTTTCCCTCCTTCCTTTTAAAAATTTCCTGGTGGTGTTTTCCTCCTTTAAAAATTTCTTGGTGGTGGTGGCGTTAATAAGAATGTAAACAGGATAAGCAGATTGAGATACTTGTTCCGCCTCACGCCGTCTTCCGTCCATCTTGCCCTGTTGTCTTGGGTTTGACGTCGCTCTCACTTAGTGTTTGTTTACGCGTTGAACGAATGCTTCTTGGTCTACTGCTTCTCCTTCTCCTGGCCTCAGCGAACCCAATTTCTTTTCGTCATTTTCATTTTTTCCTCAAAGCTTCCCCACTCCCCTCTCCCCCACCCACCATCCTCACCAGTATCAGTCGTGTTGGAGGGTGGAGGAGATAGGGGAGTAGGAGGAGGAAGGGAAGAACGGGAGGAGGGGGTGGTAGGGAGAAGGGGGTGGTAGGGAGAAGGGGAGAAGTAGAATAGGAGGGCATGAGGGGAATAGGAGGGGGAGAGAGAAGGATACTGGGAGAGGGAAGGGGTAGGAAGGAGGAGGAAGAATTAAGAGGGCAAGGAATAGGAGGAGGGAGGAGGGAGGAGGAGGGAAGAGAATACGAGGGGTGGAGAAGGGAGCAGAATAGGAAGATGATGGGGGTGGGGAGAAAGAGGGAGAAAGGAAGAGAAGAAAGGGAGGAAGAAGAGTGAGGGGGAAGGCGAAGGTATCAGGAAGAGGAGGATTATGAGTTATGAAAGGAGGATGAAGAGGGAGGGGGAAAAAGGTAATAATGATAGGAAGAGCGAAAAAGGACACGGACAACGGAGAAGGGAAGAAAAGAAGAAGGGTTAGGGATGGAAGAGGAGGAGGAGGAGGAGGAGGAGGAGGAGGAATAAGAAGAGCGAACGGGAGGAGTAAAGAGAAGGGTCTATCTGAGGAGAAGGTATCAAGGAGAACTGGGCCTGGGGGGGGGGGAGGTCATTGTTTGTGGCCCTCCGAGCATGGATTACTTCTCCCCCTTCCCCTCCCTTGGCCCCTCCAACTCCCCCTCCTTCTCCCCCTCTCCTTTTTCTCTATTTCATCCTTTCAGCCTCCCACCCTCTGTTCTCCCTTTTATCCCTTCTTCTCCCTTTCATCCTCTCTCTTCCCCCCTATCCAGCCTTGTCCCTGCATCATACCCATCTTTCCCCTCCCATCCTTCCACTCTCTTCCTTCCCTCTCCTCCTCCCATGCTCTCTCCGTCGTTCTTCTCCCTCATTCCCCACGCGCACACAGACGTCTCAGTTGTTACACACGAACATTAGCCTGGGTGTTGATATACGCAAACAAATAACAGCATTAGTGACAGGTAACTTAAAGGTGATTGTAAACAGTACCAGCCCATTCTTACGTAGAGTGACAGTGTTCATGTATTTTATTCATCATTCGTAAATCACTACACTTTGAGAGTCTCCCCTTCGGTATTAAAATTACCTGGTACTGTACTGCTTGGGGAAAAATGTTCCTTTGTATTGAAGTGGGAAAAAATTATTAATGCATATATCTGTAATATCATCCCTTCCTATTCTTTACCATGTTTTTACCGCATCACCTGAGAAGAGAAAAAAATTAATCATACATCTTCTCTGAAAAACGTTCAACCAGTACACGTGATGAACATGATATTTAGCTTCAAGAAAATGGTATATAATTTGCCAAGAATAATGATTCTTTATTATTTCCAGTTTTTGTGTGCCAGGAGAGAAGCTATATTTAGAACTGTTGTTTCACTGTTAGGTTGGAGAGCTGAGATTGTAACTGTTCCTCACGCAATCAGGCGCTTTTGCTGCGTTCCTCAAATTGCAGAGACTGACAGTGCCGGGAATTTCAGAGAAGTCTAATTTAACTACTTATTTATATAGTTGCGGACAGTACAAACAGCTCTAGTCTTAGGACCGTAATCTTGTTCGGTAAGGAAGCTCCCTAACACCTTTTTCTGAGTGATTTACTTTGCTTATTATACCATACTCTCCTGATCTGTGTTTCATAAATCCTTCTAATATCGCCATACTCTGCATACATAACGTGAATATCCAGAAATAAATCGCCGTGGTAGTACAGAGTTTAGCCTGAGTACATATTAATTCCTTCTAACTAATGACATACGTATTGGTCCATGCATAACACTGGGAAATCTCTCGTGTCTTGCTGGGACGGCTCATTCAGCGTTACCAACATTGTCCTGCATTATTTATTCATTTCCAGCTCCCACTGCCACACCCACGCCCACACCAGCAGACTGAGCCGTCCCCTCAAAACAAGTTACCACCAAGGGAGGTTCTAGTGAAGTGCAGTTGACGGATCGCCCACAGTTTTATTATTTCCAGACGATTATATGCTAATTGGGATAGAGTTTTCGTAATGAAGGGGTTAAGTATAGCCTGTGTTAGTCCCTTTGCCACGAGAAATTGTCCGGTACAAACAAGAACAAAAATGTCTGTTATTATCCGTTATTCCCGTCAAATAAATACCTACATCACACACACACACACACACACACACACACACACACACACACACACACACACACACACACACACACACACACACACACACACACACACACACACACACACACACACACACAAGGGTTCCTAGGCTGTAAAATTTCACCGCTGTCACCGTCCACTCATTTTATGCACTTTACCTCACTCACATTCACCACCGCGAAGGATTTTTTCCACCCTAAGGAGCTTGCACAATTGAGAATGAAGAGGGAGAAGAAACATCAGAATAATCAGACTTGTTCTTATTCCTCCTCTTGCTCGTGTGTGTGTGTGTGTGTGTGTGTGTGTGTGTGTGTGTGTGTGTGTGTGTGTGTGTGTGTGTGTGTGTGTGGCTTGGTGGCTTGCATGCGAGGATAATACTGTACATGAAATTTCCAGGATCCTCACCTCTTGGTTTATTATTATTATTATTATTATTATTATTATTATTATCATCATCATCATCATTATTATTATTATTCTATCCCAAGGCGAAATATTTACGTAAAAGAATCGTATTGTTGGAGTAAAAGACTGGTAGCAACATGACCCATTACTATCAATATACGCTTCTGTGTAGCATACGATGACACGGTTTACATTTTATTAGTTAATTTTACCCAGGTAGAGCAGTAACATTTATATAATTGCCACGAGGACATGGTTGATATATTCTTAGTTAATTCTACCCAAACAGAGCAACACCATTAATATATCTGTTCTTTTTGTAGATTTCGCTCATATTCTGAACTACTTTCATTTTGTCTCCTGTGTTATATTGGACGGGTATAGGTATGACACCGAGGCAGTGAAATACCATCACTATATTAGTTCATGTTTCGGTATGCCCGGAGTGTGTCGTGTGTGTGTGTGCGTGCGAGACTACATGATGTCCTTGTCATGCCGCACCGTAAAACCCACACCAATAACATTCTGATTGTCTCCTGGCTCCGCACGTCACCAGCCTTCCCAGAACCGTGACTGGGGGGATGGAGTGTGGTGCTAATCAGGCCTCCAATTTATAGATCCATTCACGCACTCAGGCCGTCCACGCACTCTGATGCGTTTCGAGGGCGCGTGTGCCGCCATCTCCGCCCTTGTTTGGTGCGTGGCTTCGTACGGCGCGGCCACAAACTGCGTATTGCCGTCAGCCTTGGGGGTTGCAATTGACGCCACTCACGGAGGAGGAAGAGAGATACGTGAGGGAGGGAAGGAAGGGAAGGGGAAGAAAGACGTCACATGATGATAGCTGGTAGTTGCTTGAATGACGAACTTGTTATTTTTTACGCTGGAGAAATAGATTCTTAATGTACAGAGTATCTAGAAATTATATGCCTTAGATATCTGTGTGTGTGTGTGTGTGTGTGAAATAGGTATTGTTCGGTAGACCGTACCTCTTCGGGATTTCGCTATATTCTTGTTTTTAATGGTCTAGCATGCAGGGTATAAACACAATTTTTTCCTTTCTTGCAAAGGAAAATTATGATCATTGAAGAGGAAAGAAAGTGCATTCCAGTTTCTTCCATAAAACACACACACACACACACACACACACACACACACACACACACACACACACACACACACACACACACACAGTCTCCTCTCCTCTCCCCACCTCTTCTCTCCCCTCCTCTTCTCTCCCCTCCTCTTCTCTCCCCTCCTCTCTCTTCTCCTCTCCTCTCTCTTCTCCTCTCCTCTCTCTTCTCCTCTCCTCTCTACTCCTCTTCTCTTTTCTCTTCTTTCCTTTTCTTTCCTCTCCTCTCCTCTCTTCTCCTCTCCTCCTCTCTCCTCTCCTCTCCTCCTCTCTCCTCTCCTTTCCTCCTCTCTCCTCTCCTTTCCTCCTCTCTCCTCTCCTCTCCTCTCCTCTCCTCTCCTCTCCTCTCCTCTCTCCTCTCCTCTCCTCTCCACTCCTCTCCTTCTCTCTCCTTTCCTTTCCTCTCCTCTCCTCTTCTCTTCTCTTCTCCCACTCCCCCATCTCCCTCATTGAGGTGTGCGAGGCTTGACTGAGAGCAGGTTGCAAAACAATGACGTGGAGTAAACTCAGGGATGGTTGCCTCTGAGTGACGTCACGCTACTCACTAATCTCGCATATCATCATCATCAGCCAGAAAAGGAGTCGTGCATGGCTGGTTCCTTTCTCTTTCTTTTATTTTATTTTCACTATTTGTTACCCTACTATTTTGCGTTTCTGCTTTTTTTTTTTTCATTGTTCTGCCTTACTGCTTTCTTTCCTCTTTTCTTTCTGCTTAGTTTCCTTTATTTTTGTTATTGTTTTTCTTTTTCATTACGAGGTTTACATTTTATTTCCTACATTCTCTTCTCATCCAGCCACACTCCTCTACCATTTTTTTTTTTTTTTTTTGCCTTTCTACCCCTTCACTTGCTTTCTCCTTTCCCATCCTTCCATCCTTTTTGCTTGCCATTCCCTTCCCTTCGTACGCCTGTTCTCTCTTCTCTTCACATTCCCCATCATTTCTTCACCTTCCCATCCTTCCCTCTCACTTTCCCCTCATTTCATTCACCTGCCCTCCCTTCTGCTCGCCTGCCCTTCTTTCCCTTCACCTGTCCTTCCCTTCCCCTCACCTGTCCTTCCCTTCCTCTCATCTGCCCCTCCCTTTCCGTCATCTGCCCCATCCTTCCCTTCACTTGCCATTTCTTCCCTTCTTCCCTTTCACCTGTCTTACCTTTATCCCTCTTACCCTTCCGTCCTCCTTACTCTTGCCTTCCTCCTCCTCCTCCTCCTCCTCTTCCTCCTCCTCGGAAACCGACCAGCCGCATCGTAATTAAGGCGTCTACACAGGATTTTCTCTCGCAGTATTCACCACCATGAACCCCTGCGATGCCATGACATTTTAATTCAAGTTTAATTTTAGGAGATATTTCTTACAGTGGAGAGTTAAAATAATTTTAGGAGATATTTCTTACGGTGGAGAGTTAGAAATAATCCCAATTAAGCCATCCCCCGTTACGAAAGGCCCCAGTGGTAAGTATAACTATCGTGGCACCAAAAAGAAGGAAAGAAGAATCAAGAAATTGACTGCGTGTTAGTGATGGAATTCCTGACTATTTCAAATTGCCGATTAAGAGAACAAGTTGCTGATCTGACAAGGTGGCGATTTAAAGATACAAGTTACCGAGTCAAGCTCTCTGTTTAAAAGATGCTGTTTGTGAACTGGATACAAGGTACCGATTTTGAGTTACAAGTCGCCTGTCAAACGGTTACAGCGCCAGGCAAGTTGAATTAGCGTCACAAGCGGTTTTTCTGGCAGTTTTTCCTAGGCAACTTGCTCTTGGCGGCGACTTTTCAGGGGTTGTTCTACTTTTCATGGCAACCACGACTTCGGAGGCCCCCGTTACAACATTTCTTACATTTGCCGAGAAAGTGTCACCAAGATTGAGTTGCCAAGGAAGAGTTGTCAGAGAAACCGATTGTGTTACACCGCCTTCATGCATCACCTGAGCGAGGAGGCAGTGGCACTCTCGGAAGCGCTTTTTTAGCCGAGTTTGCTGTGAAATGCTTATCGTATTTTGTGTGTGTGTGTGTGTGTGTGTGTGTGTGTGTGTGTGTGTGACCCATGTGAAAAGTAATGTATTCTTCTTCTCCTTGCCTTACCTTCTCTTTTCTTGCCCATTTCCCTTCCTCCTTGGCCTCCCTTTCCCCCCTGTACTTTTCTTTTCCCAAGTAATAACGATTTATACTTAAAGCACAAAATACGTTCCTATGTATATGCTCGTTTGCTGTGCACGTTGTTCTGGATGCTTGTTCGTGTGTGTGTGTGTGTGTGCAGGTTCATGTGCATGCTTGTGTGTACGTTTGTGTGTCGGAGGTGGGGGGGTTGAGGGTGGAGTGTGAAAAACGACATCTCATCCAGCACTTATTTAGAAATCCCTTAGCCCCCACACCCTCTGAGTCACTGTTTGTAATTGACCCTCCCCCTGCTTCTCCTCTGCCTCACCCCAGGACCAGCAAGACCTCTCATATTTGTTACCTGCATTATTACATTTATTTTAGTACGTGCATTGTTACGTTATCATTTGTTCTATTACCAGCTTTGTTGCATTTCTTTTATTACCTGTATTATTTCATTTGTTTTATTGCCGGCATTAGTACATTTCTTTATTTTAGTACGTGCATTGTTACAGTATTTTATTACCTGCATTATCACATTTATTTTTTTACCTGCATTGTTACATTTATTACTTGCGGTATTAATTTGATTTTATTCATATTACGGGAGACGTTCTGAGCTAGAGGGGTAGAATTAGTCTTGATTAATCCCTTGAACACGCGAGGCCATTCTAAGAAATCGCAGAGAAACAACAAGAATAACAGAAAAAGAAAGTCTCGGGACTGAAGGGGAAAATGATTAAAATTCGGTAGAGAAATCTGCTTGAGAGATATTTTTGAACAAGGGGGTTGGATTTAGCCCTTATAAATCTCTAGAATACTTGAGGTCTTTCTTAAGCTGAGTAAAATCGTCTGTAAATAGAAGATATAAGCTAAAATTAACGTCAGCAAAGTGAATGTGTTAAGAACGGATTTCTGGCTGACTGGTGACATGCACACGTATTATTGTATATAATTTTTCTTTATTCCCTTAAATTTGTGTAAATCAGTTTATTTATACACTTGTGCTCATTGGGTTGTACTTTTTTTTTTTTTTTTTTTTGCTTAATTTCTTCCTCTCCTGTCTTCGTAGTTATGAGTGTTTTTTGCGTTTTTGTTTTCAGTCAGTTCTCTCCTCTTTGCTCTTCCACTCATCTCTTTCCTCTCCCCCTCCCCTACCCCCTCCCCCTCCCCCTCACTCACACTCCTCTCTCCCTCTCCCCCTCCCTCTTCCTCTAAAAATTATCTTCATTTCTGTTACACACGCCTTTCTCCCTCTCATCCCCTCCTTTATCTCTATATTCCTCCCACGCCTTTCTATTTTTTCCTCTCAACCCTTTCTCTCCCCATCTTTTCCATCACATATACGTTCTCGCCCATAAAGTCCCTGCCTTTCCCAGTACCCGTTTCGATCTTTTTATGACCTCCCCATTTAACTCCTCTACCCCTCTTCTCCCCTCTCGTCTTCCCATCCTCTCCCACCCTTTCCTATCCCCCCCTATCTTCTTTCCAGTTATACTCGACTACAAACTCCCTGCATTTCACAGTACTCTTTGGCTCTCTTCATTATCCCTTCCTCCCCCCCCCCCGACCACTCTCTCTCTCTCTCTCTCTCTCTCTCTCTCTCTCTCTCTCTCTCTCTCTCACATAAACGCTCTACCATTCCCAATACCCTTTTCGCTCTCTCCGTTACATGCCTATTAACTCCTCCTTCCCTTTCCATCCCCCTGCTATCCACCTCTTCCCCTCTTCCTCCCCTTCCCCCCCTCCCCCTCTTCTTCCCCTCCCATTACGAGAAGCCACCCCACCTCCAGAAATTGCCGGTCTGTATCGCTTCCTAACAAGCACACTAAAATGTCGACGTGATTGGTTCCAAGTGCACTGTAAAATGGGGCAAATTTCGAAGTAATTGATAGTTGGGAGGAGGATTCTGGGAAAAAGAATTCGCTCAGAGTTTTGAAAGGCGTATCATTTTTCTTTTTATCCCCCATGCAGTTGTCGGTGTGTCTTCGTTTTTTTTTTTTTTTTCCTTTCCTTCTGTGTGTTGGAGTTTAGTATTTTTTGTTGTATAGGATTGGGAGTTCAGTTTGCTATATTTTTATCGCTCTTAGTTGTTGCCTTGTGAAAGAACCCGCCATGTACAAATGATTGTCTTTTTTGGTCGACCTTGGGAACGAAGTTGAAGTATAAAACAGCACGATTGGATCAATGCATGACGCGGGCTGATAGGCGTATTTTTCTTTCCAATCTAGTACAACCACCCAACTTTCCCATTTAGCACAGTTGGTGGTAGGTTCGCTGGTTGTCATTGTACGATATGAGCGACTATATATATATATATATATATATATATATATATATAAGTTAAGGATAAGTTTTTTACATATGATTAATTTTATTTACACCTCCCACCCTGCATGCTTGGCGATGCAGTTATAATTTATAATATGACCTTCATTTACTATTAATGAGTATATTTGACCTAACGTGGCTATACCGACTCTTATATATCAAAACTTTCTTAACTCCTGACTGTCACTCCTCCAGAGAGTCCTACTCCCTCCATGAAGCTTTAACTACAACA
The DNA here is from genome assembly GCF_032717465.1 of Coenobita brevimanus. NCBI lineage: Eukaryota > Metazoa > Arthropoda > Malacostraca > Decapoda > Coenobitidae > Coenobita > Coenobita brevimanus. The sequence continues at coordinate 12,957,848 of NC_137044.1, forward strand.
GCCCATATAAAGTCCACAGCAGGGCCAGATTTTCTCTTTGGAGGGGAGAGTGGTAGCCAAAATTAATCGTTCTCCATGCTAGCGTGGTACGAATAAGAATGATGTGTCTGTCGTGTGAGTACTGTTTGTTAAAGCCGTAGTGTTTGTATGTGATACAGTTGTAGTTATCATCGGTATGAACCAGCAGGCTGTGATTATAATCCGCAGACACTCCCCTCAACCCTCAGACATTCTCTTCAACCCCCTGACACTCCCCTCAACCCTCAGACATTCCCCTCAACCCCCTGACACTCCCCTCAACCCTCAAACATTCCGCTCAACCCCCTAACACTCGCCTCAACCGTCAGACACTCCCTTCAACCGTCAGACAATCCCCTCAACCCCTAGACACTCCCTCCAACTCCCAGACACTCCTCTCAACCCCCATACACTCCCCCCAACCCCCATACACTCCCCCCAACCCCCATACACTCCCCTCAACCCCTTTACACTCCCTTCAACCCTCAGACACTCCCCTCAACCCTCAAACACTTCCCTCAACCCCCAGCCATTCCAGCCACTACCCACTTATTTTCAGACATCCCCAGACACTCCTCGTCCCTAGACATTCCCAGACACTGCCTTTAACTTCCAGACACACCCCAGACTCTACCTCCCCTACCCACCACCCGCCCCGACACCCCCGGACACAGCATTAGCCGAGAGTGAGATAATCCAATGCCCGTCCACCTCACTTATGCCCGGCTTGTTCCTTGCGACGCTTCTCCCTGTTCTCTTGCCTCGGATTTCTGTCTCCCCCTTACCTCTTTTTCATGCCCTGCTTCACTCCATCTCATCACATTCTAACCTACCCTGTTCCATCCCGATTCTTGTAATTCCACTCCATATTACTGCACCCCACTTAACTACTTTGTCACTCCACTCCATTTCACCCAACCCCACCCTACCCCACCTCACCCAGCCCACTTCTGTCTCTACTCCACTTCACTTCAACCCACCCCTCCCCACCCCGCCCCACCCCAATTCGTTCCCACCATCACCCTTCTCTCTTGTCCACTGTTTTCTTTAATTTTTGTCCCCTAGCTTCTTGTTTCACCTTGCCCCACGTTGCATTTCATATCCCTTTGCTTGTTATTGTCTCTCCTAACCATCTCCCGCTCTATTAAACACGTATATGTATTTTCCCTCCTTCCATTCCTTCTGCTCCTCAGTTTTCCTCGTGCCCTTCCCTTTTTCTGCCCTTCTTATCACCCCGTCTCTTTCTTCAATTCTTTTTATTTGAATAGTCCCTTAAATTTTTTACCTTCCTCATTTTCTTTACTTTTCTGTCTCTCCATCATCTCTCGTTTTTCTCTTTCATTTTCTCATCCATCTTTTTGTTTTTCCCCAAACTTCATTTTTCTCGTCCACATTTCTCCTCTATCATCGTTTCTCTTCCATCTTCCCTTTTCTTTCATCCCATTTCCTTTCACTCCTCTTTCTCTCCCAGCCACTCTTCTTTCCTCCTCTCTCGTCTATCTTCTCTTGTGCTCTTTTCTCCTCCATCATCCATTCTCGCGTATTCTCTCTTCTTCCATGCCGTCTTTTCTCATCCGTTCATGCCATCCTTATTTCTTTATCTTCCTCCTTCCTCTTCCTTCCTCTTCTCTCTTCCTCTTCACTTTATTTTTCATACTTTTTTTTCATCCTTTTGTGGACTTGACGACGACGACGAAACAGGACAAGGAGCCACAGGAAAACTCTGTTGGTGCCCCTTGAGTTGGAGGAGGTGAAAGGGGGGGAGGAAAGGGGAGGAGGGGAAAGGAGAAAGGGGGGAGGAAAGTGGAAAGGGAAAGGAGAAAAGGAGAAGGGGGAAGGAGAAAGGGGGAGAGGAAGAGGGAGGGCAAAGATCGGATCTTGAATTTGGCTATCTCTTGTATTTTGTTATTCTCTTGGAAGGAACAGTTTTGCGGGCTCATGGCCTTTGGTTTCTTCTTCCTCGCATTAAAAAAAAAAAAAAAAAAAGAAGAAGTAGGGGGCCTGTGAGGGGGGAGAAGATATGAAGGGTTGGAGAAGTTCGAAGGGGAAGAAGGGAAGGTATAGTAAGGAGGGAGATTAGGATGGGGGGGAGGGGGAACAAGACAGGAGAGCTGGAAAGGGTTGAGGAGGAGAGTGGAAGAGCTGGCAGGGAGATAGGATAAGGGAATGGAGGACAGAGGGGATATATGGACGGGGTATGGAAGGAGAAAAGGAGACGTGGGGAAGAAAAGAGAAAGAACTGGGGGCGGGGAGTTGCTGGGAGGGGGAGAAGGAGAGGAATAACTGACATGGGGGTCGAGGAGAGAGGGAGGGTTAGGAGAGGAAAGGGAGGGGGAAGGAGGTTGAGGAGGAGAGGGAGGGGGCGTGGGGAAAAGAAAAAGGAAAGGAAGAGAAGGGTGGAGGAGGAAGAAGAAAGGATAGAGGGAGGGCAGGGAGGGGTGGAGGGGAAAGGAGATTGAGAGAGAGGGGGCGGGAAGGGAGAGGGGGTGCCAGCAGGGGAGAGAGGGGTCCAGGAAACCGGAGGGGGGGGGGGAGTCGAAGGCGCTCAAAAATACCCCTCACGACTTGCGGCCTCAAAACTCCACCTTGAGAGACTTGGCTTCATTTTTCGCCTCCCTCCGCAGCCATCAATACCGAGGACGTCAGGGCCACTCCAGCAGCGCGCACCCAGAGGAAAATTGCGGCCGCAGATCTCAATTTTTAATGGGTGCGAGCTGCTAACCCACTGAGAGAGAGAGAGAGAGAGAGAGAGAGAGAGAGAGAGAAGTGTAGGAATTTGTTTTTGAATTTTCACTGGAGCCGCCACACAGGGAATAAATTTTCGGACGGAGATCTAAATTTTTAATGGGTACGAGAGAGAGAGAGAGGAGTTAAAAATTTTTAGCTTTGATATTTACTGGGTTTGTTTCTACGGCACCCGACCCAGTTCTTAAGATAACGAGGCAAAAATCCGAAGGGGGTATATATTTGGGCTTTAAGAGGACAGACGCACATACTAATATACCGGCACTTACACACACACACACACACACACACACACACACACACACACACACACACACACACACACACACACACACACACCACGTCGTAGCACACTAGACAATACCACATAACACCACACCACGGTCTGCAACTACAACCCTCCTCAGATCTCTTCATTTACTCCCCAGCCCACGCAAACGGCAATATCAAATGGTAGAAAAATCCCCCTGTCTCTCCCTCCTCCAGCCTCTCCCCCATCCCACACTTCCTCTCCCTTTTCCCAGGGCGGGCGTGAACAAGCATTATTTCCACGCATTATGACGTAGGTCTTCCATAACACAAATTCTCAGCCCCTTGGTTTTGGGTGGAGAGGATATTTATGATCGGCGGCTGGATAATTCCCACATCATAACGTCTACTCTGCCGGAATCTATGGACCTACGCTGGCGAAAACAGGGCTACAGAGTTTAAGATTTTCGGTGGGGGGAGGGGAGGGGGAAGCAGAAATCAGTGTTACAGAAAAATAATAGGTACTTGATGTGGGGGAGACTTAAAGTGAGCAAGAAGATATATGATGTGGTTTTCGAGGAGACTGTTTTTAAATTTCGGTGGAGGGTGACCAGAAATCACTTGCAAAAATATAATAGGTACTTGATGTGGGGACTGAAGGAAGTAGTGAGGAAGTTGTTTGTGCTTGATGTGGTTTTCCAGGAGGCTAGACACTAAAAATTTCCGTGGGGTGGCCAAGAGTTAGTGTTACAGAAAAAAATATATAGGTACGGTATGAGAGGACTTGAAGAGGACTGAAAGTTGTTCGAGGGGAAGCATTGGTTGTATGTGTGTGTGTGTGTGTGTGTGTGTGTGTTGTGTGTGTGTGTGTGTGTGTGTGTGTGTGTGTGTGTGTGTGTGTGAGAGGGGAGGAGGAACGGGGGCCGGGGAAGTCAGTGGGCGGGTATGCACAGTGAAAAACAAAAGTGTTCCGAGGAGTTGGTGAAAACATCTCTCAAAAGGCCGGCATTCCTTCGCGCGCCTCGCTGCATCTTACACACGGTTGGAAGGCCACGGGGACTTTGGAATGAGTTACTCCTTCCACCAGCTCGTGTGCTTTTGTTAGTGGCTCACAGTTTTAGTATCAATGTGGTATTTCACTGAGTCATCTAATTTTACACTAGTATGTCCACAGCTTGTACGTTACTGACTCTCTCTCTCTCTCTCTCTCTCTCTCTCAACAGTATATTTGAATCTCATTGTGATCAGTCAGATGTCCATATTTCTTCCCTATATCTGGATCGTACTGTATCATTTTGAAATTTGCAGGTGGAATTTATACATACCTTTTTTTTTTTTTTTTTTTTTTTTTTTTTTATGTCTCTGACTCTGGGCATAGGCTTCACAGCCTGCTATCAAGGCCCAGCAGTCCTCCTACATACCATACACCTCTACATGTCACCACTTCGGCGCTAACACCCACCGTCCATATTGAATACATGCTAAGGCTGTCTCATACAGGACTGGTGTATTGGTATTAGCGGGGGTATTTTTACGACATGTCGGCGGGTCATCTGGTAGATCAGTAAAGCATGATTTAATGAAATTCAAATCCTTACCAACTCACAGTGGCTAAAAAAAAAGGTTTGGTTATTTACTCTTCGGTGAAATGGCTATAAACTAAAATTCTGGGATATTACGACCCCCGTCTAAGGAAATACCATGCTTGAAAGTGCTGTTAGATTAGACTTGACACGTGTTGAACTGTAGACTAGACAGTACTCTCATTGTCTGTAGAGAATTATATTAGCCCCTTTATTACCGTGGATGCATTGAGTTATTTAGGCTTTATTCAGGCTGTTTTATTCAGGTGGGTGCATTGTAGAAGTTCAGAGGTTGTTAGATATTTTTTTTACATCCTCTGGCTACTAGAAATCCACTCAGCAGAACAGAATCGTCTTGTGGTCGCCCGAATAATGCATAACTGTACTGAAAGCGAAAGGATGAAAAATTATAAAAAGAAAGGTAAAGGAGGTGAATACTTTAAAGCAGTATGGCGTCCAAAACCGTGAGAATTAACCAAGATA
>NC_137044.1:12975425-13022925 GCF_032717465.1 Coenobita brevimanus
GTGTGTGTGTGTGTGTGTGTGTGTGTGTGTGTGTGTGTGTGTGTGTGTGTGTGTGTGTGTGTGTGGCTGGAGAGCTTCAGTATGGAGGTTAAAAAAAGAAACAAAACGAGAAGTCAGCCAGTTCTGAAGTGAGTACTAATATGAACCCAATAAAATATAATCAGAATTTTTTATTTAAGAGTTTCGCAATTGATCGAGTGAAAAGTGAAGCGGTATCCTTCACTTTACGGAATTTAAAGAATCAAAGCTAGAAGAATCAGAATCGACAACCAGTGAAAAAAGCAACTGAATTCCCCCGAGAGAGAGGCCGAATGAGATCAACAGGTTAGGAAGTAAACAGAGCGGAATAGAGGCAGCGAGAGAAATGCTGGGGGGAGAGAGGACTCGAGAGGCTGATACGTGAAGAAACTCAAATATTGACAGTCAGGGTTCGAGAGAGAGAGAGAGAGAAAGAGAGAGAGAGAGAGATTTTATTTAGTTCTCAGTGCTTTCTCTCATATTTACCACACTCTCCATACTTCTGTCCCACTACGCAAACTCTCCCCTTTCCCATAAATCCCTCACCTGTCCCACACTCCCCCACACCTTTGCCACGTACAGGTTTTTCCCACACTCCTCCATACGTTTTCCATATTTGTCTCCCACCTTCACCACACTCCTTTCTTCATTCTCCTCTGACTGTCCTTCACTCTTCCTCTTCTTCATTCTCCTATGTACCTCCTTCACTCTTCCTCTCCTCCATTCGCCTATGCCTTTTCCACACCAACACTCCACACCTCTTCCACACACACCCTTTCCACGCTTTCCCCACACCATTGTCCAAACCTCCCTATACCATTCCCCACATTTATCACTACACTTCCCTTACACCTACACTTCTCCCTATGTTTCCCTCACCACATATATATATTTACACCTCCTCGAAGTCACTCCCTCACTTAGCTCTTCCCACACTTTCCCAGGAACATTGCTTATCTCCCCACACCCCTCCCTCACTTTTCTCCCCACACCCCTCCCTCACTTTTCTCCACACTCCCCTCACCAATACCCATACCCCAATAACACATCCCCTTCAACACTCCAGCCATACCCACACTCCACACTCCCACACTTTCTCCACCACTCCCCTAACCCCAGCACCACACTCAACATTCTCCGCCACACACATTTTACACCACTCCCCTCACCCCAACACCACACTCAACATTCTCCACCACACACATTTTACACCATTTCTCTTACTCTAACACTATATCGCACACCCCACCTCACGTCACACCCACAGACCCCACACCCCGCGCCTCCACACCCCGCCACCCCACACCCTCACCCCGCGCCCCCACTCGTGCCCTGTGTATATCCATCAACTGAGGGGCCCATAAAATTGTCACACACACCCTGCCCCTCGCTGCGCCCCTCCCCATTAGAATTAAGAGGACCTAAGGGGGCAGGACCACAGAATTGGAGATAATGGCTAAAAAACTACCCAGTGAGTCGCATTGTCTACGTTTTTTATTGCCTTTAGGCGGTTAACTAAGGACAGAATAATGGGATTCTTTTAGTTCTTTTTTGTAAATAGTTTTCACCGTTTTTGTGTTGTCTTCTGACGTGTGAATGTTTTATATATATATATATATATATATATATATATATATATATATATATATATATATATATATATATATATATATATCGTAATTTTATGTGGTTCTGTTTGGCCAAGAATTACACATTTTCTACGCATTTTGTACGACTATACATACCGACGAGAGAGAGAGAGAGAGAGAAAGAGAGAGAGAGAGAGAGAGAGAGAGAGAGAGAGAGAGAGAGAGAGAGAGACGAAGAAGAAAAAGTAGAAAAGAACAACGATTTCTCTGCAGGAAATGTAAAAACGTCGTAGTGACTTAGTTACTGGTTTTCCTTGCGTGATTTCGCTTCGGTCCTGCAATTCTTTTTAGCTCTGTAACCAAAATTGTTGTCATTAAAGCAAATTGGAATAATGACGCAGTGTGAGTTTAAACTGATTCCCCGTCCGTATGGTTCGGAGTCATTTGTAGCTAACGACGTGGTAATCGGAAATCAATACTTTTTTTTTTTTTTTTTTCTGGAGGGAATTCATTTTTTGCCCACCTGCAGTTCACCCTGGCACTAAATGGGAGCAGTTATTATTTAGATGGGAAATATTAATGTGCTTTGATCTAGGAATTATTGTTCAGTTTTTTTCCCTTGATAATATTAATGCCCACTGATACGGGAAATTTCGTGCAGCTTTTTTTTTTTTTTTTTTTTACTATTTAATATTAATGTGCATTTATCTGGAAAATATTACCCAAGTATTATTTTTTCACCAGGGAAAAATTATTATACTGTGATCTGGGAAATAGCTTCCAGCATTTTTTTGACAAGGTACCGTAATATTAGTGTACTTTGATCTAGTTAAACTCCATTAAATTTTTGATGCATTTTGCCTATTACCTATGCAGTGAATGATACGATTTCATATATAAAGAGAGAGAGAGAGAGAGAGAGAGTCGCATCTAAAACGAGGGAAGAAAATAGAAGGATCAAACTGAAGAAAGTGTTGACGAAGGTTACAAAAAAAAAAAAACAAAAAAATGGAAGAAAGGAAAAAGGATGATGGAAGAAAAGTAGATAAAAATAAAAGCTGACAGAACTGAATAAAAGGGAGATGCAGCAGACAAAGTAGAAAAGGAAAAAAAAACGATATATCCAAAAATGTAGAGAAAAGAAAAAAAAAAGACGAAAAAATGAAAATGGTGGAATGGAAAAGTGCGAAAAATGATAGCTGAGTCAAAAGAAGAAAAATAAAGATGGTAGAGAGAAAAGAGAAAGAAATCCCAGAGAGAAATTGAAGTAAGGAGGAAATGAAGGAAAAAGGGAAGAGGAAAACACAAAAGGAACAAAAATCTAAGAGAAAAGGAAGGAAGGAGGAAAATGAGAAAAAAGAGGAAAAGGGGAAAATCCATCTCTTCCGCCTCTTGACACTTAGGAAGAGCCTGTGTTTCCCAGGAAGGAGTTACTCTCTGTGGCCACGCGAGTACATTTCCTGGGCGAAGAAATTATGGAGGTGAGAGAGAGAGAGAGAGAGAGAGAGAGAGAGAGAGAGAGAGAGAGAGAGAGAGAGAGAGAGAATAAAAGGCGGATTGGATGAATTAAAAAAAAAAATGTAGAAATGTGCAAGGTGACAGAATTGGGAGATTGGAGAAGGACTCATATATAAAAAAAAAAAAAAAAAAAAAAAGAAGTATAGAAATAAAAACAAGATATGGGAACAGAAATATACAGAAATGAAAAAAGTGAGAAAGGGAGCCAAGGTGAAGTGGGAAATGAGGTAAGCAGGTCAGGGAATGTAAAGAAAATAGGAGAGAAATGGAAGCGAGAAAATTGAGAAATAAAGAGAGGGACGCCAGAGAGGCCAGAGACGGTACGAAAGAAGTGGAATGAAGAAAACCTGGAAGAAAATACACGTAAGGAAGGAGGAAAGTCAGCAAGAAAGGAGGGAAGGAAGAGAAAAGGAGTGAAAAAAAAATTAAGGAACAGATGGGAACTTAAAATTAAAGATAGAAATGGAACGAGAATACTACAAAAAAGAAAAAAAAAACATGGAGAGAGGAGATGAAGAAAGGTCAGGAGACAGAGGAAAAGGAGGAGAGTAGGAAGAGGAGGAGGAAGAGGAGTGTGAGAGAGAAAAAGAAAAGGAGGGAGGGAGGGAAGGAGGAGCAATAGAGAAGGCAAGTTGGGGAGTAGGCTACGTGAGGGGGAAACAGACGAGGTATAACAGTACAGGACTGGGGAAAAGATGAACTGAAAGAAGAAAGAGATATACACTAGATAGATATATAGTGGAGAGATAGATATACAGTAGAGACTGATAGATGGCTCGACAGATAGATATAGATACGTACAGTAGGTATATAGAAAGATAAATAGATCGACAGACATAAACACAGACAGATAGATACTTAAGACTAATTGAGGGGAAGCAGAGGAGGTATACAGGAACACATAAAATGGCCAGGGAAAAGATGAACTGATCGAACAGGTAGACGGAGACAGGTAAATAGATAGATAGATGGATGGACAGATAGATAGAAGAGGCGTAAAAATTCAGGATTGGTCAGGTTGGGGAATAGAACAACTGAAAGAAGACAAAAGGCACTGAAAGAATAACGTTTGCAGTATTAGTGGGAAATACGACGAACTAACTCTTAACCCTTTGGACCTCTTTTCTATATTTGCTATTTTTAGACGATTTAGTTTTGTTTAGAATATATTTTTGGAGGAGTTCAATATAACGTCCTTTAACCCTTTCGGTACGAGGGCTTTTTTCTAAGGCAATAAAATCGTTTGGAGGTAACAGGCATAAACTAAGCTAAAGTCCAGGAAATGAAGTGACTGAAGTGAGTATCGAAAACTGAAAAAGGTGATTTGAGGGTAATGTTTTTGCTTTCCTGTATGTCGGGTGCGTCAAAAGTCTGCAACTGCTTCTGCAACTACCCGTGCATCAGCAAATTACCGTAAGAGAAGTCACATTTGAGACATCCTGTGTTTATCGCAAGGTATATGATAATGTTCTTAGACTTCTAGTATTAAAGTATTAAGGTATTACTGCGGGAAAAAAAAAAAAAACATACAACTTACCTTCAAATGGTAGTCTGCCTGTGTGTGTGTGTGTGTGTGTGTGTGTGTAGACAGGTTTAACACACATTACATCGTACATTTAGCACAGGTCTAATACACACTACCACAGTACACACAAAACACCGCAATAGCACACACAACTGCATCATGCTGACCTAAACAAAACTGTCTCCCTTACACACACACACACACACACACACACACACACACACACACACACACACACAGAAACGCACTTTAACGCAGCATAACGCACTCGAGGTATTAAAAGGCGTATGGAGGGAGAGAGAGAGAACGCGTAGGCCTATGGGTGAGAAATGCGTCAGGGTGGTGTGAGTGGAAGCAGTAGATCAGGGAGGGTAGGGGCGTGTGGTGACGGCTGTGGTGAGTGTGGTGGTTGTGGGGGGGGGAAGACAGGAAGGAGCATATGGGATGGTAAGGAAATGGGAGGGAGACAGGAAGAATAATGTGAAGATGAGGAAATGGAAAATGGGAAGGAGAATGTGGGATGGGGACAGGAAAAAAATGCAAGGGAACTGAGGCGTAGAGGGGAGGGAAGAGAGGCAGGAAGGAATAGAATATGGGAGAAAGAGAAATACAGGAAAGTAGCGAAGGAAGGGAGAGAGAGAGAAAGGAGGAAAAAGAAAGGAGACAGGAAGGGAAGAAGGGAAACGAAAGAGTGTGGAGGGAAGTAAGAGAAAGAATGAGAAAGAACGAATATGGGAGCTTAGTGAGGGCAAAGTGTTGTCAGATTGGAGAGTAAATTTAACTAGTAACCAAGGACACTTATTCCGAGATAGTATATAAGACATCGAATTTCACGTAGCGATTTAATTTTCGAGTTGTGGCGTTGGGTCGGTTCCGTCAGATGAAAACAGACCGTCTATTTATGTTTGATGGTTGTTGTTGATTGTGGTTGTTGTGGTTATGGATGTTGATGGGTGTTGTTGATTGTGGTTGTTGTGGTTGTGGATGTTGATTGTGGTTGTGGATGTTGATTGTGGTTGTTGTGGTTGTGGATGTTGATTGTGGTTGTTGTGGTTGTGGATGTTGATTGTGGTTGTTGTGGTTGTGGATGTTGATTGTGGTTGTTGTGGTTGTGGATGTTGATTGTGGTTGTGGATGTTGATTGTGGTTGTTGTGGTTGTGGATGTTGATTGTGGTTGTTGTGGTTGTGGATGTTGATTGTGGTTGTTGTGGTTGTGGATGTTGATTGTGGTTGTTGTGGTTGTGGATGTTGATTGTGGTTGTTGTGGTTGTGGATGTTGATTGTGGTTGTTGTGGTTGGGGATGTTGTTTGTGGTTGTTGTGGTTGTGGATGTTGATTGTGGTGGTTGTGGTTGTGGATGTTGATTGTGGTGGTTGTGGTTGTGGATGTTGATGGTTGTTGTTGATTGTGGTTGTGGATATTGTTTTTGGTAGTTTCCTTAGTGGTTGTAGTTATGGTTGTGGTAGAGGTTGGTTGGATGGTGTAGTAGTGCAGTAGGAATACTAGATAGGGCATGGTTATGGTTGTATTGTAATGATGGTGGTATGGAAATTATGGTGTTGGTGATTGTGTTTGTGGTGGTGGTGGTGGTGGTAGGAACGAGAATTGTAGTCATAGCTTTGGTTGTTGTGGTTTTGGTATTGGTTACTATTGTAGTGGTAATAGTGATAATGATACTAGAGGTGGAACGGTAATGGTGGTAATGGTAAGAATAATTGGTGATGGTGGTAGGAATAAGTATGGTAGTATTACATTTTGTAGCCGTGGGTTTGACAGTAGTGGTTGTAATGGTAGTGATAGAGATTGCATGAGTGAGTATGGTAGTGTCAGTTTATAATAGTGGTTTCTTATAATGTTGGTAGTTGTGGTAGTAGTAGCAGTGGTAGTAGGGACGAAAGGTGTGGCCGGGAAGAGTGTAAGTTACGGTCCTGTGTGAAAGGGTAGATTTGTGTGTTTGGGAAGGGAGCGTACTCGTGTATTTTAGGTCAAGACAGCTTTGGCCCCGGGTTTTAGGTGTATATGTGTAGGCTTCTGTTTGGAGGTACCTGGTAATGAAATATATAGCAGGAGGGAGGCGTCTTGGTGGTTTTGTCATTCGTGTGTATGGGGGAGTTATGTGTGTGTGTGTGTGTGTGTGTGTGTGTGTGTGTGTGTGTGTGTGTGTGTGTGTGTGTGTGTCATTCTGTGGTGTTTGTCTGTCATACATGCTCTAGTTCGTTCACTACAAGCTTTCCATAAATCTGTAGAAAATCGTCAACTTCAGCTGGTCTGGAAGTCTACGGAACTGAAGGTGGTTAACGGAAGGAGCCTCTAAGGACCAAAGTTTGTGAAAGGAGAGGTGTGTTAAGGTGTGTTTGGTTGGCTGGAGGGCATTTAAGATGTTGTAGGTAGGGTGGCTGATTGGTTGGTGGTTGGTTGGTAGGGTGGCTGGTTGATTGGTTGGCAAGATGGATAGTGTGTAAGTTGATTGGTTGGTTGGTTGGGTGACTGGTTGATAGGTTGATTGGTAGATTGGTTGGATGGTAGGTTAGCTGATTGTTAAATAAATTGGTTGGTTGGCTGGTAGGATGCCTGGTTGGTTGGAATGGTGGCTGATGGTTGGTTGATCGATTTGTTGGTTGGTAGGATAGCTGGCTGAATGATGGGTGGATGGGTGGTTGGTATGTTGGTAGGGTGGACAATCATAAAGTATTGTTAATTTTATTCTTGGTGTAACTAGGGTATTTTATGCAGCTTGGGGGAAAAATCAATCTGGAATGCTTACTGTGGCTTTCGTTAATTCCTTCACTGCAAGAGCTGAATAAAATCGCTGAATAAGATGGCTAGGAGGAAGGTAGATTGAAATATAAAAAAAAAGAGCCATCGAAGTGAAAGTTTTAGAAAGCTATGGATTCGTTTTATGTGACACTCAGGCTCCTATGACTCACTTTTAGCGGAATTCAAGCATCTGAGGCGGTATTTTTGTGTGCTTATGAGGCTTATAACACCTCTTCCTCACCGATTTATTTCTGTCGCTACTTCGTTAATTTGTTCTTGTGTGTTATGCAGTCTACGTCGATATTAAAAAAGGTAGAAAAGGCAGAAGAGAGAATATTAATGGGTAGTTTTCGAAAATAAATCGCTAAGGAAGAGATTTTAGGGAATCTCCTTACCCGACGAGAATACAGGCTCTTGCATACATGGAATACAATAGCAGAGTTGTGCCGACCATGAAGGGGGTGTCGGTACTAAAACACTGAGCCTCGTAGTTGAATAAAGATCGTCTGGCATTGACTGGAAAAAATGCGAGAGAAGACGCGGCCATGAGAGGATTAAGCCATTCCAGTTTCCTTGCAATTGAGCGAAACGATGTGATCAATTGCAAAGGGGCCGTACCGAGGGCCAGATTAATTCCAGTGAGCATCGGCCGAGTTCTTAATAGCGTTGTTTTAATTTGCCGAATTAACTCCCCAGTTCCGTTTTCCTTTTTTTTTTTTTTTTTCCCCTACTAGCAATTCCATTTATATCCTCGCTTTAAGTACACTAATGGGGAAAACGAGACTGGTAATAAGAATCCCTGGGGTGACTACGCTATCGGCTGGAAAGAGAAGGGATAGGAGAGGAGAGGAAAGGAGAGAAGAAAGGAGAGGAGAGAAGAAAGGAGAGGAGAGAAGAAGAGAGATGTCAAGAGAGGAGACGAGGACAGGAGAGATTAAAGGATTCTGATTGGAGGTAGGAAGTGTTTATAAGAGAGGGTAGAAAGGAGACAGAGAAGAGTGGAGGAGATTGGACAAGAGAGATTGGAGATAGGAGAGGAGAAGAGATGGGGAGTGGAGAAGAGAGGCTGCGGGGGGTGAAGGAGAAGTAGGGAGGGGAGAAGGAGGGTAGGAAAACACTCATTACAAGTTTTATCTTCATTTCTTTTTTGGCAACACAATTTCCTGATTTCCCCGGAGATGGCCAAGACGACCCTGGTTTCGAACACACCAACCAAAACAACAACACCCCAAGCGAAACCTATCTCCACCCCTCTTACCCTGACCCTCCCTTTCTCTCCCCTCCCCTGTCTTTCTTCTCCCTCTCTTTCTCTCCCATGTCTTTCTCCTCCCTCCTATTCCTTCCTTTGTGTTTGTTCTTCCTCCTCTCCCTTCTCAAGTCTCTCCCTCCTCCTCTCCCCTGTCTTTCTCCTCTCTCCCCTCCCTTCTTTCCCCCCCTCCCCTACTTTCCCTTCCGTTCTTTCTCCTCCCTCCCCTACTTTCCCCCCCTCCCCTACTTTCCACTCCTTTCTCCTTAATTTCCACCTTCCAATTCTCCCCCCTCCTGATATCTCTTACTCCATCCCACGATCCCCTTTCCCCTCCATATCTTTCTCCCTTCCCTTTGCTTCACCCCTTCTCCTTCTACCACTTCCTCCTACTCGTCTATATCCTCCCCTTCTATATCTGCTCCCATGTGCACCCCTCTTCTCACCACCTCCCTCCACCTCTCCCCCTCTCTACCCCTCCCCTACCCCTCCCCTACCCCTCCCCTACCCCTCCCCTACCCATCTACCCCTCTACCCCATCTACCCCTCTACCCCATCTACCCCTCTACACATCTCCCCTACCCCTCTATTCCTGTCTCTCCACACCTCTTCTGTCCCCACCTTTTCCCCCCTCTTCCTGTACCTCTTCCCCCTCTCTCCTTACCTCTTCTTCCTCCTATCCCGCACCTGCCCCTCCTCCCCCGTCCCTTCCTCTTGTCGCTATCGAAGCTTTAATTAGTGTGGGCCGTGGAAGGTGGTGTGGGGGAGGCTTTAGGGTCGGCGATAGAGGAGGGGAGATTGTCTGGGGATTCGGGAAGGAGGGGGGAGAGAGGCTGAGGGAGAGGTGGGAGGAGGGAGAAGACTGAGAGGGAGAGCTGGGAGGGACAGGGAGTCTGGGGAATGGAAGGAGGAAATGAATGACTGAGAGATGTACGGATGGTAAGGATATACTGAGAGAGAGAGAGAGAGAGAGAGAGAGAGAGAGAGAATCACTGGGATATGGGAAATTAAAGGAGGCTGTAATAGTAAGAGAGAGGCTGAGAAAAGTTGGAAAAGCAGGCAGGAGATGGCGAGATGGAGAGAAAATGAAACGATGGGGAGGGAGGATTAGTAAGAGATGGAATGGGGGGAAGGGGTATTTAAGTGACAGTAAGACAGGGGAAGAAGAAATGGAGAAGTAATGTTTGGTATAAAGAAAAGGGTGATATGAAAGTTAAACCCCTTGAAGTCTGTGATGTATGTACAGTATTCCATTTGTTTATTCTTGCTGCGTACAGACGATTTTATTCATCTTACGGGAGATATTTTGTAGGAAATGGGTCAGGGAAAAATATTTATACCCCCCCCCTACTTTAAAAGCCTCTCTTTGGCTGAATAAAAGCGTCTGAAATGAAAAATCCGTAATCGGAGGTAAGGGGTTAAGTGTCGGGAAACGAATGATTTGGGACTGGAGTTATATTAGGATTGGTATAATAAAGAATGTGAATATGCAGGAAGGCACTAACAACTTAAAAATAGTAGGCGAAATTTTAGAGAAGAAATGGAGAACTGAAAAGACGAAATACTAACGAAAATAAGTGAAAACGGGAATGAAAGAAGTTAGATGGCTTAACAGTTTTTTTTTTTTTTTTTTTTTTTTTTAAGGAAAGGCTGTTGCAGTATAAAAATGTATGAGGAAAATTAAAGTGGAAAAATGAGAGGCCAGAAAATAAAAATATGTTGGAGAGATGTGAAAAGATAGATGGATGGGTAGGCGAAATTTTGAAGAAAAATAAGGAACGCCATGAAAAGATAATTATAAAATGAGAAAATAGAAGAAGATGGATAGGCGAAAATAAAAGTAAAATATAGGGACTGGAGACGAAAAGGTCGTTAACATATGAGAAAATTAAAAAGAAAAGAGTGTTGAGAAGAAAGAGAAAAAATAAGAAACAGCAGAGTGAAAGATAGTGGAAGGATGTGGAAAAGAGATGGAGAGAGAGGAGGCTTTTTGTTCGTCGGTGTTATGACTGGAGGAGGATGAAGAGGCAAGGGAGAGAGAGGAGGAAGGGAGTAGAGAGGAGGAGGAGGAGAGGGGAGAGAAAAGGGGAAGTGGAGGGAGGAGGAGGCCTGAAAAGTAGAAGGGGGTAAGAGGGAAGTAGAGGTGAAGGCAAGTGAAGTGTAAAGGGGATGGTTAAGGAATGTGTAGAAAAGTTTGGGGTGGGGAACGTAGTGGGCGCGTAGACAGGGGAGACGAGAGAAGAGATGAAGGTGAGAAGAAGGGAAGAGAAGCAGAGGATGGGAAAATTGTAGTGGCATAGGTGAGGGACGTGTAGAGAAGTAGAAGAGGTGGGGGAAATATGGAGGGACAGGAAAGAGAGATGGAGAGAAGGGAAGTGTAAAGGGTGAGAATGTTATAGGAAAGTGTAGAGACTTAGAAGTGGGTAGGGAACTGTTAAGAGAGGAAGAGTAGCTTTGGGAAATGTGGAGAGGGAGAAAGTTGTGAACGAAGGCAAGCAAGGCACCACTTCAGTATTCGTGTCAGCTCACTTGATAAGAACAGTTTC
Organism: Coenobita brevimanus; assembly: GCF_032717465.1. NCBI lineage: Eukaryota > Metazoa > Arthropoda > Malacostraca > Decapoda > Coenobitidae > Coenobita > Coenobita brevimanus. The sequence continues at coordinate 12,986,626 of NC_137044.1, forward strand.
CTCATCCTGTGACACGGAGGTAAATTAAAGAAAGTTTCTCTTATGTAGGATGTAACTATGTTCTGCCTAAAAAAAAATGTAAATATGTGAATAATAACTAGATCCTTCTCTCCCCCCCCCCTCAAAAAAAGAATCGAAGGGTGATGTATATTTGTCCCTCCAGATTTCTTTAAGTAAACGAACACTTATCACCTAAGGGATTCTCCTCTGCTTCCCGTTAAAAGAAAGAAAAAAAAAAAAAAGATTCCTCGAGGGGATCCAAAAAGAGTCCTCCAATCTAGCTCAAATACCTACGGCGCTGGAACTCCCACGTCGGTGAAAAGAGAGAGGAAAAGAGAAAATAAAAAAAGCTTTTAACACAGACGCTGACGGCCCCACCATGGATCCTCAGACATTTAATGGGGCCTTTCAAGCTGTGAGTTTGCTTAAGAGGCCCGCCAGCTCCCCGCCGCCGTAAGCAACTCGGGAAAGGAGGAGAACATTTAACATTTCAGCTTCGTGATTTCCGAGAGACTGGAAGTAACCCCGGAGTATTTTAAGAGCGCGTTCTGGGAGTGGTGTACGCGGGCTTTGGTGCCTTGCTGGTCATTAAGGAAATATGTGTATAGAGTGGTATTTTCTTTTTAATATCTTCTTGGAATTTTGATATAAGTAACGAGATCTGAAAGAAAAAAAAAAAACTCTTACATTGGTTAAAAATCACTGCGCTTCTGTTTCTGCTACACAGTTACATTGCCACGGTGATGGAAATATATAATTTGATAAAATGTAATTGACCAAGAAAGATATGACGACTACACTGCTTTTACTCTAACTTGGCCTTATTAATCCAAGTTGGAGTAAAAGGAGCATAGCACATAGTATTTTGACAACGGGCTCACAAATTCTCCTCCACTCGCTTTCCTTGGTCGTCCTCCACAGCATCATCCCTGTTTCTCCTCCCCACTACGTCCCCTGTCTCTCCTCCCCACCACTTCCCCGGTCTCTCCTCCTTACCATACCACTTCCCCTGTCCCTCCTCCTCATTATATCCTCTGCCCCCCTTCACCACCACCCCTCCCATCACTTCCCATTCTCCTCCCCACCGTTTCCCCTGTCCCTCCTCCCCATCACTTCCCCATCTCTTCCCCACCACTTCCTCAGCATCCCAGATAAGTTATTCGGCAGCCTCATTTTCCCGCTGTCATAAGTCACCTCCACTAGCCAGTAAACTACCCCGACCCTTCCTCTCAGCCCCTTTACATCACCTTCCTCTCTCTCTCTCTCTCTCTCTCTCTCCTGTGGCCATTTTTCTTAAGTCTTATCTTTCCTTCCCTTGTACACCCTCTGTTTTCATTTTGTTTTTCTCTCTTCATTTTCGATATTTTTTCTTCCTCTCTCACGGATTTACTCTCTTCCCTAGTGTTCTCTGTATTTTTTGTCTGATCTTTATTGGTCGTCGCCCGTTCCTTCTTTAATTCTCCTCTCTTTTCTTTTGTCTCCTCTTCGTGTTTCGTTCACCTGCCGTCATCACCCCTCGCTTCTTGACCCGTCTCCTCCTTACCTGTGTCACGGATAAATTTGAGGTAGTTTCAGGTTACATAATTTATTTTCCCAAGCAGCGTAAGGACTGTATTTTCTCTTTCATCCAATAGAGACAACATTTTTCTTAGTCATTATTTTCGTGTCAGTGAAGATATGCAAGTAAGCGTATGTTTGTATGTGTGAACAATGACCTTAGCCACGTCATTTACGATCCACTCCTCCTCCCTTGCAAGCAGTCTCAGGGTTTGAATACATATTTGATAGCGACATTTTATTTCCCCCCGATTCATTACCGGTGCTTCCGTGTCAATGAAGATATACAGGTAAGCGTGTGTATCAATGAATATCTGAACGATGAATGGCTCAGTGGTGACTTGGTCGACTTCATTCACCCTCCTTGCAAACAGTCCTAAATAGTAGACTGCATTTTTCAGTCGCTGGGGTTAAAACATTTCTTATTCATTTCTTTCTGCCTCCGTGAATATATACAAGTCAGCGTGTACGAATGAATGGCTGAACGGTGACTCTGTCGACTTCATTCACGACACACTCCCACCTTCCTTGCAAGCAGTCTCGGGCGGCATCAAGCAATCGCCTCCTCGGCCTGGCTGGAGTGTTAGCCCATCAGGTGGAGTGAGGGCTGGCAGGGAGCGGTAAACAGGCCGCCTTGCATTTGCTTCTGATTCACGGACTGCTGGGTAATCACTACATCTAGCCTTGCACATGAGGGGCTTTAATCGGCTGCCAAATTAGAGCGAGCAAGCAAGCAAGCAGGGAGGCGGAAACTGATGAATAGGGTGTGTGGATCCGTGACCTGATACTGCGACGGGAATATCATGGCTCAGTATTTTTGGAGGGAGGTTTATTCTGCTGTCCATTTAGAGTGAGCAAGCAACCAAGCACGGAGGTGTAAACTGATGAATAGGGTGTGTGTATCTGTGGCCTGCTGCCGCGACGAGATTATCATGGATCTGTATTTGTTGAGGGATTTATTCTGCTGCCAATTTAGAAACGAGCAAACGAGCAGCCCCAGCCTCTCTTCCTGCTTGTCCCCTTACCTCTCCCCTTACATCTCCCTACCTATCCCCTTACATCTCTCTACATCTCCCCTTCCCTCTCCCTAGCCTCTCTCCCTGCCTTTTCCCTTACATCTCTCCATCCTCTCTCCCTACCTATCCCCAGCCTCTCTCCCTACCTATCCCCAGCCTCTCTCCCTACCTCTTCCTTTTCCTCTCCCCAGCCTCTCTCCCAACCTCTTCCTGTACCTCTCCCCAGCCTCTTCCTGTACCTCTCCCCAGCCTCTCTCGTTACCTCTTCCAAGCCTCTCACCCTACCTCTTCCCTTCTTTCTCCTCGGCCTCTCTTCCTACCCTCAGCCTCTCTCCCTACTGCTTGCCTTACTTCACCTCAGCCTCTCTTCCTACGTGTTCCCTTGCCTCTCCCCAGCTTCTCTCCCTACCTTTCGCCAGCCATTTTCCTCACCTCTCCCCCTCCTTTTCCCCAACCTTTCACCCAAGCTATCCCCTTCCCTCTCCCCAGCATCTCTCCTACTGTCCTACCTTCTCTCAGCCTTCTCCCACCTCTTCCTCGTCGTTTATACCTTACTCTCCGAGCTTCTCTCCCCTTCCACCGTGCTTATCTCCTCTACCTTCTCCTACAGTACCATGCCTCTCCATACACCCCCGACCCTCCATGCACTCATAACCCTCCTTACACCTCTACCCCACTATACACCTCCACCCCTCCCTACACCTCCACCCCTCCCTACACCTCCACCCCTCCATACACCTCCACCTCTTCATACACGCCCACCCCTCCATACACCCCCTCCCCCTCAGCCGTCTCTCCCAAGTTTGGATCCATGGTGAAGGGAGGGGGGGGGGGAAGAGGGACTGTCTCAGGAGTACCAAGGCTCACCACTACATATACTAACCCTCATAGCAACTGTATTACGTTATTACCACCATTACCACCAATAGAAAGGCACCCGGGACAACACCAGCTTAGACTCATGCACCAATAAGACTCGTAAGTGGGAGAAAAAGTTGTAGGATGAATTAAACAAGTGAGTCCCATCGGTTTCCCTGGCAACCCCTCCGGCTCGTCCTCTGTTTGCAAAGTCCCCGGGATTACAGACCTAAAAAAAAAAGCTTGTGGGGTAGGAGGGTCCCTGGTCTGGTGGTAGTTAGGGCCTGGCAGGAAATAAGCTGGTTTACTGCCCGGCGCACACTCGTTTACTCTCCTCTAATTACTTGTTTTGGTGTCTGGGCCCAGCGCTTGCTCACGACCCTATAGTGGCTGCAGCTACCCCACTAAAGCCATTCCCTGCACCTCCACCCCCCCCCCCCTACCCCCGACACACACGCACAATCACCCACCCGTCCACCCTGCAACCACTCCTTCCCCCCGCACACACACATACATACACCCAGTTCCCTCGCCCATCCACCTCTATTCCACCTTGCACATACATGCCCCCCCCTCCTCATACCCTGCGCGCGCACACACACACACACACACACACACACACACACACACACACACACACACACACACACACACACACACACACACACACACACACACACACACACACACACACACACACACACACACACACACACACACACACACACACACACACACACACACACACACACACACACACACACACACACACACACACACACACACACACACACACACACACACACACACACACACACACACACACACACACACACACACACACACACACACACACACACACACACACACACACACACACACACACACACACACACACACACACACACACACGAGGGGGCGGGGGTCAGAGTATTGAGTGCACAGGTTTGTTGTGTGATCATGGTGCAGGGATATTTTGAGCTGGATGGGTGGGTTTAATTAAGACCCAGTGTTTGTGTTCCTCTGTGTGCTTTGGAGTAGTTTTCAGCCTGATTTAACTCCTTAGGTCCGGTGACGTAGCTTTGGTTTTAATTAGGGTACAACCGAGCGATTTTCTTCAGTGATTTTGCTTTACGTATATTACGAGATGTATGAAGATTAAATCCAGTCCCTCTGCTTCAATAAATCTCCCTTAAACTTAATAAAATCGCTTAAAAAAGGCAAGAATAAATTAAAGACTCCAGCTTTTTGAAGGGGTTAGGAATTATTGTTAGGAACTTACGTCTGGTTTAGAACTTAGATAATTTTTTTGTGATGTAAATTAAGATGTATAGTCATTTAGTTCCATTTCTTTTGTATTTTGGAGCTGTTTTGAGTTTTAATTGTAATAATCTTTTAAGGCTTCTATCTGCTTAATGTTTGTCTACTAAAATACTCAGCGGTACTCCAAAACACGTATCTAATGTCACAAGGCCCAGCAGAGAGAGAGAGAGAGAGAGAGAGAGAAAAAAAAAAGAGAATGTGTGTTATGTATAATGAATAATAATGAAAAGGGATGTAAAGTAATTATGTGACTGCCTCATCACTTCCACTCTTACCCTAGACTTCCTTAATTCTGACATATGAGAAAAACTTCGCACGTCCACCAGGGGATGACAAGAGTTGTACCACCAAAAAAGTGACCTTAATCGCTATTCTTGACAACCTAGATCCCAATTAAATTTTGTTTCATAATTTTAAACGTAGTGAAAATATATAGTGCTTTGTGAACTAAATGCCATATTGTTGTGGGAGAGAAAAATGCATGAAGATTCCTCGTCTCTCTTCTGTACCACCGTCTTGGTAAAATTTTCATGTCTAAACTTTTTATATATAGGGAGTTTGCTGCAGCCAAATAAAAGCCTCTGTTGTTAAATAAAATCTATCGAGAAGAATAACACACACAGGAATAAATGTAATCTGTACAGGGGAAAATAACACAGGCAGAGATTGAACGTTCAGTGTATATAGAAAAATGGCATGGCAGAGAATTAAACTTAGTCTGCATGTAAAAGAATAACAGGGAGAATTAAAAGCAATATGTAATGTCTCGGTATATAGAGCAATAACACACGCAAGGAAATAAACGTAATCTGTGTATAGAAAAGTAATAAGACATAATTAAACGCAATTTTATGGAGAAGAGTAACCCAAACAATTAAGTGCAATCTGTATATAGAAGATTAACACTGACAGAATTAAACGCAATCTGTATAGAGTTGTGGTGGCGGAGGTGTGGTTGAATTTCGTGGTCAGACACCCAGACAGAGGCAGACAGCATCCTGGGTGAGTTATACAGTTAATGCTCGTGTTTTGGATAGCCCGCAGGTAACTTCACTCCTCCATCACCCGCCTGTGCAGTCAGTTACGTACAGTTCAGGACATCACTTAGCCTATTATTTCACTTGTTTTCTCTACTGATAAACTTTCCTAGGCTGAGATAGGCTTGGTTTGTTTCTCTGTTATGATCCCGTTTGATAATATACGTCAGGGAGGAAAGTGATGGACGTGTCTAAAGTGTAAAGTAGACTCGGTGGAATAGTGAGGAAACATTTGCTCCTGACTGTACCGCCGGGTGTGTAATTCTCTGCTGTTTGTATATAAATCTTTTGCCTGTGGTTCAGATTTTCCGGCTATGTATACAGCGTCCCGGGACAGGAATGGATTCGCGCTTGATAAATTACTCAAGTTAACAGTGTTTGCTTTGTATAATCGCCAATAGGGAGGGTTGTTGATCGTTGTGTGTGTGTGTGTGTGTGTGTGTGTGTGTGTGTGTGTGTGTGTGTGTGTGTGTGTGTGTCATGTGTCTGTTCTGTTTACTCTTCCTTGCCTCCTTCCTGCCATTTGCATGTATATGTGGGAATTATGCACACAAATGGAGATATTCCCTCGCGTCGACAGAGTAATTGTCTTTGGTATACAAGTTGACGTTTGGGTCTTAGTGGAAATGATGGCAGTATAATTTTGCTTCTGCTAATTTTCAAAACATACTCATAAACATTTGTCATCATGCAAATCAGAAAATCATTTTAAGAATCATTAGTTTTTGAGTTATTCGCCACAGGAGATGAGACCACACACCGCATGATCATCGCTCTAAGTCTGTTAGATTGCATGTCAAAAGTAGTGTTCTCTTACAGAGCATTTTCTTCTTGTTATTCTGCAGTTACCGAGTAGAGTGGCTTTTTTTTTTGGGGGGGGGATTTTACAACATCAAAGGTAGAGAGCAAGATTTATAAACACGGCTTGACAACAAAATATTCTAACAGAAGTACCAGTAAGGATCCGACAAATTTCACACAGCGGCACATACCTTGGAAGATATTTTTTTTTTTTTTTTTTTTTTCATTTTACCAAATCAAGTACTGAAGATAGTTCGGTACCAAAAGACCATTAGCACCTCCCTCCCAGAACACATTCCACCCTTCTCCCCCTTACGGACCCCCCACACCACCACCTTTCCTCTTGGCTCCTACTCCACACCCACCACTCTCCACCCTTCATCCTTACACACCCTCAACCTTCCCTCTCCCACACTATCTTTCCATTTACTCCCCATACACCTCTCTCCCACCCACCCCCCTACACCCACTACCTGCTCCCCCACACCCCCCTCCCCACCCCTACAGCGCAACAGCACACTGAATCTGTTCGTCAAATCTGCACTACACAGCACTCATGGACATACCAAACGGTCCCCCCCCCTCTTACACACACACACACACACACACACACACACACACGCACGCACACGTGTGCACACGCGCACGCGCGAACTGGCCCCTCTCTCCCCACCTTCCACAGAAAAGTACATCCACACACCCAAACAAACAAAATTACCTTACCCTCGCATTCACCTCCACCGCCACACTGCCACCTCGACTCTCACATTACCACCACATCCCCCACACTACCACCCACACCCACACACTACCACCCACACCCACACACTACCACCCACACCCACACACTACCACCCACACCCACACACTACCACCCACACCCACACACTACCACCCACACCCACACACTACCACCCACACCCACACACTACCACCCACACCCACACACTACCACCCACACCCACACACTACCACCCACACCCACACCCACACACTACCACCCACACCCACATTCGCACCAACACATGCACATCCAAACCCATATCCTTACTCATACGCCCACACTTCTCTTTCCTACCTCCATGCTTCCACCATTGCCACCGACACCCACACAGACACCCACTCACTCATACGCACCCGTTAACTTGTACACCCAACACCCACATCCCACACTTACACACCCACACCTACACACCCACACCTACACACCCACACCTACACACACACACCTACACACACACATACACACACACATACACCCACATCTCTACACCCACAGCCATAGCAACCGCCACAGCCGACCAGAACAGCCTAAATCGGTCACTGACATTGGGCTGTGAATTAAGCCGCGGTAGGCGAGGCGTAGATTAAATTTCAAACTAAATTCAAGCCAGACCTGCAATTTCATGATGGGCTGCAGCGGCGGGTGGGATGAGGGGAAGGGAAGGGAAGGGAAGGAAAGGGAAGGGATGGGAAGTGGGGGAGCGGAAGGGAAGGCAAGGCAAGGCAAGGGAAAAAGAGAGAAAGTAAGAGAATGGAGGAGAAGAGAAGGGAAGGGACGGGACGGGACGGGACGGAACGAGACGGGACGGAACGGGACGGGAAGGGAGGGGAAGGGTAGGGAAGAGAAGAGAAGGTAAGGGAAGGAAAAGAAAGGGAAAGGAGGTCGTTTGTTGGGAGGAGAAGGGTGGTAAAGGGAAAGGAAGGGAAGGGAAGGGTTGGGAAGCGATGTGAAGGAAAGGGACTTGAATGGAATTGCAGAGATGGTAGATGAGTGGAAATGAACTGAGTGGGAGTGAGCTGAAGTGACAGTTCCAGTATAGATCAGCGTTTCCCACAAAGACGATTCTCTGATGAACAATTCCTTTGCCATCGTGCTATTATTCTTATCTCATCGTGCTCATTATTAATCATATTTATAAATTTATTGATAATTGTTGTCGTTATTTTCAGAGTCTGTGAACTATAAATCTAACTGGTGAATAATTATGTTCTTTGTTGTAAGATAGCACAGTAATCTCAGTAATATCCTCTTCCCCTTTTTTCTTCCATTTTATCTTTCCTCTTACACTTCCTCCTGTTTTTCCAACCCTTCTTCCCACCAGAATATTCGTGTAACTCCCCATGTTAAACCTCCCTGCCCAATCGACAATCCCCATAAGGCAGAAAGTCCCCTGTGTGATGGCTGCATTGGAGGCCTTATGGACGTGACGAGGAGGATACAGGTGAGAGGGTGAGGAGATTGGTGGGGGAGAGGATAGATGAAGGAGATAAGTGGGAGGGGGAGGAAACAAGTAAGATGGGAGAGGATAGAGGTGAGAGGGGGAGGAGACAAGTCGAATGGGGGAAGACGGGTGAGGGGAGGAGATAGATGCGAAGGGGAGGGGGAGGTGAAGTGTGGTGGGAGAAGTGGAAGGAGACAGGAGGAAAAGTGTGGAATAGGGAGGACACAATTGGGAGGGGGAGACAGGTGGGAGGGGGAGGAAGAGACAGGTAGTAGGTAAGAGGGGGGGGAGGAGTAGGTAAGTTGAAGGTGTTGAACATAAGCTTAATCCAACAACTAGCACCTCCAATTCATTCCCCCACCAATTTTAAAGTCACTCCACCTCCAAAACACAGCATGCCAAAACACTCCTCTCCACAAGCCTCAGCACACACCCTACCTCCCTCCCTCCTTCCTTCCTTCCTTCCTTCCTTCCTTCCTTCCTTCCCTCCCTCCCTCCCTCCCTCCCTCCGTCCCTCCCTCCCTCCCTCCCTCTCTCCCTCCTTCCTTCCCTCCCTCCCTCCCTCCCTCTCTCCCTCCTTCCTTCCCTCCTTCCCTCCCTGCTTCATGCATTTATAAACTAGACCCTCCAAATCCTCAGTCCCCCACCAACTATTGAATTACTCCCAGCATACACACCTACCACCTTCCACCACACCACAACCTCCATCCCTTCCCCCCTCCTTCCTCCTTCAGGCGCTAAACACACGATTAACTCAACAACCAGACCCCCAGCTCACTCCCCCACCAAGTTTTAAATCACCCCCACCACTCCATCCTGCCGCGACTCTTTGTTTACTGAGAGATGGATAGTCGCCACCTCGCCACGTTAACCCTAATGCCTCAAGACGCTCTCCTCAATGCCCGCCTGAAGAGCGTCTGTGTCTGCTTGAGTGTGTGTGTGTGTGTGTGTGTGTGTGTGTGTGTGTGTGTGTGTGTGTGTGTGTGTGTGTGTGTGTGTGTGTGTGTTTGTGTGTGTGTTGAGGGGGTATTGTTTGTGTTTGTGTTTCTGTGTGGGATTGTTTGTGTTTGTGCCTCTGTGTGGGATTGTTTGTGTTTGTGCCTCTGTGTGGGATTGTTTGTGTTTGTGCCTGTGTGTGGGATTGTTTGTTATTTTCAGTTTGAGAGCGTTTGTGCTTGTGTGGTTCTGTATGCTTGTCTGTGTTATTTTTTTTTTGTGTATGTTTGTGTAATTGCATGTATGTTTATGTATGTGTCTGCTTATATAGGTATGTATGTTTTTGTGTACCTGCGCGCACTTTGGCAATCACCATCCTCCTCCTTATCCTCCTCCTCCTCCTTATTCACCTCCTCCTCCTTATCCTCCTCCTCCTCCTCGTCATCATCATCATCATCATCATCAGCTTCATTTCACTACCCAACAAAAGTCTCTACCATATTGCTCCACTGTGACGGCCATTAGCATCGTCTATTCAGTTTTAGCTAATTTGTTAATCTCATCTCTCAGTCTTGTTCTCTATCAGCCTCTTTATTTTAACATCTCCAGGTAGCCATTCGGTTATCCTGGCTGCCCATCGGTTAACTTTACCACGATGAACCTAACGTAACCATATCCATTTGTATTTTAACACTAAATGACTACAAGAGTAAGAAAATGTTAGTCTACCAAGAATAACAGTGTCCCCTCTCCCTTGCAACCCTCCAGTAGAAAAAAAAAAAATCAAGAAAAAAAGAGCAGCAAACATTCAGAAAAACACTGCTATGGAAATTTGACAGAAAAGAACGAAATTTAATCTTACGGTATCGTGCTGGACCTGAGTATGCAATGTAAATATAATGAAGAATACTAATAACCATGTAATGTGGAAAGATGAATGTGTAGAGCGAGTAGGAAGTTGATCGAAAAGGGAATTTGAGGCAACGAGTGATAAAAATGGCAAGGAAAAGACTAAAGAAACAGAACACACGAGATTGGGAAACAGTAATAAAGCAGGCAAGTGGAAAAATGCTAGAAAATAATTTGAAAACGTAGCTGAAGTGGAAAGTGCGAAGAGCAAGCAGAAGACACAAAGCTGAGAAAATAATACAAAGAGAAGTTCAATCAGCGGAAAGAAAACTTGGAAGAAAAATGCAAAAAAGAACAAAAGGAATACAAGAGGCCAAAAAGCAAAGGTCATCGAAAACCAAGAACATTGAACATTTAGGCTCCAAAAAAAAAAAAAAAAAAAAAAAGAAGCAAACCTGCACAAAAGGAAACTAACAAAAAATAAAGAAAAAAAAAAAAAAGGTCACCTCCCCAGACCGGAAGAACATGGACAAACAAGGAAAAAAATGTGGAAAGAGAAGCTGGGGAATACAGGGCAGGAGGGGAAAGCAGCGAACTAGGAAAAGAGCGCGATATGACAACTGAAAACAAGGAAAAGAAAACCAGGAAGAACATGGGCAGAGATATACAAGAAAAAATATGAAAAGAGCAAACAAGGAGTATTAGATCCGAGGGAGATACGGAAAAAAGAGAGAGGGAGAAAATATAAGTCAATGGAGAAAAAGAAAGGCCAAAGAAAAACACAGCAGGAAGAGCCCGTCCCCCCTAATGCTAGAACACGAAAAAAAAAAAAAATGTCCAAGCGAGGAAAAAGAGGAAGCGAAGAAGAGGCTGAAAGAGGACAACACACACACATAGCTGACATTGCTGAGATGATCCACGCGTCCTCAGGCTACCCATAAACCACAGTGAGGGAACACAAGACGACCCCCAACTATCCCCCCGCCCCACAGCACCCTTACCCCCCCAACCTCACCCCAACCTCCCACCCCAGTGCATCCCTACCCCTCCATTGCGTCCCTACCCCCACCTCACTGTAACCTCCCTCCCGACTCCACCCTCTGCACCCCAACCCCCATCCCACTGCGCTTCCTTGCTCCTACACCTACCCCACTGCTTCCCTACCCCCATTCCACGTCTCCGCATCCCCACCCTCTCAACCCCAACCTTCCCTTTCCCACTCGTCATTCCCTCCCTCTCATCCATTCCCTCCCTCTCATCCATTCCCTCCCTCTCATCCATTCCCTCCACTCAACCATCCGCCCAAGAACTTAACTGAAAAAAATCCTAGTTCGTTTCTTGATCCGGTCAGACTCCTGGACAAAGTTTGCTTCTCTTGTGTCCCTGTTCACCAAGCAGTATAGTTGGGGACGTGGATGTCAAGTCGAATGTTGCGTATTGTATTCTAGGGGAAGATCATAACCTTAAAAATTATCTATACCCCCGTGGTGTCGATAGGCATTGATTCTAAAGTCCGTATTCTCGTCGGTTAAAGAAGCTCAAATTGTCGTGAAAGTTCCATGGGAAATTATTGATGGAAATTGTATTATTCATTATATTAACCTCGTTCATAGGATTAGCATAAAAAGCATTAGATCAGATTTTGTATTATTCTGTCATGAGCTTGCCCATCTAGTGACTGAAAGACAGATGTTTATCGAAACTGATTTGCATATTAATTTACCATTTGTGAGAGACTAATGAGGAGACTGTATGTGAGTGAGGTGGAAGGGAGGGTGAGAGGGAGGGGGAGACCGAGGATGAAATAAGAGATGGAATGGAGAGGTATATGAGAGAGGGGGGTTTAAGTTGGGGGGGGGAGGGCAGCGAAATGGCAGGAAACAAGACAACATGTAGGCGATTTATTTGTGGCCACCTCTTACGGGATTAAGGCATCAGGCTATTGAAAGATAGATAAATAAAAATAGACAGATACCATTTAGATTTACCGTAGATTTACCATTTTAGTTGGATTTACTATTTATTTACCCTGATTTACCATGTGGATTTACCATTTGATATAACCTTTGTGTCATTTAGTTGAATCTGCCTGCTTAAATTTTCTAGATGGATTTATCATTGGGATTTACCTTTTGCGATATACCTAATACCATTTGGAGCTTACCTGTTCTGATGGTCCACCTGTCCTCTCCTCCCCCCCCCCTCTCGTGACCCGGATTCCCTGAGGGCTGCATACCTGATTCCCCCCCCCCTCCCTCTTGTCCTGTCCTGTCCAGCCGTGCCTCGCCCTGTCATCATTCACTTTATTCTCCCTTGCTCTACCTGCCTCGCTTCTGACCATCACCTGTCCAAGTATTCACGAGAAATGGTGAGATGGACTGAACGTTAGGCAGCTTTAGGGAATTTTATGCTGTAGGTGGGTGCTGGTGTAAGAAAAGGAAGTGAATGGTGGTGTAAGAAAAGGAAGTGAATGGTGGTGCGAGGAAGTAAGTATGGCTGTGGCCGAGAAGAGACGTGCATATGAAGTGTGGCTGCAGAGGAAGGATGAGATGTCATATGAAAGGTATAAGGAAAAGAGGAATAGAGCGAGAAGGGCTGTGCGTGATGCTAAAGTGGCAGCAGATGAGAGGTGGGGTAGGCGGCTGACAGAGAATTTTCAACAGAATAAGAAAATGTTTTGGAAGGAGGTGAAAAGGGTGCGAAAGGGAGAGTCTGGGAAGGAAGAACGAATAAAAGCAGAGGATGGAGGGATGTTAATTGAGATGGATGCAGTAAGGAAGAGATGGGCAGAGTATTTTGAAAGATTATTAAATGTAGAGGAGGAAAGGGTGGCTGAGATTGTGGCGGATGGAAGGGTGCAAGGAATAAATGTGTTGGGAGAGTTGAATGATTCCTTGATCACGAAGGAGGAAGTGGAGAAGGCAGTAAAGGAGATGAAAACAGGGAAAGCTGCAGGTATGGATGGGTGTGCTGTGGAATGCCTGAAGGGTGGTGGAGTGACTGTTGTTGACTGGTTAGTAAGATTGTTTAATGTGTGCTTTGAGAAAGGTATGGTGCCAATCGACTGGGCAAGTGCTTGTGTGGTCCAGTTGTATAAAGGCAAGGGTGATAAGTATGAATGTACTAGCTTTAGGGGTATAAGTCTGTTGAGTGTTGTAGGTAAGGTGTATGGTAGAGTGTTAATTATGAGAGTTAGAGAGGGTACAGAGGGAGTGATTAGTGATGAGCAGTGTGGCTTTAGGAGAGGGAGGGGATGCGTTGATCAGGTGTTTGCTGTGAGACAAGTGTGTGAAAAGTATTTAGCGAAAGGCAAGGATGTGTTTTGGGCATTTATGGATTTAGAGAAAGCGTATGATAGAATTGATAGGGAGGCTTTGTGGACTGTTTTAAGATTGTATGGACTTGATGGTAGGTTACTAAAAGGGGTGAAAAGTTTTTATGTAAATAGTAGAGCATGTGTAAGAGTGGGAAATGCTGTGAGTGATTGGTTTCCCGTGAGAGTGGGGCTGCGACAGGGATGTGTGATGTCACCTTGGTTGTTTAATATTTACATGGATGGTGTTGTAAGGGAGGTGAATGCAAGAGTTTTAGGTGGTCTGAGTCTGGTAAATGTTGATGGTGGAGATTGGAATCTGAAGCAGCTGCTGTTTGCAGATGATACTGCACTGGTGACCGATTCAGAGGAGAGATTGAGACAGTTGGTAGAGGAGTTTGGAAGGGTGTGTGAAAGGAGGAATTTGAAAGTAAATGAGAATAAGAGTAAAGTGATGAAGTGTACGAGGTTGATAGATGGTAGGGGGATGAATATAGTTTTGAATGGTGAGTTGCTTGAGGAGGTAGATTGTTTTAAATATCTAGGGTCACATGTTGCTGTGGATGGAAGAATAGATGCAGAAGTGAAGTTTAGAATAAATGAAGTAGGAAAGGTGCTGGGAGGAATGAAAAAAGTGTTTAAATGTCGTTCGCTTAGAATGGATGTAAAGAGAAGGCTGTATGAGGGTGTTGTGGTACCGACTGCATTATATGGGGCTGAAACATGGAATATGGGTGTAGCAGAGAGGAAAAGTTTGAATGTAATGGAGATGAGGTGTCTGAGGAGTATGTGTGGAGTGACGCGTATGGATCGGGTGCGAAATGATGAAGTGCGAAGGAGAACTGGAGTTGTTCAGGAGATGGCTGGTAGAGTTGAGCAGAGGGTGTTGCGATGGTTTGGGCATATGGAGAGAATGGATAATGAGCGATTGGTGAAAAAGATAACTAGATCTGATGTGAGAGGTGTAAGGCTGAGAGGAAGACCACGAATAGGATGGATGGATAGTGTGAAGAGAGCGCTGGATGCGAGAGGGATGTCTGTTGAGCAAGGAAGAGTGGCTGTGCGTGACAGAAATAAATGGAGAGAAATTGTGAATAAATAAGTGATGACGCAGCCCTGAGGGGATATTCTCCCGCATTTGGTCTGATCAGCTAGTCAGGTCAGGTGCGGGTAAGGGGATGGGTATGTTATGATGTGGCAGGGGTAAACCAGTTCTGCTGTCGGGCCCTGCTGCGGATGTCACTGATTGCATTGCGCAGTTGACCCTTGTGGGTGTGGTGCGGTGAGGATCTGTCCGTTCTCCCCTTTGGGGCTAAGATGTGAATGAATGTGTTTAAATGGATGAGTAAATGGAGAGTGTGTCGTCCTGTCTCGGCTACCTCCCTTTCCTTGGGGGAAGCAGCCTAGGTATTATAGATAGATAGATAGATCATCGTCGTCGTCGTCGTCATCGTCTTGATTTTCTTTCCCTCCTAAATTTATTCTTGTGTTTTTTCCTCTGTTTAACTGTTTCGTTTCAGACAATGGTGTATCTATAACGGAAAAAAAAAAAAAACACACCGACAGTTCATGTTAAGAAGCCAGCAATCACGTGGGTAAACAACTTTATGTTAACTCTATGTAGGACTAAATTTTTGTTAACGTATGCGCTTTTTATTATTATTATTATTATTATTCTTTCCTTGACTCTACCTAGGTTTAGCTGCCTCTGTTACCACATTGCGAAAAACATTAGTGCGGGTGGAGCTTGGTTTGGCTTCGGGAATTTATGAGGTGTACTCAGCCTACCGTCTTATGATTGCGTATTCTCCCTTGTTGTGGTCCAGCCAGACGATTTTATTCAACTCAGTGTGAGTCATAGGAACAGCAGTCCTAACCCCTCACTTCTGTTACTTTTTCTTTGTATTCTCTCGTTTCTCTTCAGCTATAGAGATTTTCCCCCAATAGGAGAGGCAGATATAGATACAATTGTGCTCGAAAATAAACTGTTTGAAGGGAGCAAGAACGAACATGAAAATACGTCATTGGAGTGAAGGGATTAATTGTAGCCGGGTTCTATATATCTGTTTGCGGTTCTGTATGGCTCTCTTTTTTTTTTTTTTTCCTTTATTTTTACTGCATTCTGCATGGATTTACCTGCCTGGGCTTAGCGGGTGTTTGAGTCTGTATACAAAAAAATAAAATAAAATAAAATGGCGTGGACTGATATTTTGGCATAGTTTTGGTTGCGGTTCTATAGAGGACTTGCTGTTTGTTTAATGTATCAGTGTATTTATATCGCAAACCCCCCCCCCCTTTTTTTTTTTAATTAAGTTTTCGTTGTCTGAAAAAGAATGACGCGTAAGAACTGATGTGGAAGACAGAGGATAACTGCTTCTTCACAGTTACATCTTTTTACTTAATGTTGTGCTACTTTCAAACGATTTATTGAGCTTATGAGAGAATACTCGAATTGAAAGTGTAGATAATAGCTCCTGGTCCTTCAGTAAAACTCTCCTATGTTAGAACACACTAAGATAATACGTCATAGTAGTGAAGGGGTTGTAGGATAAATGGTTATACCTGGATGGGGATAGAATGAAGTAGAGTCGATTTAGGGTGAGGGTGAGCTTGGGTGGTGAGGCGGGATGAAAAATAAGAGCGTTTGGCAGGGAGCTGGATAAAGAGTGGGGAAAGAAGGTGCAGGAGAGGAAGAGTCAGAAATGAAAAGATGTAAGGAAGAAAAGATGAAATTGAGAACTGCGAATGTGGACGTGAGAAGAGAGCAAGGATAAAAAGTGGTGAAAAAGTGAGTGGGGAGGAAGAAGAGTCAGAGGGGAAGAGACGTGAGGAAGAATAGAGGAACAGGAGAATTATGCATATGAACGAGAGAGTGAGGAAAAGAGCAAGGATAAAAAGTGTAGAGGGGTTTTGGGAGAAAAGGGTGTGGGGAGAAGAGAGTAAAAATGAAGAGACGTGAAGGGATGGGGAGAAAAGAGTGTGAGGAGAAGAGAGTAAGAAATGAAGAGACATGAGGAAGATGAGAATTTCGAGTTCGAATTCTAAAAGACAGTGGGAGATGCATGGTGTGCAATGAACAGTCCCCTCGACTTGTAATTGCTAATGGGAGGCCTTTCAGAGCCCCTTCCTGTGTGCATGCAGGGAAGCTGGGGCGAAGCAGGAGAAGGAGAAGGAAAGTGAATGGGAGAATGAGAAGAAGCAGGAGAAGCAGCAGGGGGGGAGGGGAAGGAAGGTGAATAGGAGAATGAAGAGAAGCAGCAAGAGGAAAAGGAATGTGAATAAGAAAGGTGAAAAGGAAGAGGAGCAGGAGCCGAAGGATGATGATGATGAGGATAATGAGGATGAGAGTGATGGGAGTAGGAATAGGATAAGGTGTAGGAGCACGAGTTAAGAGTAGGAACAAGCACAGGAATAGAAGCAGAAGCAGAAGGAGATGAAAGTGAATGGTTGGATAGTGGAAGTGAAGACGAATTAGGATGATGGTAAAAAATAAAATTGCAATGAAGGAAAGAAAGGACAGAAACAAAGCAGGAGAGAGAGAGAGAGAGAGAGAGAGAGAGAGAGAGAGAGAGAGTCAGCATGGAGAGTCGACGATATGAAATTAAAATCGAAATTTCCAGGTTAGAAAGATGAGAAAGAAAGGAGAGTTAGTGTGCTGGATAGAACGGCGAGAAATAGAGTTAGAGCTGTCAGGAGAGAGAGAGAAGGGGAGAGGGTAAAGTCAGCAAGGAGGGTTGACGATATGAGAGGCAGGGGAAGATTGATGAGGCGAGGAAGACAGGAGGGGAGAAGAATGGGTGAAGACTGATGTAGGGGAAGTGCGGAGAGGGTGGCCAGCTAATGAGATATGTGACCAGCCAACCATCCTTTCATCCATCCACCCAGCCTTCCTTTCACTCCTTCACTCATTCATTTTATGTATGCGTTCCTCCAGCCGTATATTCATTCATTCTTACATTTTTTCATTCATCCCTTCTTTCATTTATTTATTGATCCCTTCAGTAATTCATTCTTCCATTTATTCATCCATCCATTCTTCATACATTTATTGATCCATTCATTCATTCATTCATTCAGTCATTCTTCCTTTCATCCATCCACCGTATGGCATCTCATCCACTCCATTATTCATCCTTTCATTTACTTATTCTTCTGTTCGTTCATTAATTCTGTAAGCCAGTCAGCCATTCATCAACTCATTCATCCGATCATTTATACATGCAGTCTTATATTTATTCATCTAGTCATTATTTCGTTCATGCAGTCATTCGTTTATTCATCCAGTCATTCAGTTATTCATCCAGTCTTTCGTTTATTAATAACTTATAGGTCTGCTACACACACACACACACACACACACACGCACACGCACACGCACACGCACACACACACACACACACACACCTTATCCCTTCCATTCATTTTACCTTAGCAACCTTGCTTTCATCTTTACCATCCAGAGTTTTGGCTGTGAATAGAGGGAGAAACAAGGTAATGTGATCATAGGTGGGGTCTGAGATGCTATAGAGGTACTTAGAGAGTGGGGAAATGAAGTCAGTGGCAGAGAGAGAGAGAGAGAGAGAGAGAGAGAATAAGGGAACCAAGAGAAAGGGGAGTGAGTGCAGGAAAGTTAAGGATAATGTAGCGAGAATCAGGAACAAAGGAGATAAGACTAGGAAGGATGCGATAAAGGGAGGGAGGAAGAGGGAGAGTAAGGAGAGGCAGGGAGATAAAGGAAGGGAAGGGGGGAGGGGGAGAGGACGGGGAGCGGAAATTAGTCTGGACACTGGGAGGAATAGGGGGAGGGAGGGTGGGAGCAACGAGAAAGGAGAGCAGTATGAAAGGGGTAAGGATGAAGAGAGGATTAAGGGAGAGAACATGCTGAGGGAAGGATGGAGGGAGAGGAGTCAGAGAAGAGAAAAGGGGGTATTAGATATATATAATTTATTTTTTATTTATTGTGTATTTATGTATATTATTACCTTTGCAGTCGTTTGCTAGGAGAGAACTTATGTACCAGGAAGTGTTGTATTTTCTTTTACTTTGTAACACTGGATTACAAACAGCAGAAGAAATGTACTAGTAGTCAAAGTATCAGATTTTTCCATTGTATTTTATCGTTGGTAATGTTATGTGATCATCCTTGCTGTCGAGTACAAAGATAGAACAGAAATAGAGGGTAATTGAATTCTCCATAATATTCTGACTGGTATTTTCATGCAATCACCCTCGCAGTGGGGTACAAAGAGAGCGTTGGCAGTATCCAGTCCTACAGTGGGCATCAATTATTCCCATTCAGGAGTCGAATTATTTCAGGGCAACACTAACCCAAAAACTAAGCGAGAAACACAAACCACGTCAACTCCATTACAAATCTCACCCCGTTCCCATTACAGAGAACAAAAGATCGGTAATTGAATGTGGGTCCCATTTATTTCAGACCTGCATTTTCCATCCCTAGCACTGGCCCCGTGAATACTGATAAGGGGCCCGGGTGATTCTGCATAACCACATATACATACATAACATATACCTTTCTTTTTTTGGCAATGTCCGTCAGAGGCTGGTGAGTTCGTATAGTGCTGGTGTAACTATTTTTCTCATCGTGTATGCGGATGTGTATATATATGATTATGAGGCTGTGTGTGTGTGTGTGTGTGTGTGTGTGTGTGTGTGTGTGTGAGAGAGAGAGAGAGAGAGAGAGAGAGAGAGAGAGAGAGAGAGAGAGAGAGAGAGAGAGAGGGTGGAAAAGGAAGGATAATGTGTGAGGGTTTTGAAGTTGTTGGGTAAGGGTGAGGGGAGGTCAGGAGAAGGGTGTGTGTGGGTGTGAAGGAGTGTGGAGGGAACCGGGAGGGGAGGAAAGGGTTAGGAGGGATGGTATATGTGTGGATGAGGAATTGAAGAAGGGAAGAAGGGGGCTAGGAGGGGTGATATATGTGGGTAAGTAGGGCGAGGAATTGGGAGGCTTGATGTGTAGTGGGGAGGGCATCTTTGAAGGTGTAGGTGTGTAGAGGTTTAGGTGTAGTGTGTAACAGGGGAGAGGGCATCGTGAAGGATTTAAATTTTGAGGGGAGAGCGGCTGATTTTTTTTTTCTACTAATCTTTTGTTGTCTCTGTGGATTATGCTGTCCTGTATAAGAATCGTAAGAGGTGCAGAGACTGAGTTTAAAAATATAATCGTCATTTAAAATTGCTACAGAGTGTTAAAATATACCCTTCACTTAATTTTCTTGCAGTGATTATTCTTAGCCAGTTTGGAGAAGAACATAGGTTGCCATTGTTATAGTGAAATGGAAGAAAATTATCGTTGGAGTGAAAAAGGTTAAAATTTACACTCGCCACTCTGCATTTCTGTGAAGCCTTGCATAATCGAGAATCCCTCCCTAAGTTGTTTTAAATCGTCCGCTGTTGTCGTAATGAAGCGCGCGCACACAAAAAATAGTCATAGTAAATAGATACTTAAAACCACAGTCCTCCGTCCACCCCCAACCCCCACAGACACACACAGAAAATCGTCATTGTACTGAAACTTACCTAAAATAACAAGCTCCCGTCCACACACAGACCCCTTCCCGTAAATCCCAGGCAGATTCTTTCCACGGGTCGCAAAATTACAGCTCTTGTTGATCGCTTTCAGGAGGGGAGAAGAGCTCGAGGCAAAAGTACGAATCCGGTAAAATATATTGCCTAGGCTCAAATGGCGAAACTAATTGTGAAAGTATCCGGGGCAAACTTTTATAATTAAGTTGAGAGGGGCCAATGTTTTCACCCTCCTCCTTTGTTATCGGGAGCTGGGGAGCACGGGGGAGGGGGAGGAGGATAGGTGAGGAGGTGGACGGAGGATGGTGTGAAGAATACGAGGAAGAAATGGAGGGGGATAAGTGAGGGAGAGGAGGAGATGTGAGTAATGAGAGAAGTATGGGTGAGGAAGAGGAGGATAGATGTAGGAAGAGGTAGAAGAGGATGAGTGAGGAAACTGATGGTCGCAGGATGGCGCGAGGAGTAGAAGAGGATTGAATGGATGGAAGAGGACGAGATGGAGGGAGATGGGGGTGAGGAATATGAGAGATATGGATGAGTAATAAGATGAGGGGTATGAGTGAGGAAGAAGGTGGGTTGAGAATAGTGTGAGGAAGAGGAAAATTGGTGAAATGAATGTGGGTGTGTCAGAGGGAAGGGATGGATGGGTGAGTGGGAGATAGGGATGTGAAGGGGAGGGATGCGAGGGGGAAGAATCATGTCAGTGTGTGAGAGAAAGGAATGTGTGAGTGGGAAGGAGGGATGTAAAGGGCAGCGATTTACTCTGCTAAAGAAAGAAAGAAAGAAAAAAAAAGGCTGTTCAGTCCCAGGACTCATGTTTATTTTTGCTACCTTCAAACTCTTTTTAAAAGGGATATGAAAATGCTGCGTCTAACTCGTTCAGTTTGGATGATGAAATTGTCAAAAAAAAAAAAAAAAACAGGAATGTATTTTAAAAGGCGTGCTCAGTATCCAGGCGCTAATAAGAAACTCTGATGTACTGAAATTATAAGAAAGATAAATGAAAGAAGAGAATGGGAAAAATAAGTAGGGATAAAGGGAGGAGTACAGATTTACAGTTTATATCATTAAAAACAAATGCCAGAAGAGGGTCACAGAGATGTGTGGATGAAACAAGATGTACGCATTAAAAGAATAAAATGGAGAACAGAATAGAACGGTAGAGATAAATGTAGAGATGCGAGAAGTCATGGTTACATTATAGCGAAGAGGATTAATGGAGAATGATTTTTAAGGATGGCAAGTTTGAGGAAGTTAAGATTAATCGAAAAATGCGAGAAAGAAAATGGTTATGTGAAAGCGAAAAGGATTAGCGAAGAATTGATTTTCAGGGAAGGTAAGTGTGAGCAAGTGAAGATTTATAAATGGCAAGTGTATGCAAGAAAATGATGAAAATAGAGGAGTGGGAGAGCCAGAAGCAATGGGTGGAAGTGATAAATGGTTGCTTTAGGAATAGAAGTTACGAGGTTGAGTAAAATAATGGCGAAGCGAAAGGACAGATATGGATGAAACTGAGATGTAAACATGATAGAGGACACGAGAGAGCCAAAGTGTTGACGTCGAATTGGGAAAAGGGTAAGAAAATTGGAAAAGAATCAAGAAAAATTGCAGTGATTCAGGGTTTAAAGGAATTGAATTACTGATAAAACGTTGAGGAAAAGATGCAGATTTGTCGTCATAGAGACTTGGTTCGTAAATAATGGAGGTATGGGTACAAAAGTAAGTGGTGTGTGTGTGTGTGTGTGTGTGTGTGTGTGTGTGTGTGTGTGGACAAGGAAGGGATGCGAAGGGATTTTTTTTTCAGCGCTAGGAAAATTGCTGGGAAAGGAGAGAGAAAAAAAAATTATAAGACACAATAAGACAGAAACTGAGATGTAAAATTTGGGGTTTTGAATTTCTGCATAAAAATATTTTGGTGTTAGGAAAATGTACGTAGGATGAAGGGTATGAAAGTGTGATGGATTATGTGAACCTATGTGAGAGGGGTGGGGGGGAATTTTAAAAGCTTTTAAACGTTAATATCCTCGAATAAATAAATGTATATAGCAACCAATAGATAACATTTAAAGAAGTGTAGATCGTCACTAATTTATCTAGAAAATGCATATTTTTATTTTTTTTTTTTTATGCTTTGTGTCAGAGTACAAACTTTTACACACAAAATAGCGTAGCCAAACTAATGCAGCACATTTCTAAATAGGTATTGAAAAAAGCAGTACTGTATTTCTTTTTAATGGAACTCCATGGCAAAAATGAGATGCAGCACGTCTAAGAATTTAATTATATAGACGCAGTAAATCTAGAAACGAAAGTGGGGGGGGGGGGTGGAAGGCATATGATACGTCTGAAAAAGATAATGGGGGAAAAAGTGGGCGCAAACAATTGTCGAAAAAATGAGAAAAAAATAACACTTCCAAAATGACACTGGGGAAAAGTAAGACTCATGACATGTTTCAAAAAGAAAGTGGGCGGAAAAATAATCGCAACACAAAATACGGAAAATAGCCCACAACAGGGAACCTAAAATAAAAGTCTGGCCCAAAGAAAAAGTAAGCTCTCAGAATTGCAAAAGTGACCCCTCTCCCCGCTTGGCCTTACAGCGCGTGCAACAACCTGATAGATCAACCGCAGGGCCAAAAATTCCCACCTACATGTGCGGTGAGGCGGGATGGGTGTAGCTGTAGGTGTGGATGTGGGTGTGGGTTTGTGAGGGAGAAAGGTTTTGTGAGTGTGGGTGTGTGCGAGGGTTTGCGAGGGAGAAGGGTTGTACGGGCGTGAATGAGGGTGAGGGTATGGGTTTCCAAGGGTGAAGGGTTGTGTGGGTGTGGGCGTGGATGAAGGTGTGGGTGTGGCTTTGCGAGGGAGAAGTGTTGTGTGGGTATGGATGTTGGTGTGGATATGGATGTTGGTGTGCGACGGAGAAGGGGTTTGTGGGTGTGGGAGGGAAGGAGGAGTTTGTGGGTGTGGATGTGTGGTGGCTGGGGTTGAGAGGATTGTGTAGTTGTGATTGTGCGATTGTGGGTGAAAGGGAGGGGTTTGTCTGTGTGGGAGAGAGAAACAGATGCTTGGAAGTGGAAGGAGCAATGTGTGGATGTGGCTGTTGGTGGGGGAGTGAAAGAGGGATAGGTGGATGTGGGAGGAAGGAATAATGTGAGTGTAGGTATAGGTGTGGGAGGGACGAAAGGACTTCGGAGGGAGGAATATGTGGGTGTAAGTGTGGATGAAATATAATGGATAACAAACAGCAACAAACGTATACGCTGGTGTTTTCGAGACTGTTTATAAATGGTATCTTTCCGTGGGTAAGACTTGGATAGGAAAACAGTAAGGAAAGAAAAGGCGGGACAGAAATGGGAGAAATCGAATAATAAGGAAACAAGAGAGAATCCAGGAGAAAAAAAGAGAGACTGAGAGAAACAGAGATTAGGAGAACCGGAGTAGTAGAAAGAGGCAGCTAAGAGGAGAAAGATAAGGTTAACTGAAGCAGATCAGGAGAAACACACCACCACCATCACCACCTCCACAGCCACTGCCACCACTATCACCAACACCACTACCACCACCGCCACACAGCAACTCTCACATTTACACCACGAACAATCCCAGCATGAACACAATAGCACCCAGCACCATGAACACTCACACTCTCACCATCACCAGCAACATCTTCCTTCCTCCTGCCTCTCTTCCTTTGCCACTAACAAACAAACAGCAACACATCTCCAGGACAATTGGAACTTTCGTCTCTTTTTTTTTTTTTTTTTTTTTTTTTAGCAAGGCGAGACAACAAAGTGCCACGGGGGAAGGCAGTGGCATCTCTCGCGATCTCTTACAACGGAATCAAACCAATTAGAGTGGGTGTTAAGGGGGGCAAGGGTGAGGAAGTGGAGGGGAGAGGGAGAAGATGGGAGAGGGGGAAGGGATGGGAAAAGGGAGAGGATGGGGAGGGATGAAGCAGGCAGTGGGGAAGGGGAAGGGAGAGGATGGGGAGGGGAAAGGGAGAGGATGGATAGAGAACAGAAAGAGAAGAGAGATGCGGAAGGAGAAACGGAGGAGGTGGGGGACTGGAAAAGTGAAAGGAGGGAGAAGGGGGATATGAGAAGCGAGCATAGGGGATGGACTGGTTATGGGTGATGAGAAGGGGGAGGGAGGTGAGAGGGATGGGGGCAGTCAGGTTTTCAGATTGAGGTTTGGACTGTTACTGAGCTTGTGGGGATACACTGATTTCTTTCTTTATGTATGAGGGTGTGGAGTGAGTTCTGGATGCGGGTGTGAGAGCATGGGCGCTTGTGTGTGTGTGTGTGTGTGTGTGTGTGTGTGTGTGTGTGTGTGTGTGTGTGTGTGTGTGTGAACGAATGATCTCTGTGCGCAAGTGTGATATTGTGTGTGTGCATGTGTGTCTTAGCGAGTTTGTGCCTGTGTGTTTTCTCCATCCCCGTCCCTCCTCCCCTCCCCCATTCGCTTATCGAAGGGGACAAAATTCTTGTCACATTTATAGGAAACTTGGCACGCGCGAGAGAGACGGGGGGAGGAGAGAGGAGGGAAAAGAGAACCCCTGAAAGAAATAAAAAGACGAAGGCGGCAAAAATTTTTCGGGGTGAGCAGAACGATAGCCCCGAAGTGTTAAAACTTTTGTGTTTCTTCCCTGGGTGGAAAGTTTAAAGAGTCGAGTCATATTGAGGAATTTTACAACTTTCAGGGCTCATGCGTATGTAAGTGTATCGTCAAATTGGAGATCAAAGTGAGTGTTTGACTTGGTTGGTGACGACACGGAATACTCGCGAGGAAAAAGGAAAATCCATCTGGGAGGAATTTTATACTCGGCAGTCTTTCCTTCCAGGCGGCTCGCTTGTCACTGTAACTTTAAGGCGATACCGACTGTGAGGATTCTATCAGGCCGCCGTGCTGACAGACTGACTCGGCTGCTGCTGACACACCGGTGAAAGTGAGTCGTAAATAGCATATTTCCCGAGGAAATTGATAGTTCTGCCACGCCTACGTTTAAAAGTATCCCAGTAGCGAAAATATGATTTTCCGTCAATAGAGAAACTGCACTGACTGGAGGCATATTTCATCGCGCGTTTTGCATATAAAATGTCTGACGAAGGCAGACATAAAAAGCTTTATTGGAATTCGTTATCAGAGTGTGGTACTTAATGATGTAGACGTTTTTATACTGAATATTGACGGGCACATACGCAGTCCCACTGGTATGTGCTGTAGGTTTATATTTAAATAGTACATAAGAGTACACCTGTTATATCACACACACACACACACACACACACACACACACACACACACACACACACACACACACACACACACACACACACACACACACACACACACACACACACACACACACACACACACACACACACACACACACACACACACACACACACACACACACACACACACACACACACACACACACACACACACACACACACACACACACACACACACACACACAGCCCGGTTCCTGTACAACGGTGACTAAACATCAGTCAAAGGACCTGCACAACAAAGACACGCATCCTCCCTATTCCAGGCCAGCCTGGCTTACTCCCTCCTAGTCTCGCTTCTTCCTCCCCCACCCCCCCCCAGTCTCGCCTTCTCCCTTCTAGTCTCTCTTACTCACTCCTAGTATCGCCTGCTCCTTCCTAGTTTCGCCTGCTCCATTGCCATCTCTCCGCCTTGATTACTGAGTTGTAACAATAGGTTATCACAAGAATATGATGCTAGGCACGAAGGAGGGCAATCTAAAGAATGTAGATCCTTAGTATTGTCATATCTTTTTCTCCACTGAAATACGTAACATAAGCAGCGAAAAGACAAACATCTGGGTTACGTTAAGGTGAAAGAACTATAGTTTTTGACCGTAAATCTGCCCCTCTTGACACTGACTGGATGCAGAATCGCGCCAGTGTCTGCCTGAATTCACCCAGCGCCATGCCATTGCTATTTTCGGCCAGGTCAGTCCCTTTGTCTTCGATTGCCCTTTCTTTTCCCTTGTCCTTTGTTTCCCTTTGCCGACTTCCCTTGCCATTCGTCCGCATAGCTTTTCCCTGGATCATTTTCCCCTCCTTCTCATCCTTTTGCCTTCTCCCCTTACCTTCGTCCCCATCTATTTTCCCCCTTCTTCATCCCTTTCTCTTTTCTCGTATATTGCTTCTCATCTTTTTCTGCCCTACCCTTACCTTTTCCCCTCCTTCCCCATTCATTCTCCTCTTCCCCTACCTATTTTCCTCTGCCCCTACTCTTTCTCCTTTTCGCCTTACCCATACCTCTCTTCCTCTACCCATTCTTCACTTCCCCTCTTCCTCTACTTTTTCCCTTTCCTCAAATTTTCCCCCACTTTCCGTAACTTCTCCCCTTTCTTCTCTTCCCCCTGCCCTTTGCACCCCCCCCCCCACTGCTCTATCCGCCTCCACTGGTCCGATCTAATTGTTTGAAGCGTGCCTCAGGAGTGGCGGAGCGGCCTTACAAAGCTCTCCTTCCTACCTTCCCGCAACACCAAGGACCAAACCACAGAGCTCTTCTACCTCCCTGTGCCACCCAAGGACCAGGCACGCACCCATACCTTCGATCCCACTACCTTATACCTTTTATCTTGCATTTTCTCATTCGTGTCTTATCATTTTCTTTCATCTTCTCATAACTTTCATACTTAATTCTATAGTTTTCTGGGTCTTTCTGCCTTATGACGTCACTTTCTCTCGCTTGCCTGCCTTAAACTTTCCATCATTTTTTCCTTACTTTCATGCTCAGTGGCTCTCCATACCTTGTAACTTTTTCCCCACTTCGTCACGACTGCCTTGAATCGTTCGTCCTTGTACCTTTCATTTCCTCATATAACTAATAATTTTCATAATTTCGAGTGGTACTTTCTGGCTGCGACGGCCACATACTCCAAAATGCATTAAATTTGTTTTTCCTTTCTTATCAGGCAACCATATTATTCTGATATTTGTTAACTACGTACTTTATGATGATAATTTTTTCTAAATACCCTCAAACTTTCATTCTCTCAGAAGTGCCTTTCATAATTCTCGTATTTCTGCTTAATGACAGCGTTATTAATTTCTTATTTTCCCCTGACGGACCTCTGCCTTTACTTTGCATTCTCGATACCTTAGTACTCTTAATTTCTCTTCGCCTGGGAAGTGGGGGGGGGGGGCAAGAATACTTCCTCAGTATCCCTGCTTGTTGTGAGAGGCGACTTAAAGGGGTCTTTTTGTCTCCAGTCTTTCTCTCCATACTGTCCTCTTCTGCACTTCGGTCCTACCTTTCTTGTTGATATTTCCGTGTTTCTTCCGGCCTTGATTTGCCCTCTGCTCCCACAGTGCCGAATAGCCATATTGTGGCTTGATACTAACTCTTCATTATTCCGTCCTTCTTTCTTAGTATCTCGAAGCAACCATATAACTTTCTAATAATTTTCTTGTATCATATAATTTTCTCTTACTATGGTAGTCGCCACATAATTTCATCATTTTCTCCCAAATTTCGTATTTTGATAGTGTACTTTGTTTCATGGCTCTTGTTACAATTTTTTTTTTTTCATAACTACCTTATAACACTCCATCTTCTTGTAACTGTCATACTTTTGAACCTGTAGCCTGTATTTGTGCTCCGTGGGTCTCAAATGCTTTGTAACTTTCACTTCTTCATAATGAGCATATTTTCATACTTTTTGCTCTAGTATCATTATGTTCATTGCTTTAGTACCTTCCCATTTTCAATCTTTTTCCTCACTTATACGGTAACTTTTCCTGATCCGTAACTTACCTTCGAAACTTTTATAACTTTCTCATTCATAATTTTCCTTAACTTTCATAGCTTTCACAGTCCCAGGTTTCTCTCAAGCTCATAACTTTCATTTCTAACTTATCTTCACTCATAACCCTCACGCTTGTATGTTACTCAGTCATAAGCTATCTTTTCTCATAACTTTCATTCTCGTAACTTACAGGCATTCTCATAATTTATTCTCACTTTCATAACATACTCTTATAACTTACCTCTCATCAATAAACCCACTTATAACTTCCGATCACTTGCATAGTATTTTTCCCATCCTTAAACTCATTTGCCTCTGTTATTTTCCCTTCCTTTAATCTTTGACCCTTCCTCATCCTCTTTCTTCCCTCTGTTCCCTTCCCTTCATTCCATTCCCTTTCCTCCCATTCTCTTCCTTCTCTGTAACCCCATTCCCAATCTCGTTCCACTTCCTTTTTCATTACCTTCCGATCTTCATTCCTCCATTTTGCTTCTACTTCTTTTTTTCCCTACTTACCACTCTTTCTTGTTTCCCTCGTTATCCCCCTCCCTTCCCTCCGTTACCCCACTTCATCCCCCCCCTCCCTCACAACTTCCTTTTCCTCCTCCCTCTCTATCTCCTCCTTAGTCCTCTCTCCCTTCCCCTCACTCATTTAGTAGTCTCTCCCTTCCCCATTCCTAATTACCTCTCTACTTCTCGCCCCACACTTTCTTCCTTCTTCTGCCTTCATTACCTCTCTCCCTCGCTTTTCCCTATTCTTCTTCCTTCCAATACCTCCCTTCCGCTTTCTCTTCCTTCCTTCTCCCACCTCCAGTACTTCTCCCTTCTCTCCCCTTCATGACCCCACCTTCTAGTCCAGCCTCTCCTCCTCCCTTACCTCCCTCTCCCCCCCTCCAGCCAAACCTTTCATCACGCAATTTGAGAGCAACTTTATATTCGCTCCGGGGAACCTTTGGAGTCGCTAGTTGATTCATAAAAGCTGTTTGTTGCTCAGCGCTTTACTCACGCCTCCAAAGAACGCATTTTTTTCCGGCACACCTCTTTTTAAATTGCTTCGGAAAACTTTGGAATGATTCGAGTAAATTTAGTGTTTGTGCTGATGTGTGTGTGTGGGAGCTTGCCCTTGCGTGTGCTTGCAACTCTATCTAAAGGATGCCATTGCCTCTCTTTCATTTTCCCTCTTCCACCTTCGTCACATTTCTCTCTTCCCTCTCCTCTTTGCCTCTCATTCCTCATTCTCTCCCGTTACTGTTTCCCTTCCTCTTCTTTATTTCTTCTTTTTCTCCCACTGCTTTGCCGTCCCTTTCCCCTCCTTCTACTATTTCGCATTCATTCCTCTTCTACACTGTTTTCTGTTTGTTAGTCCATCCCTTTACTCCTCTTTCTCCTCCTCTTTCCTTTTTCTCGTCCTTTCCTTTGTTCTCTTATTATTTCCTTCCCCCCCCCCTTCCTTTTTGCTCTCCCTTTCCCCTCTCCTCTTCATCAACAGCTTTCCCATCCATCCGGTCCTTTCGTTTTCTCCTCACCATTTCCTTCTCTCTTTTTTCTTTTTTCTTTTTTCCATCCCCATCATTAATCTCTCTTTCTGTGGCATCCCCGTATACTATCTTGAGTTTTTCTTCTCTTCCCCCTTCATCAATTAAAAAAAAAAAAAAGAAATCTTGATCCCCCTTCCATCAACATTATAGACCCCTCACCCAACATTTAAAGGCGTCTCACTCCACATTTAAGGACCCTTCACCGCACATTTAAAGGTCCCTCACAGCACATTTAAAGGTCCCTCACCCCACATTTAAAGACCCCTCACCTTCATGTAAAGGAGCCTCACCCCAAATTTAAAGACCACTCACTTTCATTTAATGGTTCTTCACCCCACATTTACGGGTAGAAGATTCTCACCCCACCTTGAGCTCCCCCTGGCTTCCACACTCTCTCTCCTGCCTTAGCCCCTTCCTCCTTGTACATTTACACTTCCCCACATGGAAGCTCCACCACACACATTTAATTTCCCACCACACACATTTAACCCCTCTAAATATATTTCAGCCTCTTCTTGGTAAGCTTTCTTTGCATTTAAGCCCCTTCCCTCACATACAAGTCCCCACCACACAGTGAATCCCCCATCACTTATAATCCCTTCTATTTCCCCACATATAAGCCCCACTTCCCCCCACGTATAAGCCCCTTCCCCAAATTTAAGCTCCCCTCCCTTCCCCCTTCTCTCTGGGTAAGGCGTAAAAGTTGGGATTAGTATAATTACGGGTGCGTGTGGCCGGCTACTGCTTACCTGTTTCGCCCTAACTCCCAAATATTGCTTTGCTCGGGCCGGCGTAATGGGTTGCTGTCCTTCGTTTTTCCTTCTCTCGTGGTCTGGAGACAATTCTGATAATCTGTTTTAGCAGACTTCAGGTGATCTTGTTTTCTGCTTCCGTTCACGTCAGACCATTTTATTCAGCTGTTCGAGTCTTAAGAGTCATGGTGTTCAAGTTTCTCTTCCAAAATATTACTGTGGCCGGTAGACATATGTATTCCAGTGCCGTGTAATGAAGACCGAGTGAGCGAAGATGTGGACGAGTCCCCCCGTTTCTGACGTTCATTTGCGAAACGTGTGATTGAAACAAAAATGTCGCTGTGAACTACATTCTATAATATGGAATGTAGGCTGTCCACGTCAGTCTGTTACGGGTGTTTCGTGAATGGCCGTCTAAAATTAGGAACATTCTTACATATTTGCACAGTAAGTTTATGAATATGATAGATAAGTAGATGTAAGCCTCAAGATATTTCCCAAAATCCCTTGTTAATCACCATTTCGGTAACGTTTTCAATACTGTGACGTCTTTTAAAATGTGTTTTTTTGCTGTCTCTATACGATTTTCTTCAGCATAGGAAGGATTTTTTTAAGTGGAAGGATAAGATACAGCCTTATTAAACCCTTGACAACGAGCGGTCAGTACAAAGCTCACAAAAATCGTCCATGTGTAACATTACTATATAGAAGCCCTCCTGGTTGGAAATTTGTTATAGGGAGTGATGTGCGTGTGGGTGAGGGCATGCGAGTGTTTAATTCAAGCTTGGACTAGTGGCGGGTAAGCTTGATTAATGGGCAGGGATGTGCGTAAAAGGGGGATCCAAATTGCTTTCAAAAATCCCTTTTATCATCCACGTTACAGATAGCCCTTTTTGTTTGGAGGGGGGGGGGGTAACCTTTCAAGTCGAAACCTCTCTTATAAGGTGAGTGAAACAGTTCAGTAGTATGGGGTGGAACGGGCTAACAACCACTATGCTAGATTGGATAGAGGTGGAAGAGGCCTGCGTCCTAAATTTGATTGTTTGTGATGATGATGTTGCCGATGATCCACGCAAGTTAAAAGACGTACTCGCACTGGTTTTTTTTTTTTTTTTTTATCTATTTTCTGGTTCGAGTAGTTGGCAGACCAGTTTGAATTGTAGGGAAAGGAGCATTTAACATTAATAAGAAATTCCCAATTAAATTTAGAAATAGGTATTGTAGACATTATTACTGTATGTGAAACTTGGAGAAGTGGGCAGAACTGCTTGAAAACTGTGTTGTATGGGAAATCGGGGTCTCGTGAGCGTGGAAGAGGAATATTCGTTACTGCATCCAAGAACCTACATGTAAATCAAGACTTTGTTTTTACCTTTGTCCCAGTAGTGGTTCAGCTTGAATAATGGTGTTGAATCAGAGGGAAAAAAACATATATCTAAATTGTTTCCCCGAAAACGCCGGCACTGTTATCCAGAGAACGCGAGTGTGTGTAGTTTTGTCGACGGCACGCAAATAAAGGATTAGATCCATCTTTTATGTATTTATTTATTTATTTTATTTTTTAGTCCAGGCTTTGTGTCGGGATCAGCATGGATAACTACTTGATCAGTGGGACCTGGAGCGGTGGCGTCTTCGTCGTGGGTCTACCCCCCAGAGGCTGTCGAAGAGAAGAGGAGGACAGCATGGGGGCCAAACCACCGCAAACTCCCCCGGCCCCTCACGGGGCTCGAGTACCTGGGAGTGGCTTCGGTCGCCCGGGCAAGTACCACATCTCCCAACACAACACACACAACAACACCGTTTTTTCTACACCGAGAAATGACTCCCCGGCTGTCATTTATTGACGACTTCTTCTAGCCGGGGACATTGAGAGCAATCCAGGACCCACCAACAAATACATATGTCCAACATGCTCAAAACCTATCACGTCGAGCCGACAGACAAAGGGTTCAGTTCAGTGCAGTTCCTGCAA
This sequence comes from Coenobita brevimanus, assembly GCF_032717465.1. NCBI lineage: Eukaryota > Metazoa > Arthropoda > Malacostraca > Decapoda > Coenobitidae > Coenobita > Coenobita brevimanus. The sequence goes on from NC_137044.1 coordinate 13,019,132, forward strand.
GAACTGGACCCATTACACCTGCACAACACTTGCATCCAGAAAACATTACACAAACACCTGGACCTGCTCCTTATGCTCCTTCCCCCCACCCATCAACCCCCCTTCCAATCCTACTCCTACTCCCTTCACACCTCCACAGCCAAACCCACCAACCCTTCCCACACCATCCAGTCTCCCAACTCCTCCCATTCCAACCCATCCTAATCCACCTCAACCCTTACCTCCACTCACACCACCTCCCTCCCACACATCGGACACACAACATAAACATCCTTCAATTAAACATAGATGGCATAAACACCAAAAAACATGAACTCACACAATTCATCAAACAACAGAACATACACATTGCCATCTTACAAGAAACAAAACTACATAGAGCACAGAAAACACCGACGTTTCATAACTTCACCACCATTCGACAAGACCGGGCCGACGGCGGTGGCGGTGGACTCATCACCCTGGTACACAAATCCATCAACTTTGTAGATACCAGTGCACACACAAAGTCCCTTCTCCCCACACGTGACACCACAACAGAAATACAATAAATTAAAATACGCACTGGCAACAAATCACACCTAACAATCGCTAACACATACATTCCCCCCCAATCGTCCCCCACAGTACCACACAATTACTCTCCACAGATACACCACATCACTAACTTACCCAACATCATCCTGGGTGGTGATTTCAACGCCAAGTCGTCGTCGGTCTGGCATGTCAACAACCCTGACACAGACAGAGGGCTGGTACTACAATCCCAGACAGACCACCTTCTCATACTAAACAGTCTCGACCAACATACCCATATCCCACACCAAGCCCTCTTCCTCCCATCATCTCCAGACATCACCTTCTGCTCCCCAAACCTCGCTCGTACTACATCATGGAGAGCGGTCAAGACCCTAGGCTCTGATCACCTCCCAATCATCATCATCTACCAAAACCAGAATCACCCCAGCTGGCCACAAGCACACATACACTAATTATAAGGAAGCCAACTGGGAGGCCTTTGTAACTGAAACAGAACATCTCGAAACACTAAACAGTACACCCATCACAAACATCAGCACCGCTGTGCACACCTTCAATACAATTATACAAAACGCAGACAAAAGACACATCCCTAGAGGCAACAGAAAGAGACACAACCCCAACTTCACACCAAAAATTCGGGGCCTCATCAGACAGCGGGACACACTGCGACACTCCCCAACACCCCATACACAAGACACCGTACAACAAATACAAGAACTCAACACTCAAATAAACAATAAAATATCAGAACAGCAAACACTAAACTGGAAAAATTACCTCCAAACACTTGACCACAAAACAAACATCAGCAAACTCTACAAAACACTAAACAGCATCACACTTTCCAACAGCAGCACCACACAATCACACGCTGCCATCACAACAACAGACACCATACCCTCAAACAAACAACAAGCAAACACTCTCATCAATCACTTTTCACAAGTCAGCCATCTAAACCCCCATCCCGAGGACCGACGTATCATCCGACGTAAGAGACTGTTCCCCACATACCTAGACTACGCACCTTTCACTTACAACCAGACGAAGCACATCTTTAACAACCTCAAGCACTCATCTGCCTGTGGACCAGACAGCATAAGCAACATTCACCTTAAACACCTAGGACCACAAGGCATACAAGCACTCACCAACATATCAAACTACAGCTACTCACACAACATAATACCCAACATCTGGAAGCATGGCAATATCATCACTATCCCTAAACCCAACAAAGACCCCACGTTACCCTCCTCACACCGCCCCATCACACTCCTCTACACCCCCTCTAAAGTCACTGAACGACTAGTACTACAACTAGTCACACCTCACATTCCCCTAGCCCAGTCACAACATGGCTTTAGGCCACTACACTCCACAAACACCCTTCTTACAGACCTTACACAGAGAGTTTTCGATGGCATGAATTCAGCTAGGCCACCACACAGAACAATCCTAATCACACTAGACATTAGCAAAGCTTTTGATGCCATCCCCCGCCACAACCTCACAAACAAAATACTCAACACAAACACACAATAACACAAAAAGATGGCTGGCAAACTACTTAGCAGGCAGATGTGCACACGTAACATTCGCCGGTCAGTCTTCTAACATCAGAAACTTCACAAACGGCGTCCCCCCAAGGATCCGTTTTGTCCCCAACACTCTTTAACCTATACATGAACGACTTACCCACACACCACAGATACACATACTGTCGCTTCCTATGCAGATGATATAACACTTATATGTACGCACCAAAACGCAAACACAGCTGCACACATCATTCATCCTACCTTACCTCAACAAACTACACGAGTGGTTCACCACAAACAGGCTCAAAATAGCCCCAGCCAAATCTAGTGACTCTTCTCACAAACTGGACAGCAGAACACAGTCACATCCCACGCCTCACCATAAACAACACTCCCCTACCACACACACACACACACACACACCCAAAATCCCTGGTGTAACATACAATACATCAGTGTCATTTAAACAACACATCACAAACATTAAAAATAAAATAACACCAAGACTCAATGCCTTGAGGTTACTTGCCCATACAACATTCGGACACAACAAAGAAACCACCACCACAGTATACAAACAATACATACGTTCAGTGATGAATTATGCAAGCCCTGCCTGGGCTTCTAACCTCACCAAAACACACTACAACACTCTGCAGACCATACAGAACAAGGCCCTAAAAATAATCACAGGCTGCACAGCTACTACACCCACAGACCATCTACATCAAGTAACCAAAGTCCTTAAAGTCAAGGATCACCTAGACATGAGAGGCACCCAGTTTCTTGCTGCAGCCTTCACAGACCCACAACATCCACTACAGTACAAGGCAGCACATCCACCCACACCAAGGAACATCAAAACAACACCCAGCACACGATACCATACACAAATACTGTCATCTCTTCCCCCTCGCCCACCTCAGACCAGCTTCCAGAAGCATATCCACACTCAGATCACTCGCCGCTCCATTCAGTCACTTAAAGACAACACACAGCTGCATGCACGGCCTCGTGACATCCACCCTTCTGAATCCTATCTTCCTCTTGAGGACAGGGTCCACCTGGCCAGGCTGAGATGTGGGCACCATCCAGCCCTCTTAAGCTACCAGAAGAGGCTGGATGACTCCGTCGCTGATACCTGTCCAGGATGCAACACAGCACCCCATACTATTAAGCACATTATGGAAGACTGCATTGCACACAACCACCTACGCCAACAACACAACATACACTCTTTGAGAGCTCTGTGGGAAAGCCCGGTCTCGGCCATGGCCTTCCTAAGGGGCTCGGGGCTGTTCGGCCAGACTGCCTAGGGAACAACTACCACTACTGCTACTACTCGATCAGTGGCACACGAGTGAATCTTAATAAATAACGAGACATTTTCATATTGAGAATCGGAGTTTTGTTTGTTTGTGTGTGTGTGTGTATATATATATGTTTATATACATAATGTATATATATATATATATATATATATATATATTTATGTGTCCAGCTCTGGGCATAGGCTTCACAGCCTGCTCTCAAGGCCCAGTAGTCCTCCTACATACCATACACCTCTCTACATGTCACTACTTCGGTGCTAACACCCACCGTCCATATTGAATACATGCTAGGGCTGTCTCATACAGGACTGGTGTATTGGTATTAGCGGGGGTACTTTTATGACATGTCGGCGGGTCATCTGGTAGATCAGGAAAGTCT
>NC_137044.1:13027925-13062925 GCF_032717465.1 Coenobita brevimanus
CAGGGTGGAAGTGAAGTTAGCAGGGGAGTGAAAGATAAAAATGGTAGATTACTAGTGGAGAAGGGAGAAAAAGTGAGCAGATGGAGAGAACACTTTAAGGATCTGTTGAACGTAAAGGATGGAAGTAATGCGAGTATAAGTGGCTGGGGAATGGCTGGGAGAAGGAGGGAGGTGAGAAGACAGGAAGAAATCAGTAGGATAGAAGTTGTGGAAGCAATGAAGAAAGACAATGGGGAAAGCCCAAGCAATTGATGGAGTGTGGTGAAATGCTGAAGCATGGGGGAGAGATAGTAGTAGAATGGATGTGGAAGAATTGCAGATTGGCCTGGGAGGAAGGTAGAGTCCCGGAGGATTGGAAGTCAGGTATAATTATGCCCTTGTACAAAGGAAAAGGGGAAAAAGAAGTGTGTGGTAATCATAGGGGCATTTGTCTTCTTAGTATAATAGGAAAAGTGTATGGTAGGATACTTATTGACAGAGTTAGAGAAAGAACAGAGAAATTAGTTGGAGAAGAACAGGGAGGCTTTAGGAAGGGAAGAGGTGTAGATCAGATATTCATTCTTAGATCTTTAGTGGAAAAGTTTCTAGAGAAGGGAAAGAAGTTGTATGCGGCTTTCATGGATTTGGAGAAAGCAAATGACAGGGTGGATAGACAAGGATTGTGGAAAGTGTTAAGAATATATGGAGTAGATGGGAAGTTGTTGAATGCTGTGAAGAGTATGTACGATGGTGCGAAGGCTGCAGTGCGTGTGGATGGTGAACTAAGTGAATTTTTCTCTTTGAAAGTTGGGTTGAAACAGGGATGTGTCATGTCTCCATGGTTGTTCAATCTGTACATGGATGGGGTAATAAAAGAGGTACAAGGTAGGGTAGTGGATGTTGGAGTGGCCCTGGTGAGAGAAGATAGTGTTTGGAAACTCCCTGTACTGTTGTTTGCAGATGATACTGTGTTGTTGAGTGAAGACGAAGGGGAGCTGCAAGGCTTGGTGGATGAGTTTGGGAGTGTGTGTAAGAAACGGAATCTAAAGGTGAATGTAGGGAAGAGTAAAGTGATGGTCTTTGAGAGAGGTGAAGTCAGTGAATGTACAGCGAGGTTGGATGGTGAGGAATTGGAAAATCTGAGTACGTTTAAGTACTTGGGTAGTGTGATGAGTAAGGATGGAGGTTTGGAGGGTGAAGTGGTTGAAAGGGTACAGCAGGGAAGAAAGGTTGCTGGTTCTTTGAAAACAGTGATAAGAAACAGGGAAGTGAGCATGGAAGTGAAAAAGTTACTACATGACAGTATTGTGATACCAACTCTAACGTATGGAAGTGAAGCTTGGACGTTGTTGGAAGAACACAAGTCAAGAGTGAGAGCAGTGGAAATGAGTTATTTAAGAGGAGCCTGTGAAGTCACATGGAGAGACAGGCTGACGAATGAGGATATAAAGGAGCGTTGTGGTGTTGATGTGGATGTGATAGGAAGCGTTATGAGGAACACACTGAGGTGGTTTGGCCATGTGGAGAGGATGGAGGGTGAAAGAATGACGAAGAGAGTGTATGTGAGTGAGGTGGAGGGGGGAAGAGGGAGGGGGAGGCCGAGGATGAGATGGAGGGATGGGGTGGAGAGGTATATGAGAGAGGGGAGTGTGAGTTTGGAGCAGGGCAGTGAAATGGCGGGGGACAGGGCGACTTGGAGGCGATTTGTTTGTGGCCACCCCAAACGGGATTGAGGCGTCTGGCAATAGATAGATAGATATATGTATTTTATATTTATAATATATATATTATATATATATATTATATATGTTATAGATTTATACAGTATATTATATACATATATATATTATATATTATACACAATATATATATATATATATATATATATATATATATATATATATATATATAATATTTAAGTATATTCTATATAAAATAGATTACTATAAAATAGATTAATATTATATATATATGTAATATATGTCTAATATATATATATTTTATAAATGTATATAATATATAAATATATATAATACATATATATAATATATATAATATATATACATATATTATACATATAAAAAATATATATTATATATATATAATATATAATATATATATAATATATATATAATATATATAACATATATACATATGTATTATATAAATATATATATTATACAGTATGTATAGTATATATATATATAATATATAAATATAATATATATATATATATATATATATATATATATATATATTTTATATGCTATATATATATTAAACATGTATATATTATACCGGTCTATACAATATATATAATATATATATGTATATAATATATATATTTTATATATATATATATAATACATATATTGTATATATTATATATACTATATATATTGTATATGTTATATATAAAATATATGTATTATACATATTATATATATAATATACAGTATATATATGTATGTATATATATATATATATATATATATATATATATATATAATGTGAATGTATAATGTATATATATATATATATATATATATATATATATATATATATATATATATATATATAATGTGAATGTATAATGTATATATATATATATATATATATAATGTGTATGTATAATGTGTATATATATATATATATATATATATATATATATATATATATATATATGTAATATATATCTCTCTCGCATGAGAGCTGACACACCTGCGGGCACTTCACCATTACCCCCAAATATCATACAGCAGCAGGATAATGATGATGGTTATGAATTTCAGAAGCGAAGACACAACAAGCCCAAGCCACAGGGTGTCAGTAGTGGTAACAACAAGCATCAGCCCCCCCCCCATACGTGTGTGGGGTACAGGAGCCACCGACCGCCTAGGATGTTCTAGGGAGCCACCGACCGCCTAGGATGTTCTAGGAAATGTCGCGTTGTGAAGGACCTGCCTCGTGACTTCCCTAAGGAGGAACTGCTAGCCTGTGTGAAGGATTTGCCACAGGATCATCGTGTGCAGGTGAAGGAACTCTGGAGGGGCAGGACCACTACGTTCCTCATCACTGCAAAGTGGCAGAACTGGAATACACTGATGTGCTTAGACAACTGGTAGGAACATGACTATGTTCAGCGTTATTGTCCTCCTAAGTCACCACATGAAGACGACACAGGAGCCACCGCAGCTTCTGAACAATAATAAGCTGTATCAGTGATGGAGGGTGGGAAGGTGAAAATTGACCCATAACTGTCCAGGTTTGAAGACTAGTGAACCACACATTAAAAATCTGTGTGAGCATGCACAAGTAGTTGCCTTAGAGGAAACATGGTTATATAATGATGAGGTTAACTAAGGGTATTCATAAGGATGATGTATCCTTTTCATGTCACTGATGAGTCATTGGAAGTTACATGGGGCAAACCATATGGAGGACTCATTGCTCTGGCATAAAAGCCTAAGTAAATACATTTATGTACAGTAGTTGACACACAAGACTCCTGAATTATAGGAATTAGTTACAAAAGATGAGTACACACTACTCCTAAATGTACATCTACCAACAAACAGGGCATATAACAATTTGACTGGTTAAGCTAGCCTCATTAATTGGTGATGCAGATGAGAACAATACAGGTATTTTTGGTGACTTTGATGCTGTCCCCAATTAGGATTTCTATAATGAAATTAACCATGTGTGCCAAGAACGTTCTTTAGTGATGGCAGATGTTTCCACACTACCTCCAGGCAGCTTCAAATGTTAATCAGGGATGTCTCTCTTGTACATGGTTAGATCACGTTATCCCATCACCTTGCTTATTGTCATGACAGGCTGTAACATCTTGTACGACAATATATTATCAGACCACATTCCTATTACAGTTGAGTTACATGTTGCTTGTCTGCCTGCCCTAAGGTCAGACCAACCAATAACGAAAAGATAAATGAACTTTAATGATAGAGCAAAAAGACAGGAATATGGTCGTGTATTGACGGACAAGTTCAGTACTATTTCCATTGACTTGCCATTGTATATTGCTTTAACCACATATGTAATAATCAAAGATATTGTGAGTTAATTGATGGTATAAACAAATCTGTAACAGCTGTATGCTAGAAACAGGCAGGGAAGTCTTTGGCATTACTACCAAAAAATGGCAGCAGGTGCCTGGCTGGAATGAGTTTGTACAGGATTCACATTCGACGGCGAGGGATGAATTTCTTGAGTGGCGCTCACAAGGCAGTCCACGCCAAGGGCCATTGGGTGAGTACATGCAGGGTACTAGGACAAGATTTAAACTCTGCTTACGATGGTGCAGGGCACATGAACAGCAGTTAAGAGCACAATCACTAGCCTATAAACTAGCAGGCAATAATACTACTTTTGGAAAGTTGTAAAAACAATGACTCCGACTCTACCATTGCGAGTTTTCCAAGCAGTAGGGGAGGAGGAAATACCTACAAAGTGGGGTAGCCATTACGAGGGCATTAAAAACTATGTGAGGAACGCTGCAAGTGAAAATCTATCCGTCTATCTATAGCCCGACGCCCTAATCCCGCAAAGGGTGGCCGCAGACAAAACGCCTCCAAGTCACTCTGTCACCCACCATTTGACTACCCTCCCCCCAACTCACCCCCCCTCCCCCCAACTCACCCCCCCCCTCCCCCCAACTCACACCCCCCCTCCCCCCAACTCACCCCCCCTCCCCCCAACTCACCCCCCCTCCCCCCAACTCACCCCCCCTCCCCCAACTCACCCCCTCCCCCAACTCACCCCCCCTCCCCCCAACTCACCCCCCCTCTCCCCAACTCACCCCCCCTCCCCCCAACTCACCCCCCCTCTCCCTCATATACCTCTCGACTCCATCCCTCCACCTCATCCTCGGTCTACCCCTCCCTCTCCCTCCCTCCACCTCACCTACATACACCCTCTTATTCAGTCTTTCATTCTCCATTCTCTCCACATGTCCAAGCCACCTCAGTGTATTTCTCCTAATCTTCTCAACCACATCGACATCCACCCCACAACGTTCCTTCACTTCTTCATTCGTCAACCTGTCCCTCCATGTCACTCCAAATGCTCCCCTCAATTAACTCATTTCCACTGCTCTCACTCTTACTTGTTCCCCTCTTGCAAGGTCCACGCCTCGCTTCCATACGTCGGGGTAGGGATCACAATCCTATCATGCAATGACTTCTTAACTTCCATACCTCCCAATTCCTCATCACTGCTTTCAGTGAACCAACAACCTTCCTTCCCTGCTGTACTCTTTCACGCACTTCATCCCCCGAAGTTCCATCTTTACTCATCACACTACCCAAGTACTTGAATGCACTCACATTCTCCATATCCTCACCATCCAACCTCACTGTACATTCTGTGACTTAATTCCTCTCAAACACTATAACTTTACTTTTGTTTACATTAACTTTCAGCTTCCTCCTCCTACACACACTCTCAAATTCATTCACCAAACCTTGCAACTCCCATTCATCTTCACTCAACAATACTGTATAATCAGCAAACAGCAACACCGGAATCTTCCAAATCTCACCCTCATTCACTAGAGCCACTCCCACATCCACTGCCCTACCTTGCACCTTCTTTACAACCCCATCCATGTATATATTAAACAGCCATGGAGATATAACACAACCCTGTTTCAGTCCCACATTGAGATCAAAGAACTCACTCAGCTCGCAATCCACTCGCACCATAGCCCCAGCTCCCTCGTACATACTCTTCACAGCACTCAACAATTTCCCCTCCACTCCATATATTCTTAATACCTTCCACATACCTTGCCTATCTATTCTGTCATAAGCTTTCTCCAAGTCCATGAAGGCAGCATACACTTTCCTTCCCTTCTCTAGATACTTCTCCACTAAACATCTTAGAACAAATATATATGATCTGCACACCCTTTTCCCTTCCTAAATCCCCCTTGTTCTTCTCCAACTAGCTCCTCTGTCATATGCCTAACCCTGTCAATGAGTATTCTACCATATATTTTACTAGTCACACTAAGAAGGCAAATACTCCTATGGTTACGACATACTTCTCTCTCCCCTTTTCCTTTGTATAAAGGAACGATTATACCTGATTTCCAGTCCTCTGGAACCCTTCCCTCTTCCCAAGCCAATCTACACAACTTCCATATCCACTCCACAACAATCTCACCCCCATACCTAAGCATTTCACCACACACTCCATCAATTCCTGGGGCCTTTCCCAACTTAATCTTCTTCATCGCTTCCACTACTTCCGCCCTACGATCTCCTCCCTCCTCTCATCTCTTCTTCTCCCAGCCATTCCCCAACCACTTATACTCGCACTGCTCTCTCTCTCTCTCTCTCTCTCTCTCTACATTCAACAAATCCTCAAAGTGCTCCTTCCATCTCCTCAATTTCTCTCTTCTCCACCAGCAATCTATTGTTCCTATCTTTCACTCCCCTACTATTTCCCCTTTCACACTTTCTTACTTTCCTTACCTCCTTCCAAAACAATTTCTTACTCTCCCTCCATTTCACACTCAGATTCCTCCCAAACTCTTCATCCACTTTCTTCTTACTCTCCTTCGCCAGTCTCTTAACCTCCCTTCTCCTGCTCGCATACACCTCTCTCTTCTCTCTCTCATCATCTTCCCCTACCTCTACTCGCTAACCATTCATTATATGCCTTCTTCTTTTGTTCCACAGCTCGTTTCACCTCATCATTCCACCATGCTGTCCCTTGCACATCCTTGCATCTCCTCACTCCACAAACCGCCTCACACGCTGCGCCTATCTCTTCCGTGAATATCCTACATACGTCTTCCACCTCTTCCATCTGCTCAAGCTCATACCTTCCCAATCTTTCTTCCACTATGCTCTTATACTCTGTCATTTTCTCACTGTCTTGCTATTTCTCCACTGTTCTCACAGGAGCTGCTTCCTCCTGTCTTCCCCTTCGTCTCCACAACCACTTTCTTTGCAGCTCTACCTTGGCCATCACTAAGTGATGGTCCGAGACTCCATTTCCCCACCCTCTCAACACTCTTGCATCCAACACTTGTCTTCTTATCCGCTCATCCACACACACGTTGTCTATCATTGCCTTTCGTTCAAGAAGTTCACCATCCATCCTTCTCATTACTCTCCATGTATACTGGTGGATCATCTTATAACGAAAGTAGGTGTTGGCTATTTCCAACCCCTTACAAGCACAGTTGTCCACCAAAGCATTACCATTCCCATCTACTTCAGCTGGCACACCCCACTGACCAACCACTCCATCCACTCGTACATTCCCAACTTTGCCATTCATGTCTCCAATCAACAGCACTCTCTCGCTCCTCCCAAACTTGTCCATACATGCTTCTACTTTTGGCCAAAACTCATCTTTCTTGCCACTCGATCCTCTGTCGGGGCATACACACAAACAATCGCCTACGCTTGTATACCTACTTTCATCCTCACCCATACAATCCTTGCACCCACTGTTCCATACTCTCTTATATTCTCCTTCCACTTCTTGCTTATCATCAGACATACTCCCTCTCTTGCCCTCTTATTCTCATTGACTCCCGCACATTTACCTAAACCATATCCCCATTCTCTCACCCTTTCACCTTTCCATTTAGTTTCAGTCGAGTGAAAATGCTTTGCGTAAAAAAAACGAATGTCACACTTCATGACTTCCAGAAACGTTATGCTTAAATGAGAGAATTCCTGAAAGATCTATCGAACAACGAGGCTCTTGGGATAGATGGGCTGCTTTCTGGTGCTTACAAGTATGGACCACCCAGCCTGATTGTATGGTTAAGTATCTTTGTGAATGCATGCATTCGCCACCATTACATTCCAACACAGGTGTTTGTCGTCATTGTTCCACTGTTTAGTAAAGATCCTACAAGCTCTTCCAACTACAGGCCAATAGCAGTTGCTACCATATTGTCAAAGAAAATTGAATTAGTCATACTTCACAGACTAGAAGCCTGTCTGTACTCGGTAGATAATCAAGTTTAGCTACAAAGCAGAACACAGCACTGAAATGTGTGTTTGTGCGATTAAACACATGATTGACTTCTACACAAAACGAGGATCCCCAGTCTGATTCTAATAATGCATTTTACGGTTACTGGAAACTCTATTAAGCTACATGAAAGTAAGTGCTCCAGAATATGTTAGACTTGTTTGTGCATTGGTACACAGTGCAGTTCATTGTTTAATGGGGTAACTCCTGGTCTTGCGGCTTCGAAGACAATGGCAGCTTCGAAGACAATGGCATTAGACAAAGGTGGGATATATATATATATATATATATATATATATATATATATATATATATTGCAGAGGTGAGGAGACAGTATCTCACTTTGTCTAATGCCATTGATTGCTTTGAAGCCTTAAGACCAGGAGTTACCCCATTAAACAATGAACTTCTTCATTGTTTACCAATGCACAAGGAAGTCTAACGTATTCTGGAGCACATACTTTCATGTAGCTTAATAGAGTTTCCAGTAACCGTAAAATGCTTTATTAGAATCAGATAGACTGGGGACACTCGTTTTGTGTAGAAGTCAATCGTGTTTAATCGTCCAAACACATTCCAGTGCTGTGCTCTGCTTTGTAGTGAAACTGATAAATGCATTAACTCAAGCTGCAGGTAAGTGGTGCCTATGGCCCCTACGGCCGCTGCGCTGCAAATACAGGTGCCTCCCAGGCGTATGCAGTCATGAAATTATGTACAACAAAAACTGAATATGGTAGTACTTCTCAAGAATTCCAAAATAACCTATGCAAGATCAGCATGGCTCAATGGGTGTGAATTAAACTTTGTGAAAGGTTTTACCAATCTAGGTCACATAACGGAAGATAGAAAATTTTGACATACTGAAGCAAAACGGGAAAATTACGGCAATTGGCAACACAAGGAAATTCTGTACCCAAGATGTTAAGCTAAAACTTTTCAGTTCTTGTTCGATATTTTGTAATCCACTAGTATAGGTATACAGGAGAGCATCTATGAATAAAATCTGGGTGTGTCAATGACATACTGAAAAGGATGCTTAGTCTACCAAGGTGGACGAGCTTGTCCACGGCCTTTGTCACCCATAATGTCAAATGCTTAGATGTGATAAGGCGGAATTCTGTATATTGCCAAAAGTGTACAATAGAGCAGTCTACCAACAGCATTATTACAGCATTTAAAGTAGCGCCTATATGAACGCAGTGTATCAGGAACGTAGGAACAGTGCCGCACAAGAATATTACAGTAACACTGAATTAGACACTTCACTAGATCCTGTTTCAGAAATCTGCCACTAGGTTCGTTTCCGTCGCCCAGCTCTGATGCGGGGTAGGCATTGAAAAAGTAGCCAGTGTGTATTTTTTTTAAATTTTGACAAAGTAAAACACACCAAAACATTTTACTCATGAAATTACTGAGCTGGCTTAATATGCTACAAAGAAATTACAGAATGGGAGCCTTTTGATTACATAAGTATTATAGGTGTCATTTTGTAAACTCGGCTTTCGTCAGTTTACTCATCTCTGTAAACAATAGAGAGACGAAACGTAGGTAATTTTACTAGAATCATCTATAAAACAGGATAACTGAAATATTTGTCATTCGTTAGTATCCACAAAAGAAAGTAGATATGCAGCCGCAGGTTCGGCAGCACCTTTCGATATGCTGCCCTGCCTGACTGACTCCATAACAATACGGACCAGTTAACGTCTTGATCATCTTGGTAACTAATTTCTAACATAAATAATGCTTTTTAATGTTTCCTTGGCTCCATTGCACAGTTTAGTAAGTTTACTCTTCAACTCCTCGTACTTTGCAGTGGCTGTAGTGTCGTACGGCACTGCCGTTTGTTTGGATTAATATGGCTGATTCACCAACTAAGCAGTCGTCCAGTACATTATTTTCAGTGGAACTGCATACTTCTTTAAAGAATGCTAAAATACACGCATCAGAATTCCTGAAGGTAATCTCCTTTTACTAACTGCACACGATTTATACATTATATATGTAAATAGACAGCACACTATTTTAGTCCTCAAGCTGAGATTCTCTGAGATCCTGGTTATTTTTTCTTTACAGGCATATAAGTATACGCTGGTTTGAACAGGAAAAAAAAGATTCTTATAAATAGCAATATTATTATGAACTTGGGTACAATTTCACAGGTCTTTAAAGCCCCGCAAAAATATTTAATCGAGGCTGGGCGACGGTAGGCCACCTGGTGGCAGACCTCTGAAACGGTTTGGTTAAGCCTCTAAGTACCACACCAGGTGGTACAATGTACTGGATAAGTCACATGTATGAAGGCTTATGACTGCCATGTTAGATATTTTTTTACACCTGTAACATAAAACTAATTATTACTGATACATTACCTATGTATCAATCTATAATCAGTTATATAAGGCATCAGAACAACAATCATGTATGTATGATAACCATGTATTATATCTTTATTGAAATAAAACTACTATATATTATTTTTATTTATCTTCCTCCTGCCATCTACAAGTACAACGAACAGTTTCTCCCTGTTAAAATACGCTGCAATGCAACAAACACTTCCTATGCGACGGCTGCGGTAAGCCCGCACACATCCCCTCTTCTCGAGCAATCTCCGCTCTCACCCACCAACTCTGTCGCTGCCCCCGCAGTCACCCCCCCTCTCCCAAGCTACCCCCGCACTGACCCCCCCCAACCTCGAGCTACCTGCGCACTTACCCCCCCTCTCCGCCGCTACCCCCGCACTGACCCCCCCTCTTCAGAGCTACCCCCGCACTCACCCCCCCACTCTTGAGTTACCCCCCGCACTCACCCCCCCTCTCCGCCGCTACCCCAACACCCACCGCCTACCGTCTCGAATTACCCCCTCACTCACCCCCCCACTCCCCCGCACTGACCCCCCCTCTCCTGAGCTACCCCCTCACTGACCCCCCTCTCCTGAGCTACCCCCTCACTGACCCCCCCTCTGCCAAGTTACCCCCGCACTGACCCCCCCTCTCCAGAACTACCCCCGCACTCACCCCCCCACTCTCGAGTTACCCCCGCACTCACCCCCCCTCTCCGCCGCTACCCCAACACCCACCGCCTACCTTCTCGAATTACCCCCTCACTCACCCCCCCACTCCCCCGCACTGACCCCCCCTCTCCTGAGCTACCCCCTCACTGACCCCCCCTCTGCCAAGCTACCCCCGCACTGACCCCCCCTCTCCAGAACTACCCCCGCACTCACCCCCCCACTCTCGAGTTACCCCCGCACTCACCCCCCCTCTCCGCCGCTACCCCAACACCCACCGCCTACCTTCTCGAATTACCCCCTCACTCACCCCCCCACTCCCCCGCACTGACCCCCCCTCTCCTGAGCTACCCCCTCACTGACCCCCCCTATGCCAAGTTACCCCCGCACTGACCCCCCCTCTCCAGAACTACCCCCGCACTCACCCCCCCACTCTCGAGTTACCCCCGCACTCACCCCCTCTCCGCCGCTACCCCAACACCCATCGCCTACCTTCTCGAAGTACCCCTCACTCACCCCCACTCCCCCGCACTGACCCCCTCTCCTGAGCTACCCTCACTGACCCCCTATGCCAAGCTACCCCCGCACTGACCCCCCCTCTCCAGAACTACCCCCGCATTCACCCCCCCACTCTCGAGTTACCCCCGCACTCACCACCCCTCTCCGCCGCTACCCCAACACCTACCGCCTACCGTCTCGAATTACCCCCTCACTGACCCCCCCACTCCCCCGCACTGACCCCCCCCTCTCCAGAACTACCCCCGCACTCACCCCCCCACTCTCGAGTTACCCCCGCACTCACCCCCCCTCTCCGCCGCTACCCCAACACCCATCGCCTACCTTCTCGAATTACCCCCTCACTCACCCCCCACTCCCCCGCACTTACCCCCCCCTCTCCTGAGCTACTCCCTCACTCACCCCCCCTCTGCCAAGCTACCCCCGCACTGACGACCCTCTCCAGAACTACCCCCGCACTCACCCCCCCTCTCCAGAACTACCCCCGCACTCACCCCCCCACTCTCGAGTTACCCCCGCACTCACCCCCCCTCTCCGCCGCTACCCCAACACCCACCGCCTACCTTCTCGAATTACCCCCTCACTCACCCCCCCACTCCCCCGCACTGACCCCCCCTCTCCTGAGCTACCCCCTCACTGACCCCCCCTTTGCCAAACTATCCCCGCACTGACCCCCCCTCTCCAGAACTACCCCCGCACTCACCCCCCCACTCTCGAGTTACTCCCGCACTCACCCCCCCTCTCCGCCGCTACCCCAACACTCACCGCCTACCATCTCGAATTACCCCCTCACTCACCCCCCCACTCCCCCGCACTGACCCCCCTCTCCTGAGCTACCCCCTCACTGACCCCCCCTATGCCAAGCTACCCACGCACTGACCCCCCCTCTCTGCCGCTACCCCCGCACTGACCCCCCCTCTCCAGAACTACCCCCGCATTCACCCCCCCACTCTCGAGTTACCCCCGCACTCACCCCCCCTCTCCGCCGCTACCCCAACACCCACCGCCTACCGTCTCGAATTACCCCCTCACTCACCCCCCCACTCCCCCGCACTGACCCCCCCTCTCCAGAACTACCCCCGCACTCACCCCCCCACTCTCGAGTTACCCCCGCACTCACCCCCCTCTCTGCCGCTACCCCAACACTCACCGCCTACCATCTCGAATTACCCCCTCACTCCCCCCCCCCCTCCCCCGCACTGACCCCCCCTCTCCTGAGCTACCCCCTCACTGACCCCCCTATGCCAAGCTACCCCCTCACTGACCCCCCCTCTCCAGAACTGCCCCCGCATTCACCCCCCACTCTCGAGTTACCCCCGCACTCACCCCCCCTCTCCGCCGCTACCCCAACACCCACCGCCTACCGTCTCGAATTACCCCTCACTCACCCCCCCACTCCCCCGAACTGACCCAGCCTATACTGATCTACCCCCTCACTGACCCCCCCACTGCCAAGCTACCCCCGCACTGACCCCCCCTCTCCAGATCTACCCCCGCACTCACCCCCACTCTCGAGTTACCCCGCACTCACCCCCTCTCCGCCGCTACCCCAACACCCACCGCCTACCTTCCCGAATTACCCCCTCACTCACCCCCCACTCCCCCGCACTGACCCCCCCTCTCCTGAGCTACTCACTCACCCCCCCTCTGCCAAGCTACCCACGCACTGACCCCCCCTCTCCAGAACTACCCCCGCACTCACCCCCCCTCTCCAGAACTACCCACGCACTCACCCCCCCCCCTCTCGAGTAACCCCGCACTCACCCCCCTCTCCGCCGCTACCCCAACACCCACCGCCTACCATCTCGAATTACCCCCTCACTCACCCCCCCACTCCCCCGCACTGACCCCCCCTCTCCTGAGCTACCCCCTCACTCACCCCCCCTCTGCCAAGCTACCCCCGCACTGACCCCCCCTCTCCAGATCTACCCCCGCACTCACCCCCCTACTCTCGAGTTACCCCGCACTCACCCCCCTCTCCGCCGCTACCCCAACACCCACCGCCTACCATCTCGAATTACCCCCTCACTCATCCCCCCACTCCCCCGCACTGACCCTCCCTCTCCTGAGCTACCCCCTCACTGACCCTCCCTCTGCCAAGCTACCCCCGCACTGACCCCCCCTCTCCAGAACTACCCCCGCACTCACCCCCCCACTCGAGTTACTCCCGCACTCACCCCCCCTCTCCGCCGCTACCCCAACACCCACCGCCTACCTTCTCGAATTACCCCCTCACTCACCCCCCCACTCCCCCGCACTGACCCCCCCTCTCCTGAGCTACTCCCTCACTCACCCCCCCTCTGCCAAGCTACCCCCGCACTGACCCCCCCTCTCTGCCGCTACCCCCGCACTGACCCCCCCTCTCCAGAACTACCCCCGCACTGACCCCCCCTCTCCAGAACTACCCCCGCACTGACCCCCCCTCTCCAGAACTACCCCCGCACTGACCCCCCCTCTCTGCCGCTACGTCCGCACTGACCCCCCCTCTCCAGAGCTACCCCCGCACTCACCCCCCCTCTCCAGAACTACCCCCGCACTCACCCCCCCACTCTCGAGTTACCCCCGCACTCACCCCCCCTCTCTGCCGCTACCCCAACACTCACCGCCTACCTTCTCGAATTACCCCTTCACTCACCCCCCCACTCCCCCGCACTGACCCCCCCTCTCCAGAGCTACCCCCTCACTGATCCCCCCTCTGCCAAGCTGCCCCCGCACTCACCCCCCCTCTCCAGAACTAC
This sequence comes from Coenobita brevimanus, assembly GCF_032717465.1. Classification (NCBI taxonomy): domain Eukaryota; kingdom Metazoa; phylum Arthropoda; class Malacostraca; order Decapoda; family Coenobitidae; genus Coenobita; species Coenobita brevimanus. The sequence continues at coordinate 13,042,194 of NC_137044.1, forward strand.
CCCCGCACTCACCCCCCCACTCTCGAGTTACCCCCGCACTCACCCCCCCTCTCCGCCGCTACCCCAACACCCACCGCCTACCTTCTCAAATTACCCCTTCACTCACCCCCCACTCCCCCGCACTGACCCCCCCCTCTCCTGAGCTACTCCCTCACTCACCCCCCCCTCTGCCAAGCGACCCCCGCACTGACTCCCTTCTCCAGAACTACCCCCGCACTGACCCCCCTTCTGCCAAGCTACCCCCGCACTCACCCCCCCACTCTCTAGTTACCCCCGCACTCACCCCACCACTCTCGAGTTACCCTCGCACTCACCCCCCCTCTCCGCCGCTACCCCAACATCCACCGCCTACCTTCTCAAATTACCCCCTCACTCACCACCCCACTCCCCCGCACTGAGCCCCCCTCTCCTGAGCTACCCCCGCACTGACCTCCCCTCTCCAGAACTACCCCCGCACTCACCCCCCCCCTCTCCAGAACTATCCCCCCACTCACCCCCCCACTCTCGAGTTACTCCCGCACTCACCCCCCCCTCTCCGCCGCTACCCCAACACCCACCGCCTACCTTCTCGAATTACCCCTTCACTCACCCCCCCACTTCCCCGCACTGACCCCCCAGTCTCCTGAGCTACCCCCTCACTGCAAAGCTACCCCCGCACTGACCCCCCCTCTCTTCCGCTACCCCCGCACTCACCCACCCTCTCCAGAACAACCCCCGTACTCACCCCCCCACTCTCGAGTTACCCCCGCACTCACCCCCCCTCTCCGCCGCTACCCCAACACTCACCGCCTACCTTCTCGATTTACCCCCTCTCACCCCCCCACTGACCCCCCCTCTCCTGAGCTACCCCCTCACTGACCCCCCCTCTCCAGAACTACCCCCGCACTCACCCCCCCACCCTCGAGTTACCCCCGCACTCACCCCCCCTCTCCGCCGCTACCCCAACACCCACCGCCTACCTTCCCGAATTACCCCCTCACTCACCCCCCCACTCCCCCGCAAAGACCCCCCCTCTCCTGAGCTACTCACTCACCCCCCCTCTGCCAAGCTACCCACGCAGACCCCCCCTCTCCAGAACTACCCCCGCACTCACCCCCCCTCTCCAGAACTACCCCCGCACTCACCCCCCCCTCTCGAGTTACCCCCGCACTCACCCCCCTCTCCGCCGCTACCCCAACACCCACCGCCTACCATCTCGAATTACCGCCTCACTCACCCCCCCACTCCCCCGCACTGACCCTCCCTCTCCTGAGCTACCCCCTCACTGACCCCCCCTCTGCATAGCTACCCCCGCACTCACCCCCCCTCTCCAGAACTACCCCCGCACTCACCCCCCCACTCTCGATGAACTCCCGCACTCACCCCCCCTCTCCGCCGCTACCCCAACACCCACCGCCTACCTTCTCGAATTACCCCCTCACTCACCCCCCCACTCCCCCGCACTGACCCCCCCTCTCCTGAGCTACCCCCGCACTGACCCCCCCTCTGCCAAGCTACCCCCGGACTGACCCCCCCTCTCTGCCGCTACCCCTGCACTGACCCCCCCTCTCCAGAACTACCCCCGCACTGACCCCCTTTCTCCAGAACTACCCCCGCACTGACCCCCCCTCTCTGCCGCTACCCCCGCACTGACCCCCCCTCTCCTGAGCTACCCCCGCACTGACCCCCCCTCTCCAGAACTACCCCCGCACTGACCCCCCCTCTCCAGAACTACCCCCGCACTCACCCCCCGACTCTCGAGTTACCCCCGCACTCACCCCCCCTCTCTGCCGCTACCCCAACACTCACCGCCTACCTTCTCGAATTACCCCTTCACTCACCCCCCCACTCCCCCGCACTGACCCCCCCTCTCCTGAGCTACCTCCTCACTGACCCCCCCTCTGCCAAGCTGCCCCCGCACTCACCCCCCCTCTCCAAAACTACCCCCGCACTCACCCCCCACTCTCGAGTTACTCCCGCACTCACCCCCGGTCTCCGCCGCTACCCCAACACCCATCGCCTACCTTCTCGAATTACCCCCTCACTCACCCCCCCACTCCCCCGCACTGACCCCCTTTCTCCTGAGCTACTCCCTCACTCACCCCCCCTCTGCCAAGCTACCCCCGCACTGACCCCCCCTCTCCAGAACTACCCCCGCACTCACCCCCCCCTCACGAGTTACCCCGCACTCACCCCCCCTCTCCGCCGACACCCCAACACCAAACGCCTACCATCTCGAATTACCCCCTCACTCACCCCCCCACTAACCCCCCCCTCTCCTGAGCTACCCCCTCACTGACCCCCCCTCTGCCAAGCTACCCCCGCACTGACCCCCCCCTCTCCTGAGCTACCCCCTCACTGACCCCCTTCTGCCAAGCTACCCCCGCACTCACCCCCCCACTCTCTAGTTACCCCCGCACTCACCCCACCACTCTCGAGTTACCCTCGCACTCACCCCCCCTCTCCGCCGCTACCCCAACATCCACCGCCTACCTTCTCAAATTACCCCCTCACTCACCCCCCACTCCCCCGTACTGACCCCCCCCTCTGCCAAGCTACCCCCGCACTGACCCCCTTCTCCAGAACTACCCCCGCACTCACCCCCCCCCCTCACGAGTTACCCCGCACTCACCCCCCCTCTCCGCCGCTACCCCAACACCCACCGCCTACCATCTCGAATTACCCCCTCACTCATCCCCCCCCTCTCCTGAGCTACCCCCTCACTGACCCCCCTTCTGCCAAGCTACCCCCCCACTCTCTAATTACCCCCGCACTCACCCCACCACTCTCGAGTTACCCTCGCACTCACCCCCCCTCTCCGCCGCTATCCCAACATCCACCGCCTACCTTCTCAAATTACCCCCTCACTCACCCCCCACTCCCCCGTACTGACCCCCCCCTCTCCTGAGCTACCCCCGCACTGACCCCCCCTCTCCAGAACTACCCCCGCACTCACCCCCTCTCCAGAACTACCCCCGCACTCACCCCCTCTCCAGAACTACCCCCGCACTCACCCCCCCACTCGAGTTACTCCCGCACTCACCCCCCCTCTCCGCCGCTACCCCAACACCCACCGCCTACCTTCTCGAATTACCCCTTCACTCACCCCCCCACTTCCCCGCACTGACCCCCCCTTTCTGCCGCTACCCCCGCACTCACCCACCCTCTCCAGAACAACCCCCGTACTCACCCCCCCACTCTCGAGTTACCCCCGCACTCACCCCCCCTCTCCGCCGCTACCCCAACACTCACCGCCTACCTTCTCGATTTACCCCCTCACTGACCCCCCCTCTCCTGAGCTACCCCATCACGGACCCCCCATCTTCCAAGATACCCCAGAACTCACCCCCCTCTCCAGAACTACCCCCGCACTCACCCCCCCACTCTCGAGTTACCCCCGCCCTCACCCCCCCTCTCCGCCGCTACCCCAACACCCACCGCCTACCTTCTCAAATTAACCCCTCACTCACCCCCCCACAGACCCCCCCTCTCCTGAGCTACTCCCTCACACCCCCCCTCTGACAAGCTACCCCCGCACTGACCCCCCCTCTCCAGAACTACCCCCGCACTCACCCCCCCTCTCCAGAACTACCCCCGCACTCATCCCCCCACTCTCGAGTTACCCCCGCACTCACCCCCCCTCTCCGCCGCTACCCCAACACCCACCGCCCACCTTCTCGAATTACCCCCTCACTCACCCCCCCACACTGACCCCCCCTCTCCTGAGCTACACCCTCACTGACCCCCCCTCTGCCAAGCTACCCCCGCACTGACCCCCCCTCTCTGCCGCTACCCCCGCACTGACCCCCCCTCTCCGCCGCTACCCCCGCACTCACCCCCCCACTCCCCCGCATTGACCTCCCCTCTCTTGAGCTACCCCTTCACTCACCCCCCCTATGCCAAGCTACCCCCGCACTGACCCCTCCAACCTCTAGCTACCCCCGCACTGACCCCCCCTTTCCTGAGCTACCCCCTCACTCACTCCCCCGACCTCGAGCTACTCCCGCACTGCCTCCCCCCTCTCCGTCGCTACCCCCGCATACAACCCCCGTCTCGAGCTACCCCCACACTCATCCCCCCTCTCGAGTTACCCCCGCACTCACCCCCCCACTCTCGAGTTACCCCCGCACTCAACCCCCCACTCTCGAGTTACCCCCGCACTCAACCCCCCACTCTCGAGTTACCCCCGCACTCACCCCCCCACTCTCGAGTTACCCCCCCACTCTCGAGTTACCCCCGCACTCTCGAGTTACCCCCGCACTCACCCCCCCTTCTCCTGAGCTACCCCCGCTCACCCTCTTTTGCCCCAACCCCCACTGTTACCCCCCTCTCCTCCCCTCCGCCTACTGTTAAGGAAAAGGACAGTAACACAAGACAGCAAAATATTTATTAATGCTGTTCTGCGGTTGTTACTTCCAACCTCTGAAAAAGAAAAATATCCACCGATTACACCACTATGTTATTGAGGATGGAGGAGAAGGAAGTGCAGGAGCAGAAGGAAGTGCAGGAGCAGAAAAGGAGGTGAGGAGGAGGTGCAGGAGGGGGAGGAGGAGGTGCAGGAGGGGGAAGAGGAAAAGAGAAGGAGGAGGGAGTACTGGAGGGGGAAGAGGATGATGATTAGGAGGGAGAGGTGGAGGGGAAGAGGGGAAAGAAGGATAAGGTGGAGGAGGAAAAGGGGGGGATGGGGGGGACGAGGAGAAGGTGCAGGAGGGGGGAGGAGGACAAGGAGGAGGTGCAGGAGGAATAAGATGAGGATAGCGGGGAAGAGGAGTGACTTGGGGAGGAGGAAGAGACGGTACAGGAAGAGGAGGAGATGCAGGAGGGAGGGGAGGTGGAGGAGAAAGAAGTGCAGGATGGGGAAAAAGAAGGAAGAGGAGGAGGAGGAGGGGGAAATGCAGGGGGGGTGGAAGAGGAGGAGGGGAAGAGGAGGAAGTGAAGAAGGGAGAAAGGGAGGAAGAGGAAGTGCAGGAGGGGGAGGATGAGAGGGTATGAGGAAAAGGAGAAGGTGCAGGAGGGGGAGGTGTGGGATGAGGTGGTGAGGGGGGGAGGAGGAGGAGGTGGTGAAGGGGGGAGGAGGAAGAGGAGGAGGTGCAAGAGTAAGATGAGGAGGAGGTGCAAGAGTAAGATGAGGAGGAGGTACAGGAGTAAAAGGAGGAGGAGGAGAAGCAGGAGTAAGAGGAGGAGGAGGAGGAGAAGCAGGAGTAAGAGGAGGAGGAGGAGGAGAAGCAGGAGTAAGAGGAGGAGGAGGAGGAGAAGCAGGAGTAAGAGGAGGAGGAGGAGGAGAAGCAGGAGTAAGAGGAGGAGGAGGAGGAGAAGTAGGAGTAAGAGGAGGAGGAGGAGGAGAAGCAGGAGTAAGAGGAGGAGGAGGAGGAGAAGCAGGAGCATGAGGAGGAGGAAAAGCAGGAGTAAGAGGAGAAGGAGGAGGAGAAGCAGGAGTAAGAGGAGGAGGAGGAGGAGGAGGAGGAGAAGCAGGAGTAAGAGGAGGAGGAGAAGCAGGAGTAAGAGGAGGAGGAGAAGCAGGAGTAAGAGGAGGTGGTGCAGGAGTATGAGGAGGTGGTGCAGGAGTATGAGGAGGTGGTGCAGGAGTATGAGGAGGTGGCGCAGGAGTATGAGGAGGTGGCGCAGGAGTATGAGGAGGTGGTGCAGGAGTATGAGGAGGTGGCGCAGGAGTATGAGGAGGTGGCGCAGGAGTAAAAGGAGGAGAAGGTGCAGGAGTAAGAGGAGGAGGAGGTGCACGAGTATGAGGAGGAGGAGAAGCAGAAGTGGAGGAGGAGGAGGAGGAGGAGAAGCAGGAGTAAGAGGAGGAGGAGGAGGAGAAGCAGGAGTAAGAGGAGGAGGAGGAGGAGAAGCAGGAGTAAGAGGAGGAGGAGGAGGTGAAGCAGGAGTAAGAGGAGGAGGAGGAGGAGGTGAAGCAGGAGTAAGAGGAGGAGGAGGTGCAGGAGTACGAACAGGTGGTGGTGCAGGAGTAGGAGGAGGATTACACAGGATTACACAGGATTACACAGGAAAGCAAACAGCAACAGACCTTATGGTCCTTTCGAGGCTGCTTGTTAGAGAAAACTATGACTACAAGATCTAACTCTACATGTTGAAGGATAAGGATAGGAAAGCAAGAAGGCTCCCCCCACCACCAAACCCTCCAGGAAAAAGTGAGAAAAACCACCATGCAGCATGGAAAAACTGACATGGAAATTTTATAGGAAACATTGGAAAGGAAAAGTCACATTCTATAATACTTTATCTATAAGCTACCCGATAGAGTAACCTGAAAGAGAAAGTAAACAAATAAAATAATAGTTACGGCATGACATTATAAACCAGTTACATTGAGTTAATGGGAAGTCTGTGGACATAACGTGGAAGCTACACACTGCACAGTGTGGATGTTTAGGGTGGTGCAGCAGCCTTGCCTGGCGCTTTTAAGGTAGGCAGCAGTCAATCAGGCCCTAGCTCCGTTTGCTCCACTGAGACAAGGAACTCTCCCATGTGGGACAAGTACACAAGTTTCATCCTGAAGCAGTGACCCCTGGTACATTAAAAAATCCCGATGGTGGTCACTTGACTAACAGGGACCCTCAGTGATCCACAGCCCATCACAGGTCGAAAGTAAGAGTAGTGACCGTTAACTCAGGGTTATCTGTGCAGCTCCTAATCTGTGCTTATATTGCTTTCTTTGCGCTGGGGAGACTGAAAAGTATATAGGACGGGTGTCTCAGATAAAAGGGGACTGCACAGTGCACAGTGTGGATGTGCAATGCACAGAGTGGATGTTTAGGGGTGGTGCGGCAACCTTCCCTGGCGCTTTTTAGGTAGGCAGCAGTCAATCAGGCAATAGCTCCGTTCACTCCACTGAGACAAGGAACTCTCCCATGTGGGACAGTACACAAGTTTCATCCTGAAGCAGTGACCCCTGGTACATTAAAAATCCCGATGGTGGTCACTTGACTAACAGGGACCCTCAGTGATCCACAGCCCATCACAGGTCGAAAGTAAGAGTAGTGACCGTTAACTCAGGGTTATCTGTGCAGATCCTAATCTGTGCTTATAGTGCTTTGTTTGCACCGAATAAATTGAAAATGTATAATATCGTGACGCAACACTATGTACGGGTACATTGTTTACGGGGTGTCTTGTAGACTAAGGGGGCATGAACTTACATGTACCGTAGCTATAAAAGCAAGTTATTCGGACAGAAAAAGAGTCAGCTGAGGATTTTCATGCAAATACTTGTCTAATTTGTTTTTGAATGTCTCAATTGAGATACTGTTCACGGTATCTGAGGGTAATCTGTTCCAGATATTTACAACTCTGTTAAAGAAGAAGTATTTTGCTTCGTGGGATTGGAATCGTTTTCCCATGATTTTGCAGCCATTGCTTCTGGTTTGACTCGACCGGTCTATATCAAAATATTTATTCATGTCTAAGTTGTCATATCCCTTCATGATTTTGAAAACTTCAATAAGGTCCCCTCTTAACCTGCGCTTCGTTAGGCTAAATAATTTAGGTTCTTCAAGGCGTTCCTCATATGGTTTGTTTCTAAGTCGTGGTACCATTTTTGTGATTCTTCGCTGAATTTTCTCTAATTTTTCAATGTCCTTTCTGTAGTACGGAGACCAGAATTGCACACAATACTCAAGATGGGGGCGCACTAGCGAGTTGTACAAGGCAAGTATGACTTTTTCCGATTTAAACTCGAAAGTTCTTCCAATAAAACCCACTAGCTTGTTTGCAATTTTTACCGCATCGGTACACTGCTTGCTTGGTTTTAGGTCATTTGATATTATCACACCAAGATCCTTTTCACTGTCTGTACTTGATAACTGAATATTGTTCATTTTGTAATTTGCATGGACATTGTTACTTCCAATATGAAGTACTTTACATTTTTCTGTGTTGAATTTCATTTGCCATTTTTCTGCCCAGCTTGCTAAAGTATTAAGGTCATTTTGTAACTGCTGCCACTGTAATTTTGAAGTGACTTTACTGGTTATTTTAGTATCATCTGCAAATTTGGATACTTTACAATTTAGACCCTCATCAATGTCATATATATAGATAATAAAAAGTATCGGTCCAAGTACTGAGCCTTGGGGAACGCCGCTGATCACATTACGCCATTTGGATTCCTTTCCGTTTATCACAACTCGCAGGAGGAGGAGATGAAGGAGTAAGAGGAGGAAGAGGTGCAGGAGGAGGAGGAGGAGGATAGGAAGGGGAAGGAGGTGGAGGAGAAGAAGGGGAAGGAGGTGGAGGAGAAGAAGGGGAAGGAGGTGGAGGAGAAGAAGGGGAAGGAGGTGGAAGAGAGGAAGGGGAAGGAGGTGGAAGAGAGGAAGGGGAAGGAGGTGGAGGAGAGGAAGGGGAAGTAGGTGGAGGAGAGGAAGGGGAAGGAGGAGGAGGAGGAGGAGGAGGAGGAGGAGGAGGAGGAGGAGGAGGAGAAGGAGGAGGCTCATCTGAAATGTGAAGAGGGAATGGCAGGTCTAAGTACCCCTTCTGCTTTCCACCATCGTCCTTTTGAGGGACAGGGAGGGAACTGAGTACAATGGAGCATTAAGGAAAAGCAAACAGTAATAGACCTAATAGACATTTTAGGGCTGTAATGACTGTGATATTTGTATCTAATTTATGAGCTGAAGGATAACAAAGCAGGAAGACAGAATAAGTGAAAATGAAAGGATTTTTGTGTATCCTGGCAGCTTCACTATCAAGATATATCGGTGCCATCACGTGAAGGAACCCTTCTCCTGCATTTTTTTGAATTCTAAAAATCTCTTCAAAAAGTCTATTCAAAGCTAAATAAAATCGTACGTATTGCTCCATTCACTTTAACTTGGCGCAAAATTTCCATCTCTCCATCTTAAACGTTGAGCTGTGGCCACAGACCTGGCTGGCCCACTTGAGAGAGAGAGAGAGAGAGAGAGAGAGAGAGAGGTCGATAAAATTGTGTGTGTGTCATGGTTGGTTGGTTGGTGGGTGGGTGGGTGGGTGGGAGAAGGTGTGGGCGAACTGGTTAGGTACAGTAGGGGTGGACGGGTTGGTGAGGTGGGGGTGGGGGCTGAGGTGGATGGGTTGGTGGGGTGGGGGTGGGGGGTAGAGGTGGATGAGTTTGTGGGGTGGGGGTGGGGGTAGGGATGGACGGGTTGGTGAGGTGGGGGTAGGGGTGGACGGGTTGATTGGGTGGGCGTGGAGGTAGAGGTGGACGGGTTGGTGGGGGTGGGGGTAGAGGTGGACGGGTTGATGGGGTGGGGGTGGGGGTAGAGGTGGACGGGTTGATGGGGTGGGGGTGGGGGTAGAGGTGGACGGGTTGATGGGGTGGGGGTGGGGGTAGAGGTGGACGGGACGGTGGGGTGGGGGTAGAGGTGGACGGGACGGTGGGGTGGGGGTAGAGGTGGACGGGTTGGTGGGGTGGGGGTGGGGGTGGGGGTGGGGGGTAGAGGTGGACGAGTTGGTGGGGGTGGGGGTGGGGGTGGGGGGTAGAGGTGGACGAGTTGGTGGGGGTGGGGGTAGAGGTGGACGGGTTGGTGAGGTGGGGGTGGGGATAGGGGTGGACGGGTTGGTGGGGTGGGAGTTGGGGTGGTCAGTTTGTCTCGCAGCTCCCAAACTCCGAGATCGGTAATTATTAAACGGCTCGGCGACACGAGACTCTAGGGATAGGGGCTCGAGGAATGGAGAAGAGGACGGGAAACTGAGGCTAGGATAGTGATGGGTGATGAAAGCAAGATACTGGGGCTAAATGGGCTAGTGAGGGCCACGGAATTAGGGGAAGGAAGAGACTGGGAGCTCGTGAGAATGGTGAGGGCTGATAGGAGCGTAATTGCGGGGTGGGGAGCAAAAGGATGAGTGAGGGGTGAGGAGCCGGGGAGTAGAAGGGATGACAGAGGTAAGGAAATAGGGGCGGGGGGCAGAGGAGACGGTATGGGCTGGTGGGTTGAAAGGAAATGATGGATGAGGGCTACAGGACAATGTAGTGCAAAGAAATGTGGTGCAAGGGGTGATGCAGAGGGCTGATGGAGGGAAATGAGATGGGGTGCAAGGAGTGATGCTGAAAGGTGATGGAGAGCAAAGAAATTGGGACTGGAGGAATAGTGGGGATGATGGGGAGGGGGGGGAAGGAAATGGGAGTCAGAGGCATCGTGAGGGATAGTGGGGGCTAAAACGGGGGGGGAAAAAGGTTGGTGGTGAAGGGTTGTCGATGCCAGGAATTAGGGAACTAGAAGGGCTGATGAGGGCTGTATGAAGCAAGGAACTCAGGGAACTAAAAGGGCCGGCTGGGCAAAGAGCTGGGGGGTGAAAACAAAAAAGGATGGGGACAGACTGAGAGGGAGAATGTGGCAGCGATATGGGTGGAGGAGGTGGGAAATGCAGGAAATGAGAGGCAGTGAGGAAGTGGAAAGATATGAAAAGAGATTGGAAGAGTGAGAGCGGTGTATATGAGAAGCAGGGAAAGAGGAAAGGAGATTGGAAAAGACAGAGAAGGACAAGACGAAGGGAGGCAAAGGATAGGAAAAGAAGAGAAATTGATAAAGATCGGAAAGGACATATAGGAGGGAAGAACAGTGATTGAAAGTCTCGAGGTTGGGATAAATTGGGAAGAAAAAGGTGGACGAAAAAAAAGGCAAACGAAAAAATCGGCAGACAAAGATAGGGAAGGAGAGGGAGAGCACTAACTGGGACAAAGAGAACAGGCAGATAACGTGAACGAAAAAAGGAGAGGTAAGTACATGAACTCGAAGAGAAAAGGAACGACAGCTAAAGAGAAGGAAAGTAAGGAGGGTGGAAAGGGTAGATATCGAGAGAATGGAGAAATGCAGTGTTGAAAGGAGAGGAGGAAGGAAATTACATGGATTGGGAGAGTGAATATTGATGGAAGGAAGGAGGATGGAACTACAGGCAGTCGAGAGAGAGAGAGAGAGAGAGAGAGAGAGAGAGAGAGAGAGAGAGAGAGAGGTCGAAAATTAGTGAGAACGAGGGCGGTGTGGGGGGGGGGGAGGTCAGAGGAGCGAGGATGAGACAAGAGAAATGGAAGAATGTGAGGCACCGAAGCTAGTAACTTGAGCCACTAATTATAAGACTTATAGAGGAATAAAGATAGGGTGAGCAAAGTGGTGGTATGGAATGGATGGAGGTGATTGAAAGTTTGAGAAAAGGATGGAAGGAAGCAGATAAAGACAGTGGACAGGACAGAAGAAAAATGCTACGAGGGAATGAGAGGGGGAAATAAAGGAAAGCGAAGGATCATTTTAAAAGAAGATGAAAGCAAAGTGGAAAAGAGGGGAAGGAACGAGGCATGAAAAGACTGAAGAAGAAAAATAAAGTGCCAAAGGAGTGTGAAGAATGAGCAACAAACTAATAATAATGATAGAAGAAATATAAGAAGAATGACAGCAGAAAGAACAAGAATGAGAGATGCTAAAAATAGGGCGAGAGAGATGGAAGAGGCTGCGATGGAGAAAGCGAGGAGGTGTGTGATAGGGGAGATATAGAGAGGAGACCAATGACCTGAATTGAATTGGAGAGATCATGGAAAGGGAGAAGGGGAAAATGGCGAGTAAGAGGGGGGGGGGAAGAACGAGATAGGATGGAAAAGAATGAGGGTGGAAGGGAGAGGAGGGAATGCTGAGAGATAAGTAGAAAAGAAAAGGAGAAATAGATTGAAGAGGGAAATGAGGAGAGGCACGAAAACCAGGAACACAAAATGGGAAAGGAGAGGAATAAATGAGAAAAGAGAGAGAAATGGAATGAAAGAAGGCCAGGAGAGAAAGACAAGAGGATAAAACTACGAGGCGGAAAAGAGATGATGGTAAGCAAAACAAAGAAAAACGGAATGGGGATAAGGGTGGGGGGAGAGACGGGGATGAAAGAGGATGGGGAATCATACGAGGGGGGCGGGATATGAGAGAGGAGGAATGGGAATATTGACGCGGAAATAACAAGAGGGAGGAAGTGGTACAGAGATGGGGAAAAAGGGGGAGACTGGGGAGAAGGAAATGATGAGAACAGAGGAACTGGGATGAGAGATGGAGGACGTACAGGGTAGGAAAGGGCAACTAGAAGGGGAGGATTGGAGATGACTGGGAATATGGAAATAGCATGAGGGAAGGAAGTGGGATATGAATGGGGAGGAAAGAGGATGGCTGGGGAGAAGGAAATGGGAGGAAAGAGGATGGCTGGAGAGAAGGAAATGGGAGGAAAGAGGATGGCTGGGGAGAGGGAAATGGGAGGAAAGATGATGGCTGGGGAGAAGGAAATGGGAGGAAAGAGGATGGCTGGGGAAAAGGAAATGGGAGGAAAGATGATGGCTGGGGAGAAGGAAATGGGAGGAAAGAGGATGGCTGGGGAGAAGAAAATGTGAGGAAAGAGGAGGGCTGGGGAGAGGGAAATGACTAGACGGGAGGAAATGGGATATGGATGAGGAAGGTGATAATTGGGGAGAAGGAAATTATAAAAGGGGAAGAGGGAAGGAAGGAACAATGAAGCACTAACACCATGCCAAAAAACAGCTGTATGGCACTAAGGTAGAAGGCAGCAGAGTTGATGTTGACAGAGACGGCGGTGACAGATACGGCCTTTGCAAAGTCGATGTTGATAGAGTCGGTGTCGGCAGAGTCAGCATTGACAGAAGCGGCATTGGCAGGGTCGATGTTGATACTGTAGGAGTTGACAGAGTCGGCGTTGTTAGATCCGGCATTTGCAGAGTCAAAGTATGTGGGAGACCATAATTATCTGGATGGCAGTAGGTTTCCCTCCCACCCCACCAAGTCGTCTCGTATGACACGCAGGGAATACGAGAACAGTACTCTACTTCCCCTGTATCCAGAGGATCCCCCTACCCCAGGGGGATGAGAGGGGAAGAAAGAGGATGAGGGGGTTGGGGAATGATGACTAAGAACGAAAAGATGAGAGAGGAGGAAAGAGGATGTATGGGGAAGAAAGAGGATGGCTGAGAAGTGAATAACAAGAGTGAAGGTAAAAGGACAGGGATGGGGAAGAAGGGGGGTGATTGGGGAGACGGAAATGATCAAAAGGGAGGAAAGCGGAGAGGGATGGGAGGTGGGAGGTGAGGGTTTACAGGTAGATCCTCAATGATTCCAGTCAAGAGTATTAAGGTGCACATTTAGGCTTAATCCTCTTTAATGGGCCCTTGAGCCAACTTGTCTTAGGGGCCATTAGTCCTTCCTGCACCGGCCTCTTCCTCATCCCCATCACCCCCCACCAACCCACTCTAACCCTGTCCTTGCCCTCACTTCTATCACTCCTATTTCAACTCCTACCCCTCCGCTTACCACCCTACTCTTATCCCTACCATCCCCTCTATTTTAATCCCTATACATGTCAATGCAGTACAAAGGAAAGCAAACAACAGCACACTTTTTCGTCCCTTCGAGGCTGTTTGTCATGGGACAGAATATAACTAGTATATTTAACGATGCTTCATCCCCTGCACTCCTGCTATCCCTTAGATTCACAAAATAAATACCACAGTCATTACTAACTCTAAATGGCCACTATATGTTGGTCTTTAATTCCATTTGCATTCCTACCCCCCTTCCTTTTTCCCTCGTATCCCATTCCCCTCTCCTTCAATCGTCCTACTCTCTCATCCAACCCTCTTATTTCTCCATCAAATTTCCTATCCCAGTCTCTTCAGTCTAACTTTGAAGTCTCTTCAGTCTAACTTTGAAGAAATAAGGCTCATGACTGAAGAGAGAGACATAGATATACTTTGTGTTAGTGAAACTTGGTAGCTTTCTCACACTCCAGATGCCTGTTGTACATTTACCTAACTACAAAATTTATCGTAATGATAATGGACGCGGCGCGGGTGTCTGTATATACATTAAGCAACATTTAACCTCCAAACTAACAGACCCCAAACTTTCTAAACAAACAGGAGTAGAAGATATCTGGATTTCAGTACAGTGCAGAAAATTACCCTCAATCATTGTAGGATGTATTTACTGACACCCGAAGGCTCCCTATGATTCCTTTGGTTATATTAACGAGGTGCTAAGATCTGCTTTAATTCTCAAGAAAACTATATTTGTCTTAGGAGACCTAAATGACAATCTTCTCTCCCATAATAGCAAATTATCCCATATAATATCCAATAATAAACTGACACAAGTGGTTAATAAGCCTACACGAATCACTCCTACATCTGCTACTCTCCTTGACATAATTATAACTAACAGTCCTGAGAAAATAACTCATAGTGATGTTGTCCCACACATCATAGGTGATCACGACCTCATAACCTTAACCGCAAATATAAGTAAGCCTAAACGTCCACCCACTATTAAAACCTTCCGTGACCTGAAAACTTATAGCAATGATGTACTGTGTTCCCACTTACTAAATGAAACAAATAACTTAAACACTATTCTAGATACTGACAATGTAAATGAACAGGTTGATATGTTAACCTCAGTGCTCACCAGAAGTTTGGACAAATGTGCCCCCCTCGTTACTAGAGAAATAAAACGTCCTCCTGCCCCTTGGATTACTGATGAAATTCGAGAAATAATAAAATCACGGGATCACACACGGAACCAATTAAAACTAAACAGGTCGAACATGTCATTACAGGAAAGTTACAGGGATTTAAAGAAAAGAGCCAAATCACTTATTAATCAAGCTAAAAACCAATATTATCACAAAGAACTCTCAAACTCAAGAGGTAATACTTCTGCAACATGGAAAATAGTCCAAGACATAATACCCAACAATAAAAACTCCAACAATAGCTTTTTTGATGATCCACAAAATAAAGCTGAAGAATTTAATAATTTTTTCGCAAACGTAGGTAAAAGAACTTTTGAAAATACCCAGGTCTCCTTGCAAGCAAGTAACACCATAAATCCTGCATCTGAAAGACCTGTCACTGGTAATGGCGCACGCAGCATGACACAATTCCGACCAGAAACTGTTGATGTTAACACTGTAATATTAACAATTAAACATTTACAAAATACTAAATCTTATGGCTCAGACAATATTTCACTTCGTTTTATTAAGGATTCCCTCTTCATACTCGCAGTTTATTTAACCCATGTAATAAATTCTTCAATTGTTACGGGCGTATTCCCTAATGCTTGGAAGAATGCTATAGTCACGCCTTTATATAAAAATGGGGACACTCAGGTCATGAGCAATTACCGACCAATTTCACTGCTACCTGTTTTTTCCAAAATTATCGAAAAAATCGTCTCATCTCAACTAATAACATTTCTTGAGTCAAACAAACTTCTCTCACAAACTCAACATGGCTTCCGTCCTAAACTATCCACAAATACAGCACTCACAGTTATCACTGATAATATCTACCATAATATGGATAATAAACACACATCAATTTTAACCCTCTGTGATCTATCAAAAGCTTTCGATAGTGTCAGCCATCCCATTCTTCTCAATGAACTCAGTAAAGTCAATGTCGATAACTTCTGGTTTGACAGCTACCTCAGTAATAGAACACAGTCTGTTCGCATCGAAAACACCAAATCCTTCAAATCAAATGTCACCTACGGGGTACCCCAAGGCTCAATTCTTAGCCCTATACTATTCAATATATATGTAAACGATCTCTCAGATTATCTTAACGACTGTATTTTAGTGCAATATGCTGATGACACTCAGTTTCTTCACAGTGGCAAACTAGGTTCTCTTCAGGATATATTGCACAAAGCAGAGGAAACCTTGAGTATGGCCAGGAATAATTTCTTAAAAACGGTCTTCTGATTACCAATAAAACGCAATGTATCTTTTTAGGGACCAGGCCAATGATCTCACTAATACCACCCAACACTACTGTTCAATTTGGAGACACAGCAGTTCAACCCAGCACCTATGTAAAAAACTTAGGTATATATATGGATTGCTACATGACCTTTTTTGATAAGCACGTAAATGAACTTAACAAAAAAGTAATGGGCATATTAATATATATTAACAGGATAAAAGATAGCTTTGACAAAGAAACTCGAAAAATCATAGTGCAGGCACTTGCCCTAAGTATCCTAAACTACGGCAGTGTAATATGGGGCACTGCAGGGAAATCTCAACTTTCACGTGTGCAGAAACTACAAAATTTTGCTGCTAAAGTTGTTGATGGAAAAGCAAGGAAGTATGACCATGTCACTCCAATCTTAAAAGAACTGAAATGGCTAAACACTCCAAACAAGATAAAGTTTGACACAGCTGTCACAGTCTTCAAATATCTAGCTAATCTCTACCCTGACCATCTCCTTTCTTTTCCATCGGTACACAATATGACACAAAGTATCACTAGACAAAAAAATAATCTGTACGTTCCTAAGGTTACCGGTAATACCGACTCAGGTGCAAGATCCTTAGCAGTAACAGGGCCAAAGATATGGAACCATCTGCCAGAAAATGTCAAGGAATCACATAGTTTAAACACTTTCAGAATTAGACTTAACAATCACTTACTAAACACCCATCAATAATCTTACTGTATAATGCTAAACAATAATAAACCAGTAAAATATGATGTAAAATATTATGTAATAATTCACAAACACAACAATTTGAAATAGAAAATATAATGACATTTAGTATATTGATAATTGTACAATTATATACCTTGTATTATACTCCCTAACACTTATATCTATAGGGTAGAATTTTCAGATCTACGCTTTGTACTATAATTGTATATAAAACTTGTTATATGAATAACCACGGTTTGTGGAAATAAACTTTATTATTATTATTATTATTATTCCCCTCTTTCAGCCCTTTTACCTCATTTAAAATTCCTACCTCCCTCATTTTCCCCTCTGCTTACCTCTTTCCTTCAACCCTACTACCTCTCCTTGTCTTCCTTCTACCTTCCTTTCCGTCTCTCAACTACCCTTCCCCTACTCTTACCCTCCTCAGTACTCCCCTAGCCCTTCCATTAAACCTCTCTTCCCTCTGCCCCCCCCCCTCCCTTTCCCTTTACTCGACGCTCCTGTGGTGGTTTCATCACTAATGGCTGATTAATACCACCTCCAGGAAGATTTTAACCACTCTAAAAATAGGAAGTGGAAGAGGTCTGGAGGAGGGACTAGAGATGAGGGCATGGAGAGAAGGAGAGGGAAGAGGAGGAACAGACAGAAAGAAAGGGGGAGGGGATAGAAGGCAACAGAGGATGGAAAAGGAAAGAGACGGACACAAGGGAGGGCATGGACAGTGAGAAAGGAAGAAGGGATATAGGGAAAGAAAGGGATAGCGGGAGTGTGTATGTGTCTATATTTCACAGACGTGGGTGATATTTGTTGTCGAAACTGTTTGGAATTGATTTATCGTCTGCCACAGTCGGTGGGCGGACACGCTGATGACATTTTTCTGATTTCCCAGCTATCGCACTCAGTTTCATGCTCCGTCCACCACCAGTGTCAGTTCTGTGTAAATTACTCGCGCGGAAGTTTATAGATAGGTAGATGGATAGACAGACAGATTGACAGACATCGATAGGATAGACAGATAGATAGATACAAATAAGACAGATACACAGTGAAAGACAAAGACAGTCAGATATAAATAGATAGGCAGACTGACACATACCACTGAAACCTCTGTTTTATTCCAGCTACCGCAGACTTATATTCCGCTGCACAGAATCATCATATCTCAATGACGCAGACTACTGGTAAATGCTCAAGGTGCATATCGAACCCCTACACACCTCAAGCAAATACAGAACAAACTGTTACTCATCTCGCTACTACTACATCTCTTCATCTACACAGCAACACCTTCAGCCAGATCAAATACACCCAAAATTCTTCGCTCTTCACAGCAGGTCGTTTGTGCCAGTGCAGTACCAGTGGAGGCCGCACGCGTCTGGCCAATATATCAGTGTGTCGTGGACGTGGACGTGTGTTATATCACCTGAGCTCCACCACAAAACACATCCTACACCCACACAAATCACGCCACTAGTGTCTCTCCTGACAGACTAGCACACAGGGAATAGCTCCACGAAAATGAGTTCCTCCCGCCTCGTTAAAAATAGCTGAGAAACATCATCATTTAATCATAACAGAGTACCACCACCACCATAACTACCAAAATAACTGAGAAATAAGTTACCACGACCTTCCCTACTATGAGCTAATTTTACGCAGTTTCTACCAATCCAATTTCCAACTGTTTCAAACAAATGGCTAACATTCCAAAACAGGAAGTTTAAGAATCATCATTTGAACATTTTATTTTTTTTTACTCAGCTGAACAAAATCGTCTGGCGCTTGTGAGAAGAACACTCAAGTTGCTTCCGCCATGAGAGAGGATACCAATTTCCAACTTTCAAAATAATGGGTAGGATCCTGAAACAGCACATGAAAACCTGAACATGTTGACCAAATTTCCCTCACTGTCAGACAAAAGGTGGGATGAAAACATAAGAACCTATCAACAGTGTGCTTAGTGCAGTGAACCAAAACAATAATTCTCTTACGGTACCTGTGAAACCTCGGAAAATTCTCTCCGTCGTCCCACAAGCCAAATATTCCACACACTGATATATTATGTGTATTTCCTGAAGTTTGTAGACACACGTATTTCGTCGATTCTGAAAAATAATTAATAAAGGGTAAGCCATCATCACCATCATCAAAATCATCACCATCACCATTACTTCTGGGCCAGTCATACTCTGTATACTGTAAACACACACACACACACACACACAACCACCACTATCTCCACTACCAATAACATCCATCATCATCATCATCATCATCATCATCATCGCAACCACCACCACCACCACAACACAAACGGGGTAGGCAATAAACACCCGAAATAAAAATGAGACACCCCCGACTTCCTCGCTATCAGGGGAAGACGAGGAAGAAGAAGGAGGGGAGGAGCGGGGGGGGGGGCTATAAATCTCAATGGGTAACTACCTCATTTACCACACGTCCGGGACACGGATGCCTTCACTGCCACTGAGGGGGTGAATTGGAGGGGAAAAGTGGGGGGAATTAACTCCTCTTTTGTACTGGTTTGCCATTATTATCTTCATCTCATAAATTAGATATCATAGCCACAGTTTTCTCTTTAAATAACATGGTGAAGGGATTTAGCTCCTGCACTACTCTATCGCTTTGCTATCGTTATCTGCACCTCACATAATTACATATCACAGCCGCCATTACCTTTTATGTTGTACCTGAACAGGTGTACAGAATAACCTAGCCGTGAACTGCTTTTGCTTTTGTGATGTGTATGTTGTATGTGTTTGTGTGGTTCGTGCTGCATCTGAGTGTATGTCTGTGCGGCGTGTGTATGTGTGTATATATCGTATTTCTGTGGTTTGCATGTTTTTTTTGTTTTTTTTTTTTTGACATTATTCTGTGTATTTGTTGTGCTGTATGTTATCCTTTAATTTGTGTTGTTTTTTCCCCATGCATATGTTTGATGAATACTGTTGTTGATTTAGTAAAAAAAAAAAAAAAATGATGCAGTGTAGGAAAAAAAAAAAAAAAAGCATATTGTACTCCGGACCAGCTGTAGGCAATTTGGTGGGTTACATTCTCTCTCTCTCTCTCTCTCTCTCTCTCTCTCTCTCTCTCTCTTTACGCGGTATTTGTGTTGAGAGGAGAGCCGAGCAGCGAGCGACCTGTACTTTATAGCGGGGGGCGTCATTACTTTTTATGACAGGGGATGGAGTTTTTTGTTGCAAGCACCTCCATTTACTTATATAAATGCACGCCCCTGTAATATACTCCCACGATTTCCATAGTGGTAGCCTCCAAACGATGCGGAATTAAATTAAATTACAGTACCGTTATTAATTTAGCCATTGGAAGCACAGAGGCGATGATATGTATTATACTATATTACGTGTATTGTACTTTCATTTTTCTTGAAATATTTTAGCTGTTTTCAAAATACATACATATGTATATACACATACATATAATATATACATTTTCTACATACAGTATATATATATACAAAGATGCAGATGTATAAATATACACAGATATATTGACATGTGTGTGACGGAGCGTTTGTCAAACCTTTGGGAAATGGTTATATGGGGTATTATTAGCGAGAGAATTCATGGTCTGTGAACAGATTTCCAAATCGCACAATTACGTAACTGGCAAGTGTTACAGCTACTGATTTCCTGCCGCAGTTGCCTAATGTGGAATGTAGTCACCAAATGTTGGTAATATGCAACCCACGAGCGAGTCCACTCCACATTATTAAAGGAAATAAATTACCAGTGGGACTACTTAATTGAGATTTTTTCCCAACCCTTTCATCCCGAGGGTCTCCTTCCTGCTTAATAACATTGTTTGGCGTGAGTAGAACTAAATACGGTACAAAGTAAGAGCACATCATGGCTAAACAGGGTTAGCAGCCGTATCATGATTGATGTATTCCTACCGAACATTTATTGCTAAATATAAACCGTACACCCCAAACATCTCCTCATGTTTCGTACATTGTTTCACGGTACATATTATAAGTAGTAGTAATTGCAACCGCATATGGACTGCAGGCCGAAGCTGTTCTTGTTTCGCATTCTGCTATCCACATTTCGGGGGATAAGGAAGGAATTGAGGGACTTTCGTATAACCGGGCAGTGCCACCACGTGAAAGCGTTTCTCTCCAGCACATGTAGCAATAAGTAAAGAGTGTGTACCTGCCTGTCACTCCATCTCTCAGGTGCAATGACCCGTCTGACTTTTGCATCTGGTGGTTGCGATAACGATGGTGATAGTTGTTGCGGTGAT
>NC_137044.1:13066595-13176595 GCF_032717465.1 Coenobita brevimanus
AAATGAGTCGAGTGGAGAGGGTAATGAGAGGAAGGGGTAGGGAAGGCAGGGGATATGGGAGGGAGGGAGTGAATAAGTCCGTCCTCACCACAGTGTCGCAGAGATCAATCTTACCCCTCTAATGTGTTCCCCCTCCCTGCTCTCTCCCTACGTCCCCCTCCCCTCTTCATATACTCTTCCTCTCCTCCTCGTATTCTTCTACCCTCTTTCCTTCCCCTCTCACTACATCCCCCTCTCACACTTCCCTCTTTACTTCACCCTATCTTTCCCCTCCTCCTTTTATCCCATTTTCCCATGTGCTCCTCGTCTCCTCTGCTTCCCCTCTCCCAATATTCTCCTCCCCTCCTTTTCCTTTTTCGCTCTTCCCTCCTTCCCCATAATCCTCTTTCCCTTTTCTCCCCTTACTTTCCCTTCCTCTTCTTTCTTCCCCTTTCCTTACTTTCGGTACTTCCAAGTCATTCCTTAATTCCCTTCCCGTCCCTCTTATGACTTCCTTTATTCTCCCTTCCTTTCTCTCTTAAAACAGAGTAGAATGTGTTTTCCATTTATTCTCTCCTATGATATTTCCATGACAGATTTTCAGTGGTGCATGATAGTCCTTCTCAGTTTTATTTTTCCTGCAGACTTCGGCCGGGGAACTAGTGTGTTGGAATCCTGCTTTGCTATTCTTGTCTTTGAATCGCAAAATCGTCCCCTCAATTAAAAGCTATCTACCTTATATCTTAAAAAGGCCTCAAAAGGACAAAATGGTATGCTACCGTTTGCTGTCTTCTGTATTTTTTGGTGCTCTTCGTATTATGTCTTCTTCCAACACCCTCTTTAAATCCCTTTCCCCCCCCCACCCTGTTCCTCCCTGTCCTTTATCCTTTTCCTCCTTACCCCTTTATCTGTCCCCATTTCCTTGTCCCTCACTCTTTGCCTTTCCCTCTTCCCACTTCCTCCCTTCCCCCCCCTCCCTCGACCTATTTTCATTCCCGCACCACCCCTTGCCACTTCCCCTTCTCTCCATTTGGTGCTTTCGTTTACTTCTTGTATACTTCAAAAACGTATCTTTCTCTGCAAAACAGATAAAAGAGGAACAATATACATCATCATTTCCTTTCCTTGACAGTCTCCCCTCTCTTCCTTCGAACTCCTCCTCCTCCTCCTCCTATCTCCTCCCGTCTCTCCTCCTAACAACTCCTCCCCCACCTCCTCCTCCGTTTTTGATTAATTTAGTGATTTTATTTTTTTTCATCTCAGAACATCTTTCAAACTGGTGGGGATTAGATACTGCCTTCAGTAACTTTCTCTCTCCTCGGAGGATTTTCTGAACCGAATAAAATAATCTAGTGGCAGCAAAAACAGAAATTACTTACTCGACCAGAGGAGATTGATATCATTGTTCTGTCTTCCTCATCCATCACCTAATCGTTTCCTAAATCCGCTTCACCACATTTTTCACATTATCCTCATATTCTTAAATTATCTCCTTCTTCAACTCGTCTCCTTCTTGCCTCTCCAGCTCGCACAATTTCCCTCCTTTCTTCCTCATCCCTCCACTCTCCACTCCAACTTCCCTCACCCCTCTCCCTTTTCCTTCCTAACAACTCCATTCTTCTCCCCTCCCACTTCCACCTCCATCTCTCATTCACAATTCATCTCGTCTCTTTAGCCTCTCCCTTTATCCCATCTCTCTCTCTCTTTTTTTTTTTCTTACCTTCCAACTTTCCTTCTCTCCTCACCCTATCCCACGCTCAGTCCTCACTCCTTCCCTCCTCACTCCCTCTCCTTCCACAGTCCCCTAATTTCCTCCTTTTCCCTAGGCTCCTCTCCACATCTCGTCTTCTCTCGCCTCTTCCTCCCGCATTCACTCACTCTTCTCCATCCTTCTCCCTCATCCTTCTCTCCCTCCCCTCACGTTCTCCAACCCTCTTCCTCAACCCTCTTCTCTCCATCCCCTCACTCCCTCTACTTTCTCCCCTCCACATATCTTCACTCGTCCCTCCCTCTCTCTCATCCCCCTTCTCTTCCTCTCCACCACATTATGTATCTTATCACCCCTTCCTCTCACATCCACGTAATCTTCTCCATCCCTCCACTCTTCTCCTCCCCTCCCCTCACTTCCTCCTCCTCTCCACAGCCGCTCTCAACTCGTCCCTTCCTTAATCTTCTCTTTCCCTCTTCCCTCTTCTTTCCTCCTCTCGTCCCTTCCTCTCGCATTCACGCCGCTGGTCAGGAAATAAAACATAACCCGTGGCTTGAAGAGGATGATGTGCCCCCATTGTAGGAGTGGGAGCCCTCAATACACCTCACAATACACTCATTATGTGAACCGTAATTACACCTCTTGAGAGAGAGAGAGAGAGAGAGAGTGTGTGTGTGTGTGTGTGTGTGTGTGTGTGTGTGTGTGTGTGTGTGTGTGTGTGTGTTAAGTGTAAATAGAGACTGCAACGTTATAACTGTAGTGAAGAAATAGACGACTTATAATGAGAGAGAGAGAGAGAGAGAGAGAGAGAGAGAGAGAGAGAGAGAGAGAGAGAGAGAGAGAGAGAGAGAGACAAACTACAGAGAAACGAATGACCGACAAACAGAAACCCTTCCCCAATTAGCTCTCTCCGAATGCATCCCAGTGAAAAGGTATTTAATCACGAAAAGTTTACCTGCTCCTCTATTTTTTTCCTCCGTCTCTCTCTCTCTCTCTCTCTCTCTCTCTCTCCATTCTTTCGTCCCTTCGATATAATCCAGATGAAGCCCCGGCAGCCAATCAGTGCTTCTCCGGAAAAAGATGTTAATTAAACCCAACTCTTGTATGATAAAACCGTTCTGGCGCACAGGATGAACGAGAGAGGGGGGTGACGGGGGGGTGCAAAAAAAAATATGAGGGGCGAGAGTATTCTAAATTAATGCCTGTGTATTTTCATGTTATGTTGGTGTGGGATTATAGGAGGCAGTACTGTTATTTTTTCTTTTTTCTTTTTTTTTTTTTTGGGGGGGGCGGTACCTGATGTTATGCTGTTTGCTGGATGTTAACCTATGTAATATTATGCTACCAAGTCTTACAGGAGGTTTTACAGTATTACCAGATGTTCAGAAATATTCCATTAAGGTTATAACTTACTAATATTACACTGCCGGACTTCACCAAACAGAGGAAAATCTTGCGGAGAAACAGTCAAATCTTACATTGCCAGATCTAGCAAAATACTATACTGTTAGGTCTTATACTGCTAGATTTTTCCATGCATTACACTGCCAGATTTTACAAGCCATTACGTTGTTACACCTTACAAATCATTACATCACTGGCAGATCGTATAAAACTTTGTCTACAGTTAAAAAATCATGAGAACAATGGCCCATTTATATATTTCCTTTACAATAACAGATGCTACGAAATTTTACAAGGCCATACAATTATTTAGCGCATACATTAACATATATTTAATTACATTAGTACCAAATCCCAAAAAACTAGCCAACCATACAAAAAAATATCAGGAACGAGAGTACTCTTAATCGAGATATTTCTACGTAAGCTTATGTGGGAGTTATGTGGGGCAGAAAAGAAAATGAGAAAAATAAAAGGAAATTTGGTACAGCACTAGAATTACGCTATAGCAAGATCTAAATAATACACCTGCTGTATATTAACGATGGAGTAAAAAAGAGCGAGTGTTTTATTACCAGACGAGAGGACGTTCCCGGTGTTACTGGGGGAGAAATGTGTGAATAGACAGGGAAATGAGGATGAGTATAAAAACATGTGTACTTCATCATTCTAGTTTATTAGCATCATCATCATCGTCATCGTAACCATCTTCCTCCCCCTCATCGTCATCGTAACCATCCTCCTCCTCCTCATCATCGTAGCATTTTCCTCCTCCTCTTCATCATCACCACTGTAAGCATTATCCTCCTCATCACCATCACCATACACACACACACACACACACACACACACACACACACACACACACACACACATACACATAGACACACACACACACACACACACACACACACACACACACACACACACACACACACACACACACACACACACACAAACATCTTATTAACCCTGTACAATAATTCTCATATAACATCTCGAGTTAAGTGAAAGCAAGAACGCACGAAAGATTATTTTGAAAGATCACATGGAACTAGCTTCAGAATTTCGACATAACTTTAGATGACATTTTATCCAATATGAAAACTAATTACATATGCCAAATTACTTTACCCATTACATTACTGCCATTAAAAAAAAAAACACATCAATGACATACCTAACTCATTACGATATTCCTAATCATGTGAGATTTATATTATTCTCAACTTGAAACTCTTTATAATATTCCCAGCTTATACGCAACTTATCACAATATTTTATTATTATTATTACGAATCTTATCAATGTCTGTTCATAATTACAGAACATAATGACTCCCTGATTATAACTGCGAAACTTAATGATGTCTGATGATAATTATGAAGCACTACAGTATTGCCACATCATAATTGTGAAACTTATTACATTATTGCCAGATCACGTGCTGCTTATTACATACTGACAGATTATATTTATGGTGCTAGTAATTGTGTGTGATGACGTAAGAGTGATTAATTAGGGTTTAAAATGAGGAAGAGTGGCAATCAGAGAAGGGTCATTGGCCACCTGGAAAGCATATTAATTAAACCTGAATTTGTATACGACAGCAAGGGGGAGGGGGAGAAGGGTGAGGGGGGAGAAGGGTGAGGGGGGAGAAGGGGGAGGGAGGAGAAGGGGGAGGGAGGAGAAGGGGGAGGGAGGAGGGACAGGGGTGAAGGAAGAGGGAGTGGGAATGGCAGGGATGTGGACAGAAATGAGAGAGAGAGAGAGAGAGAGAGGCAACACTGGTGAGACGAGAAAGGGAAAAGGAAAAAAAGCAAGAAATGACTGACAGGTTATGGGTAAAAAAGAGAGGCCGGAAAAAGACAGAGAGAATGGAGAAAGAGAGAGAGAGAGGGTTGGGAAAGGGGAGAGAAGTGAAACAAGAGAGAGAAGGGGGAGAGAGGAAAAAATGATACAGGTTATGAGAACTCTGGATGACCAATATAAGAGAGACAAAGGAGAGAGAGATAACAAAGTAAGGGGAGAGGAATGAAAGAGAAAGGGGAGAGACGGAAAAAAAAAGGAAAATTCAGTAGGAGAGGGGGAGTGAAATGAAAGGAAAATCAAGAGAGAAAGGATGGATGAGTGAAGATAAAAGAGGGAATTCAAGGATAGTAAGTCGAAAAAAGAGAACTGAAAAAAACGACGAGCAAAAAATAAAAAATGAATAGATAAATAAAATAGAAAAAATAGCCAATCCGACCGAGACAAAACCAAAAATAAAGCGGATCGTATTGAGTAAAACTAAATGTCAGTAAGAAAACAAAATCGAGCTGGACCAAAACGAAATCGAAATCTGACCAGAACAAATTGAATTAAAATAAATGGAAAGAAATAAAACCAAAACAAATCGAATCAAATCAAGTAAAATGAAGCCTAAACACAAATAATCAAATCAATCAAACCCAACCCAATCAAAACATAACCAAATCAACTCAAACCCAAACAAACTCCTAGACGTGTATGTACGGTTTAGCTATTCCAGGTTTTTTAGTGCCTCATTTCCCGGAACAGCCTCCCCGCTTCCCCCACCCCCTTCCCTTTCCGCTCTCCCCCTCTACTCCTTCCCCTCCCTCCTTCCCTTCTACCCCCTTCCCCTCCCCGCATCCGTAATGACGTGTGAATAAACAGGCAAGACCATCCGGGGCCGAATTAAAACGGAATTCGGTATTAGCACATTAGACGAACATGGGAGCGCCATTATGCTGGGCGTTGGTCTTGTGTTATTTATCAGATTTATTGGGTATTAGCAATCTTACTCTCTGCTGCCAGGGTTACAAAAAATATGAGTATTTTCTTAGGGGGTCGGGTCAGGGTGTGTCTCCCATCAAACAGCTACTGCGGTTCGTTCCTATGATGCCCGTGACCTTCTTGGGCCGCCGTGCAGACAAAGGAAAATTTCAGTTCTTCATCGTGAAAACTGTGGGATTTTTTCTATTTTTTCCTTTCGCCTTTCTTTCTTTCTTTTTTGCCGGGTAGAGGTCAGGATTCGATGCCGTACCCTCGTTCTCAAACTACCATGCATAATTTTGGTGGCACCAAGAAATTACTGTTATCATTGGCTACGGCCTTGTGAATTTTTTTTTTCTTAATCTTGATAGATGAGTACAGCGTAATATTTTTTGCGTGGGCGGGGGTGCGTTCTTTCCCCCACACCCCGAGGCAACTGGAGGTTAAAAAAAAAAAAAAAAAAAAAAAAAAAACGGCTTAAGGGTAAAATGTAGGAAACTGTGGGAAGTGAAAAAAAAGGAGAGAAGTTGAGAAGAAAGTGAAAAAGTAAGAGTAAAAAGGAGAGAACTGGGGAAAAGTGGAAGGAGGGGGGAACTTGAATGTGGATAGTGAAAGAGGAAGGAACTACTGGGAAAAGTGATAGAGGAAATTGATGGGACAGGGAAAAATGAAATTGAAACTAGTCTGGAATGGGAAAAAGAAGAAACTAAAGGAAAAAGAGGACACTGGTGGGGAAAAGACAAAGAGGGAGCAATAGGAAAAGAGGAAACTAAGAGAAAGAGACAAGAGAAAACCACAGAGAGTTAGGAAAAGAGGGAACTATAGAGTGTTAGGAAATCAGAGGGAAATAAGAAGCAAAACGGGTAAAACGAGAATAACCAAAAAAGAAAAGGAAAAAAAAGGAAACCAGACGAGAAGAGGAAAAAAGAGGAAACCAGAGAGGAGAGAAAAAAAGGAAACCAGACAGGAAGAGGGAAAATAAGGAAACAAGAGGAAGAGGAAAGAGATTAAGCCAGAAAGGAAGAGAAAAAGAGGAAACCAGAAAGGAAGAGGATAAACAGAGGAAACCAGAGAGGAAGAGGAAAAACAGAGGAAACCAGAGAGGAAGAGGAAAAACAGAGGGAACCAGAAAGGGAGAGGAAAAACAGGGGAAATCATAGGGATAATCAAAAAATAAGGGGTTGAGGTATACAAGCCAATTTGGTAGGTGGTCTGAAAATTAGGGTGGCCTTGTGTGTTGGCAAAGGGCGGGCGATGAGGGGTCAGCATTGGCCTAGATTACAGGCTGGATCTCGCTGCCAGCCCCGCAAAATTGTATAATCGGCGTCCATTGATGAGTCCATTCTCGTTTACACTGCTGCCTACCTGTCCCACTCTTCCTGCCAACCTGCCTGCCAACAATCAGCCCATTTGCCTGCCTGCATACATGCCTATCTACCTGCCTAGTTGCCTGCGTACCTGCCTGCGTGTCTGCCCGCGTACCTGTTTGATTGCTTGCTTTCCTGCCTGCATACCCGCTTGCTTGCCTGCATGCCTTCAGCCTGCCTGACTGCCTACCTACCTGCCTACTGACTTACCTGCCTGCCTGCTGTCCGGGAGCGGGTGGGGGAGGGGGAAGGGTTGAAGGGAAAGGGATGGTTGAAGGGAGTAATGTTTAAAGAGAAGGGTGAGCAGATAAGGTGGGAGGGCGAGAGGTTAAGGAGGAGGTGAAGGGAATGAAGAGGGGAAGGGAGAGGTGGGAACATGCAAGGAGGAAAGGAAGGGGAGGGGATAGGCGGGAAGGTAAGGGAAGGAACAGTGGGCGACAGAAGGCACGGAAAGGAAGAGAGAAAGGAGAACTGGGAGACAGAGGGTGGGCGAGGGAAAGGAGATAGAGATGATGGAACCTGTATCATGGAAGGAAGGGAGACAAAGAAAGGAGGGGGTTGTGGAAGGGAGGGGGAAGGGAAGGAAAGAGGAGGGAGGAGATAAAGGAGGGAGATACGACAGTAAGGTAAAGAGGCAGTATTATCGTGATGGAGGAAGAGGGGGAGAGGGAAGAGGCGATTAGGAAAAGGATGAGATTTGTACCATGGAAGAGGAGGATAAGAGGAAAGAGGACAGAGAAAGAGGGGAGATAAGAGGAAGGAAAGCAATCAGAAGGGGAGGATGGAAAAGAGAGGGAGAGGGAGGGAGAGAGAGAGAGAGAGAGAGAGAATCATAACAGAAAGAGGGAGGTAGGTTATTAGAGCGATGGAGGGATAGGGGAAAGGAAGGTAAACAAGAAGACTGTAGAGGTGTGAGGGGAGGAGGGTGGGAGGATGGGGTAAGGGAGGAGAGGAAAGAAGAGGGATGGGGAGGGGGAGTGGGGGAAGGGAGGGATGGGGAGGAGGAGGGAGTTAAGCTACTGGGACGGCTGTATGATGTTACCCTGTCCTGGAATTTGGGATGTTTTGGCCCGGGATATTATGCGTGTTTCTTTTCCTGTTTTCTTCGTTATTCTCAGATCTAGGGTATTAGGCCATGTTGATGTCCTGGATGCCGGGGTTTTTATTCTGCATAATTTTAGGGTAGAGGGAAGGCTTGTGTTGACCTTATAATACACAGTGACAGAGAGAGGGAATACAGATGAAGGATCCTGATTTCGTAATTGAAGTAATCTCGTTAGTATTACCGAGCCTTATTGCTGCTGTGTATGTATATGTGTGTGTATGTATGTATGTATGTGCGTAGCCTATGCATGAGTATGTATGTATGCATTTTTTTACTGTACGAATTCTTTTAACCACATTCCTTCCAAATGTAGTGCATACCGTGTCATATTTTTTTTAAATCTCTGCACATCATATTTTTATTTTACTTGGGCACCAGACATGGCGTATTTCCTATCTACATTCTCCTAGTGTATATACACCTGTTTCACACTCCATCATATAAAAAAAACGTAATCTGTTTTCACTGGTATGGATGCTCGTGTAAATATTAAACATAGTGTAACTCCTAGACTCTGTTACAGATCCTATAGCTTCTAGAAAAACTTACTGAATAACATAACGAAAGGTAAAATTTCAGTGCTACGTTTTATGATACATCGAACAGCAGGTTATCATAACCCAACTGACCTTCATAACACATCACGCCTACAAAATCTTTCAAGAAACTCAACATTCACATCCTCCTCCTTGACCTTTATCACAATGCCACTGTAAGATCCGTATTCTCGTCGGATAAGA
This sequence comes from Coenobita brevimanus, assembly GCF_032717465.1. Lineage (NCBI taxonomy): Eukaryota > Metazoa > Arthropoda > Malacostraca > Decapoda > Coenobitidae > Coenobita > Coenobita brevimanus. The sequence continues at coordinate 13,075,674 of NC_137044.1, forward strand.
CGGTAAGCTCCCTAACATCTCTTCCAAAGTCATTTAATTTGCTTATTAGACCTTACTGTTCTCTTCTTTGCTATTTAAAACAGTCCTCATCCTGATTTCATAACACCACACTCATTTCCAATATTATTCCAAAACATCGCCCTCATTTCCTTCCCCAGTGTGCCTCTATAGGTTGGAGGGGAGGGGAGGGGAGAGGAGGGGGGTATGGGTATTGGGGAAGTAAACAAGTGGGGTATCGCCTTAGAGTTATGGGGGCCCGACCAGCGACACAAGACAAATTGACATGTAAATTTTCCAATAACACAAAACCTCTGAGTGGAGCCGCGGGGAGTGTTCAGTGAATCATCCTTATCTAAATGTACTGTCATTCATTGTGCGCCTCCAGGAATGTAGCGCTGGGTGTGGTTGGTGGTGGTGGTGGTGGTGGTGGGGACAGAATGGCTTGTGGTGGGTGTGGTGGTTGTGGTAGGGACTGAGAGTGGCTTGTGATGGTGGTGGTGGTGGTGGAAGGGACTGAAAGTTGCTTGTGAATGGTAGTGATGGAGGTGAAGAGTGAAAGCGATTTATGTGGTGGTGGTCGTGGTGACGGTGGCGAGAGAACTGTGTGGTTTGCGACATGTGGTGGTGGTGATGAAGATGAAAGCAGCCTGTGTGGTGGCGGTGGTGATGGTTATGAGGACTGGAAATGGCTTGTGAAATATAGTGGTGGTGGTGGTGGTGAGGACTGGGAGGAGCTTGTGAGATATGCTGGTGATGGTCGGAACTTTGAGTGTCTTGTGGGATGTGGTGGTGGTGATGGTGAAGATCGAGAATGGTTTATGAGTTATAGTGGTGCTGGTCATGAGAAGGGCAAGTGGCCTGTGAGCTGTGGTGGTGGTGTGACATGGTGACATATATATATATATACATTTTCTCACAGACAAAACCGAAATTTACTCTCTCTCTCTCTCTCTCTCTCTCTCTCTCTCTCTCTGTCTCACAGGTACTCACTATCGCTAAAATTTCCTCACAGATTTTAACTCAAACTGAATGATGCTCGCTAACTCACTCTCCACTCAAAATGGCCTTCAATAACTGATGCCGATATTGCACACTATTCACACTTCCTACATACTCAATGATACATAACGCTCAACACTTACACTGATTAACTGATAGCTTCCTGCACCTGACACTTGACACACACTGACACATCCACTTAGATACACTCAGTAGTACACTCACACACACATGCATACGATAGTTCTCTCTCTCTCTCTCTCTCTCTCTCTCTCTCTCTCTCAATCTCCAACCAGTCAGTCTCAAAGCATTCGTCCATTGGGTAACACATCCTTTTCCGGCAGCAACACAAAGAAACACAGCCGAACACAATCCCACACGTAAGGCTGCTGATGAAACACAAACACGGCGAGCATTTTAAGCTGGTCTCCCTCTCTCGTTCAGCCACTCCATCACCCACTCTTTTATTTTTCATCTGGTTTTTTGCTTTCACTCTTCACTCTCTCACCGTTTTTATTCATGCTATCAGCCTTAATTTTCCTTTTCCACTTGCCTAAAAATCTGTTACTAATAAATTTTTCATGCTTTTCCTCCGTTTTTGTAACTCACTCCTGTATCTTCATCTGTTTACTCTCCCTAGTTAATTTATTTTCACTCTGGCGTTTATTCACTTATTTATTCACATTCAATTTTTCTTCACTTACTAAAAATGTTACTGGCTCTTGGTTTCAATTTATTTCCTCCCTTTGTCACTCATTCCTATATTTTCATCTGCGTGTGTGTTATTTTCTTTTACTCCTCCCGTTATTTTCACCCAGACTCTCACTGCAGGTGTTTATTCATGTAATGCTACTCAATTTTACACGCCTAAAAATCTCGCTATTAAACTCTTTCATTTTACTTCCTATCAGTATCTTTTTTTTATATAATCTAATATCATGCTCTGATTCCCTACAGCATATTAATTCACTCACTCAGACCGTTACTCATTTTATCACCCATTTATTTTCTTACACTGGCCCATTTCAGTTTACCACACTCCTTTACTACACATTCCCTCCCATTATTATTTTTTTTTAACGTCTTTAGTCACATTCCGCCGGGTTCCACTTTTCGTGAATTCTCATTTTAACACATTCTCAAGCAATCACGTTATTTTCAAGCATAAACACAGAGTCACTGACCTCGACTTACCCACGTACTGTCACGTACACACACACACACACACACACACACACACACACACACACACACACACACACACACACACACTACCCAATACACACACCATAAACGCCCCGCCCCCCACCCCGACACACACTTCCCCACACACAGACACACAACCAACCCCCCCCACACACCACAATTCTCCTTACCTCCCCCCCACACACAAAACCAATCCTTTTTTGCTCATTTCCAACTTCCCCCCGCTCCATACATCATTCACTTTAACGCATTCCTACCAACCCTCCCTCATTCGCACACGCAACATAAACTCCCTCGCCTCAATTACTCTCCACTTTTCTCTCTCCATAACGCCCGTCTCCCTCGCTGCGTTGCTCCTTCCAGAATGGGTATGCGACTTAGTAAAAAATTTATATGGAGTAAGTGGGGTAAAAGACTGCGGCAGGACTATAAAGTGATATTAGCCTGTCCTTTTCGATATTGCCCTTCCGGATCTCGCCTCTGCAACACACACACACACACACACACACACACACACACACACACACACACACACACACACACACACACACACACACACACACACACACACACACTTTCTCATCTCGCAGCACTAACCTGCAAGAATGTTGCTCTTATTCATTATTTAGTTCTTTCTCTTCCTTCTTAACTTTTTCTCCTTATCTCCTCCTCCTCCTCCTGTGTCTGTCGAAATGTTTATCTACTGTTTACACACACACACACACACACACACACACACACACACACACACACACATCAGTTTATTCTGGGAAGTGAGGGATATTTTAGTCAGGACTGGTGTAATGGTGATATGAGGGTGCTTATTGACGTGCTGCTGGCTGAATAGATGAGCAATGCAACTTCACTGGAACTTTCAGCTCACAAAGTTTCTTAACCAATAAATTTGCCCTTGAGGTTGTTAAATCACCCAGCCATAAAGCCAAACTATATATATCTCTAATGGAATAATTATGCCCGCTTGGGTGAACTGCGTTTCCCGAGGATATATATCGTTCCGGCTAAACATCTGAACAGAGACGAACATATACGTGTATATACCGCGAGGTGAGGTGCAGAGGGGAGAGTTGGAGAGGAGGTATAAAAGATGGGGAGCAGGAAAGGAGAGAAGCAGAGAGGTTTAGTGTCGGAAAAAGTGGGGTGAGGGGGAGAGACAGGGAGGGAAAGGGTAGGAGAGGGATAAGGAGCAGAGAGGGAGGGAGCGCAGTAGTGGGATTTGGTGTAGGAAAAGTGGGGTGAGATGGGAGAGAAGAGAGAGGAATTGTAGAGGGAAGAGAGACTGTATTTTGGGGAAGTTGGTCTGAATGAATATTCCTTCATGCAATTCTGTCCCGATCACACCTATGGCCGCTGATGGTGCATATATTGTGCTCCCTAACCCTGTGTGTTGCTCGGGCGGCTCAGTCTGCTGGTTTGGTTTGGTGAAACATTCTGGCTTTCTAGAGGAATTGATAACCAGCCAAGAAATTAATAAAAAAAAAAAGTACTATAAATTACGATGATTGTTAAAGAAAGCAGGAAATGATGCAGGGTAGACATCGGTAATGCTGGCAGAATCGTCCCCGGAAGATACGAAATTTGGGCTCAGTAATATTTGGACCCCCCTATATGTCCTTTACTCTGACTGACGCTGCCTCCTGTGATAGGTAGTCTTGAATCACCTAGAGGCTCGTCTGTCCCTACTCAGCAATGCCTTTCCGTTCTTGATGTATATTTCTCTTCAGTCCGATTACTTTTTACTGTACCTCCAGACGATTTTATTCAGCTTGAAACCATATAATAAAGGCGATATTTAACCTCCAGTTAGGAATGCCTTTTAATCAAAATAAAATCGTCTGAAGAATACTGAGGGATAGACAACAGAACCCATAAGCCTCTGTCCCTATTCATCAACGATCCACCTTCCCACAACACACCACCCTTGCATAATATACTCCAGAACATTATCTCCTCCTCCCAACTACCTCATTCTTTTACACTCTCCTAGTCGATCTCTCACACTCCATTCACTCCACATGTCCGAACCACCTCAATTCCTTTTTATTTCTCACGCTCTTCCTCGTACTGCCGTCTACCTCCTTATTTATTTGCCTCTCTGTTTTATCGAGCTCAAACTTCAAACAGCAGATGGGAGAAGTAAGGCAGATAAGAGAAGTACTATGATACTGTTTGTTTTAATCTGAGGGAACTGGGCCACTCTCACAACTTGAATATTAAGTCGTGGTTGCAAAAAATTTCCATGAGCCTTTGTTATGAGGTAGGACTGAGTTTCCTTGGTTATTATTTTCAAATCAACTCTCCAATCTAACTATTTCTGGCAACTGAGTTTTCTTGGTTAACAGTCAATTCAACCCTCTAATCTGACTATACTTGGAGACTGAATTTCCTTAGTTAAAAGTTAAATCAGCTCTCTAGTCTGAATACACTTGGTGATTGAGTCTCCTTGGCTAATAATCAAATCGACCCAATCTGACTACACCTGGGGTTAGCGATCTTTATCATGTCACAGTAAACGGGCTACAGGGCACATAAACACTACCACAATACTTCCCTACGGAGCAGTATTAGCAAAAGATTTTAGCTAAAATACACGAATCTCCGTATTAGTGAGGTATTGTCAGAAATGATTTGCCTTTTTGTATTTTCACGTTATTATTTACTATAAACTTATTTTGAAGCGTTTGGTAATTGTACGAGCTTAAATAAAAGCATGAAGAAACAGAACGTAGGCTCAATAAACTTTAACGTAATTTTCACGTTACTGTTTACATTTATTTACAGGTGTTTGGTAACCGTATGAGCTTTGATAAATGCGTATAGATAAACACACACACACACACACACACACACACACACACACACACACACACACACACAGGCTCAATAAACACTATGAATTTTGGTCCTTGGGTCAGAATTTCCCTGTGAGTATCTTGCCTATCCCTGGAAAGAATAATGAAACCCTATCGCCGGCGTGGACGATATATGCTGAATAATGGGCACGAGGTTTTGCACAGTCTGATGATGGTGGCGAGAGTGGAAATTTGGTGTAACTAATGGCAGGAATATGAGTCAGGGAAATGTATTCATGGAAGGCTTCGTGGCACCCCTTTCCATAGCATTTAATTTTGTATATTACACTTTAATATTAAAAATTATGTTATTTATATAGTTTTAAAATCGACACTGCTTGTAAGAAGAATAAACAGGAAGAAAGGTGCAATGTGAGGATTAAATCAATAAAGGAGAGGCGCGGCAACATCTCCAAAGCCACTTGTAAAACGACTCATGGCGGTACTGGCAAGAGGTTAGGATTATCCCTGGCACCTCCTCTTTACTTTATTCCTCTTACTCTACTTGCCTCACTATAGAGCTCTTCTGCTTCTCTTCCCTACTCCTCATTCCTGTTACACTATTATACAGCTTTATTACCCTACCCTCCCCTTCTTCCCCCTCCCCCTGTACCCTACCTGCCTTTCAATATATAACTCTGGTCTCCTACTCAACCTCTCTCCCCCTTCCCCCTACCCTACATGCCGCTCACTACACAACTATGCTCCACTACCCTTCCCCTCATCCCTTATCACTCTACTATACAACTATATTACACTAACCTACCCCTCTTCCCCCTATCCCATCTTATCCTTCCTCTTACTATGCAACTCTGCTCCACTATCCTACTCCTCTTCCTTCCCTTCCTCTCTCTCTCTCTCTCTCTCTCTCTCTCTCTCTCTCTCTGTACTGTACAACCATACTCCCTTCGCCTACCCTTCTTCCCGTACCCTGCCGCCTCTCACTATATTATACAACTCTACTTCCCTACCCTACCCCGTCTCCTCCCTTCCCTTCCGTTCTTCTCACAACAAGCCAATAAACCACTCAAGTCGCCCCACTCATATGTCGCCTCAACTATACAATAAGAACTGAGGGCTTAGTGTAGGGGGTGAGGGCAGGGGTCGAGTAGGAGTAAGGGGGACGTGCAAGGCGTTGGGGAGGAGAGGAGAGGAATAGGGGCTGTGAGGGGAAGAGTAGGGGATTGGGGGGAGTAGCAGGAGAGTGAGGTAAGGAAGAGCAAGGGAGTGAGGGTAGGAGTAGGGAAATGAGGGGATGAGTAGGGAAATTAGAGGAGTGGAGGAGTGAAAATGTAGGAGAGGGGATGTGTGGGAGTCGGGGGGCGAGGAGGAGGGGGGCGTGGGTGGTATCAAGGTCGGAGGATATGGAGTGGGGGAGGGGGGGAGGTGCCATATCCCTGTACAACAACTAACGAGGTGAAGAAAACGAGAAAATTCCAGCCCAAGATCCACCACAGCCTGGACACTAATAAAAGTACCCTCACGCTGGGAATTCCTCATAAAACCTAGGCCAGATCCGCATCATATCAAGGACGGACGGACACGGACGGAATCGTATAAAGGACAGACGGACACGGACGGCATTCCAAGGCCCAAGCGTCCTTATGTCTCCGAGGAATAAGGGTGGAAGTTGGGCTGTATTGGTTTGTGTCTCTATAAGGAGGGGAAAAGTTTGTTCTCCTTGCCATCACTCTTTTATCAGTGTGTGTGTGTGTGTGTGTGTGTGTGTGTGTGTGTGTGTGTGTGTGTGTGTGTGTGTGTGTGTGTGTGTGTGTGTGTGTGTGTGTGTGTGTGTGTGTGTGTGTGTGTGTGTGTGTGTGTGTGTGTGTGTGTGTGTGTGTGTGTGTGTGTTCCTTTATTTTCATCAGTGGGGGATGTTTTTGTAGCAGCCAGATTCATTACGGAAGTTGTTTGGGATCAGCTGGTGCCCTCGCTCTCTCCCTCTTCTTCCTGACCTCTCTCTCTCTCTCTCTCTCTCTCTCTCTCTCGCCCACCAGCTTTCTCCCCACTCTAACTCTCTTTTTCCACTCTCATCCTTCCCCATTACTATCTCTACGTCTCTCTCTCTCTCTCTCTCTCTCTCTTCTCTTCCTTATCCAGTACCCTCATCACCTCCCTTCTCTTCTCTCTTTTCTCCTCTTATTCCTTATTTTCCACCCTCCTCTCTCTTCCTATTTTCTCTTCATCTCCGTGTCTCACATTCTCCCTTCCCCACTCTCCTACCCCTTCCTCACTCTCTCTCTCTCTCTCTCTCTCTCTCTCTCACAAATCTGGAAATTCATTTAGCCTTAGGCCTTTCCCCCTCTCGTTGCCGCCTCGTACTTCCTCTTGCCTCAACCCCCTCCATTTTTGCCACAACCTAATACCATCCCTACCTCACCCCTACCACCCCTCCTGCCTCCCTACTCTTCTCCCCTCAACCCCTACCATCCTTGCCTGACCCTCTTTCATCCTTACCTTATTGTCCTTTATCTTTGTCTCACCCTCTACTACTCTTGCTTTTCCCCTATCATGCGCGCACACACACACACACACACACACACACACACACACACACACACACACACACACACACACACACAACCTAGCATTAACACTTTCAACTATTTTTCCCTTTTTCCCAGTCACCTCGATTTTCCAGCGTCCCTCCCTTTAATTTCCTTGCGTTATATTGGTCAGTTTTTAGGACCTGACTTGCTCCAATCTAACTTTTTATGATCCTAGAAAACTGTGTGGGTAAATGTGTGTATCTATTAACTTTTTATTTAACCGTGAAGCCAAAGGACACTTTTCGTATTATTATTAGCATTTCACGATTTTTTTTTTTTTTTGAGGGAGGGGACATTTCGGATTTTTTTCAAGGCAAAAGAACTTTCACGAAGACTGTTTTCTACGCACTCAATCAGACATTATTTTTTTCTTGCATGCAGCATGATTAATATACATAAAAATACTATACTTCATCGCAGTGAAGGGGTTAGGGCCATAAATGCTTTCAGTCTCATCGCATTTCACGCTCTCTCTCTCTCTCTCTCTCTCTCTCTCTCTCTCTCTCACCTTTTTCCCACCTCACCTGCACATCCCCTCGCTGATTAAATGAAACTACCTGTTCCGCTCTTTTTCCAACTACACTTTATACATTTCCAGGATTCCCAAGCTTCCTCTCCAGTTCTCTTCGCTAGCCGGCAGTTGGGTAGCAAGAGCTTGAGCTTTGATGTGTAGAAATAACAAAAATAAAAATAAATATAAAAGAAGAGTGTACCCCAAGGCCGAAAAATGAGATAAAAATCCTTGAGGTCCAGATTAGTTTGTCAGGAAGCGATATTGGAGAGTTGGGTGATTCTAGCTTTGAGATTTTGGCCGTGTGTTTGTATATTAATGACGTCTGGGGGTGATGTGAGAGTTATGAATCTCTCTCTCTCTCTCTCTCTCTCTCTCTCTCTCTCACACACACACACACACACACACACAATTTTGTTTCGTTTATGTGGTGCATTAAAAAAAAACATTACTTAAAAACTGTTGGTAATCTAAAATTTCCCAGTTTCCTTTCCTGTCTCCTTTTTTTTTTTCTTTTTACATTTCCTGTTTCCTGCCTCTCCCTACCCTGCTTCACCCCTGCCATAATTTTCCTCATATCTAATGGTTTGTATTTCATTTCAATTTTCCTCTTTAATTTTCACTGCCAATGTTCTCCTCCATCATCTTCCTTATATTATACCTGTGTCTAATGCGCTCTTGTTATCCGCTATGTTTATTTCCTTTGCCTCTAATGTTCTCGGTGTTTTTAATATTCCCATCTTCTTTCCTCAATCGTCTGTTTATATTTCTCTCTATCTCATTCCTTAGCTCCTACTCTTACCTCAAAACCTCTATTGTTATTATCGTTTTTCTCTGTCTTTTCAATCATATATATATTTTTTTCCATCGTCTTAACTATCTCCAACCTATGCCCACCCTACCTCACTCCTGCCTCAATTATCCTATTCTAATGCTCTATTGTTATATATTTTTCCCTGTTTCCTCAATAACTTTTCATCACCTTCGCTATCAAGCATGCCTTCCTTTATTGCTCTCTTGTTGTTTTCCATATTTCGTTCTTTTCCCCTCAGCCGATTGTTTCAACATTACTTTCCCATTTCACTTTTTCTCTTTCCTAATGTCCGGCAGATATCTTCATTTTTCTCTGCATTTTCATTTTTTTTTCTTTGTCACATCCATCCCGTTCCCTCAGCTTTTTTCCCCCATTTTCCTTTCCTTCCTCAATCATTTTTTTTTTCGCCCCATCGCCCTCGCTATCTCCTCCAGCCTCAGCCTCGCCTGCCTCACCCCTGCCTCCCCAGCGCTATTCATCTCGGCGGGAGGCAGGTGGGGGCAGCGTCTCTTTACGACCTATAATTGGATGATGGCGAGGCAGCTCTCCGGTGTACCTTGCCTTCCCACCATCAATCTCGTCCGGCCATTTGTAATCTTACCTTCCCCCGTCACGCCCCCACCGTAAGACCTCCAGTTTTTCTCTTGTATTCTGTATCTTGCCTTTACACCTGTCCCCTTCAACACCTTTTGTATGATTTCTGAACACACACCTGGACGTCTTATTATATTTTTTCTTGTAATTTTCTCAGGTGCTGTAAGGTAAAAGGTCCCACCAGGAAGTCACGTTTTATTGAGGCCTCTCGCATCCCCATGAAAATTACCTCTCTCTCCTCCCCCTCCCTCTCTCCCCCTCCCTCATTTGTAAACTTTTAAGGTAATTTTGGTAAGTATGGTTGTTCCGTGACTCCATACACTCCCCTCAAGCGTTACGTCCTGCTGTCTCCTCATCTCCGGGTCTCTCCACGCCGTGACTGAATCGCACACAGCGTCGTATTCAAGAGGCTATGAGGGTTTCGCGACACCTCTTATTCTGCGACATAATCTGGATTTATACCTTAATAATCCCGTAGTATTTTAGTAATGCAAACTGTGTCGTTATTAACATGATATAAATTACAAAATAATGGCTGATTCTCTCTCTCTCTCTCTCTCTCTCTCTCGGGAATTAGCACTATGTATCCTCTGCCACCCAGAATATAAGCCGTTTTTTGACTAATTTGTTCGGTCAACTGGTGGTTAAAAAAAAAAAAAAATGGAATAGGACCTACTTTTACTGCGCTACGTTCCTGGTATTCTGTTTGTCACTGTCGCCGTTGTTATATTTGGCGCTGAAACAGTCTGTCTGGAGTCGTAGTCCTGTGAAACGGGGTGCTTTCTCGCAATTTTTATCCCAACCTACAGGATCGGACAATACGCGTCAGAAAAGTGCTAAAAGGGAAAATAGGTGTCAGAAGAGTGCTAACAGGGGGTACACCAAAACAAAATCTTAATGACTTTTTTAAGTTTGCTACACCTTGATATTCTGCTTTTTTTTTTTTTTCATATATTTCTCGTATCGTTACAGTTTGCCTTAGTAACGCACCAAAAAAAAAAAAAAAAAGATGCAATGTGGATAATAAATCGCTTAGGAAGAGGTGTTACGAAGCCCCATATGGCACCTAGAAGAGAGTCCCAGGTTCGATTCCGTCTTCAGCGTGGAGAGGCCCTTAGTCCCAGTTACGCGCCCCGGGTTTAGCGATAAATTTCCAGGTGGTCACGGAGGCTGGTTTGTCCCTTTGTGCTCTGTGCTCGCTGGGGTGGCGCGGGTAAGGGCGGGGGGAGCAGCTTCAAGGGGGGTGAACATATGTGTAGTGGGAATTATACGTACTGTAGTGGGGATATATATCTTGAATTTGTTAATATGTATGTCGTGGGAATTATACGTTGTGGCGAAATATATCCTACATTTTGCTCAGTGTGTATGTAGTGGGAATTATACGTAGCGGGGAAATATTGGTTAAGTTTGCTATGGTTGTTTGTTACATATGCTATGTTTATTTAGCTCAGAACAATGAACTGACCCTCTCCTTAATCTCATTCATTATCGTTTATCAGTATTATCATTAGCAATAACAGCAACAATAACAACATTAATAACAATAACAACAACAACAATAATAATAATAATAATAAATAATAATAATAATATATAATAAGAATAAGAATAAGAATAAGAAAATTGATGATAACGTAGGTAAGATATAAGTGTTGAATGAAAGAAGAAAGACGAGCAATTGGTAAGGAACGTGTGTGTGTGTGTGTGTGTGTGTGTGTGTGTGTGTGTGTGTGTGTGTGTGTGTGTGTGTGTGTGTGTGTGTGTGTGTGTGTGTGTGTGACGAGGATGTAAAAACACGGAAGCTTCCATTATGTGTGCATGGGGGGGGGGGCAAACTGAGATTCTTCTTATTTAACAGTCAGACAATTGGCACAGACGAGAGCGTTGTAATAGCAAAGTGAGGACTGCAGTGATAGGAGCATTAATGTGATACTGCGCTGTGGTGGCAGAATCGTGCGTTTGTGGCAGACAGGATTAAGTGGCAGACAAATGGGTAAGTTGCAGACAGGAGGGCTGGTGGGAGACATGAGGGCTGGTGGGAGACAGGAAGGCTGGTGTCAGACAGGAGGGCTGGTGGTAGAATAGGGAGTTGGAGAGAGACAGGAGGGGAATCTGGTGTCAAACAGGAGGGGGATTTAGTGGCAGACTGGAGGGTTAGTGAGAGACAGAATAGTTAGTGGCAGACAGAGGGGCTGGTGGCAGACAGGAACATTATGGCAGACAGAAGCACCAGCAGCAAGATATATGAACTACCCAAACAGACACACGTTAAGTCAGACAGATATGATGCGAAGGGAGAATAATCTGCTGGCCAGACACATTTTATTACTCTCATTGCATCACATTACGCAATGACGTGTGTGTGTGTGTGTGTGTGTGTGTGTGTGTGTGTGTGTGTGTGTGTGTGTGTGTGTGTGTGTGTGTGTGTGTGTGTGTGTGTGTGTGTGTGTGTGTGTGTGTGTGTGTGTGTGTGTGTGTGTGTGTGTGTGTGTGTGTGTGTGTGTGTGTGTGTGTGTGTGTGTGTGTGTGTGTGTGTGTGTGTGTGTGTGTGTGTGTGTGTGTGTGTGTGTGTGTGTGTGTGTGTGTGTGTGTGTGTGTGTGTGTGTGTGTGTGTGTGTGTGTGTGTGTGTGTGTGTGTGTGTGTGTGTGTGTTTTGAACGTAAATTGCAAAGATTATTCTCTGGCAAGCTCGTCAACATGTATGCTCATTAGCAGGTGGGCTCGTTCACAGTGTCTCTCACAGGTAAAAATACGAGTATATTTTGGCACGCTCGTTGAAAATCAGACTCGTTTTAGGCACCGAAAAAAAAAATCTTGTAACCCTTTTTTGGGCACAGTCATATCCTGGAAGGCTCGTTGAAAATTGGTCTCATTAATCATCAGGTTCCGATATATCTAGGCACCTCGTTGAGCATTAATCTCGTTAGTCTCATTATCAGGTTCCGATATATCTAGGCACCTCGTCAAGCATTAATCTCGTCATCAGAGCACCGATATGTCAGGGCAAACTCACACAATATTAGTCTCGTTTTACGGCAAGCTCACTTCACTGTCATTTTCAGGCACGCTCGTTTTCTGTTTCGTTGTCAGACAGCCCATCCAGTGTCGCTTTCAGGCAGGGTTGTGCAAAATTGGTCTCGTTTCAGGGTGGCTCGCTTCAGTCTCGTTTTCAGGCAGGGATATGTCCAGGCAGGCTCGTTATTGCACCCCGCTACATCAAATTACGCAACAGAGCGAGGCAACGAGTATCATGGGGGAAAGGGGAGGAGGGAGGAGGGAAACGGGGAGGGGGAGAGGCGGGGGAAGGAGACACAGGAAGGAGGGGGGTGAAAGGGGGACTCAACACTGCACGCAAATGAGAGACAGAGAGAGAGAGAGAGAGAGAACCATACCAGACTCTCGATTTGGCTACGTTATTCATCGCACGAGGGGTGGCGGTGGTAGGGTTGGGCTGGTTATTCACGGTTATTCAGCTTCCGTGGCGTGAGTGAATGGGTGGGTGAGTAATGATGTGGCTGATGGAGATAGAGGGACGCGCTGTGATGAATGGACGAGGAGCTGAGTGCATAAAATTGAATGGCGGGGAGTGATTTAGTGATGGTGGTGGTGGTGGTGGTGGAGAGCCCCGGGGTCAAGCTGAGAGTGAGAGTTTTGTGGGGTGAGTGGGGTCATGCATATAGACAGTCGTTGCAGATACACACAAATACAAGTAATGCGTACACACACACACACACACACACACACACACACACACACACACACACACACTAAACCTTTTCACTACATCACGACTTTTCATAGTTTATCGTTATCTAAGGGCGACTTTATGGTCAAACAATTAATTTTGGGGAAAGTGGAGTGTTTACGTAGCACCACGCACGCTAATTAATCCCTTCACAACGATGAAGCTGATTACAGAGCTTATACGTGCTACTTACAAACGATATCATTCAATTTTTAGTATAAGACCCAAGTTAAACTGAGACGGAGGTTTGGAGGTGAGTGGCAGATCCCCTCGCCCCCCCCCCTAAAAAAAAAAAAAAAAGAAAATCCATGTTTATAGGCAGGCTTTAAGTAACGAACAATATTCTTTTTTTACAGTTTCAGTCCGGCATCCTCTGTTTTGACTTACTTTATTTTCCTGTATTTATTTTATTTTTCGTGCTACCACCTGACTATTTTATTCAACTCAGGCAAGACTTCTATTGCTGAAGGGTTGATGAAAGCTGTATTGATCCCTTCCATTTCGAGAACTTACCTGTAAGCTAAATAAAATCGTCTGATACTACTAAAAATAAAAATGACATCGGAGGGAATGTGCCGAGTCCAGAAATATACTCATGGTTGGGACAGCATTAAAATTCCATGCCAGACGATTTTAGCCACTTAAGAGTGAGTGTGGTTGAAAAGGTTAGGAGAAATACACTGAGGTGGTTTGGACATGTGGAGAGGATGGAGAATGAAAGACTGACTAAGAGGGTGTATATAGGTGAGGTGGAGGGAGGGAGAGGGAGGGGTAGACCGAGGATGAGGTGGAGGGATGGAGTTGAGAGGTATATGAGGGAGGGGGGGGTGAGTTGGGGGGAGGGGAGTCAAATGGTGGGTGACAGAGTGACTTGGAGGCGTTTTGTCTGCGGCCACCCTTTGCGGGATTAGGGCGTCGGGCTATAGATAGATAGATAGATAGAAGAGTGAGTCATAGCATTAATATATTCCAAGTAAATTCCACATAATTTGTCAGTTCAGAGTGAGTCATAGCATTAATATTCCAGGTAAATTCCACATGCTTTTAGTCAGTCAGGAGTGAGTCAAAGGAGCCTGGGTATGCTAACAAGGCACAGCTATCGACGTCTCCGAGTCACTTAAAGACCACTCGGGATCACTCACTCATCGACGTATAATATCGAGCCCCGGAATCCAGCCTTACATAACCCGCTCCTGGAACTAATATACAGTAAGTTCTCGGTTTATATTGGAATAGTTTTTGACCTGTCGTTAGCATGGGCGTAAAATTCGTAGGGAATGGAATATTGGCAATTGGGGCGAGGGGTGGCTGAAAAATATTGGTCGTAGAGTTGCCTTCCACATAAACGCTTGTGATAATAACACGCCATTGCCCTGCCCTCCCTGTTATTGAAAGATGTTATAGTTATTGATTATTATGGGTGATTGGGATAATAACATGGCTCTGATAATACTTGGTGATTGTTCTGCCCTCCCTGTTATTGAAAGATGTTATAGTTATTGATTATTATGGGCGACTGAGATAATAACATGGCTCTGATAATACTTGGTGATTGTTCTGCCCTCCCTGTTATTGAAAGATGTTATAGATATTGATTATTACAAGTATTATTGGTGATTCGGATGATACCATGGCTTTGATAATACTGGTAATAACGTTTAATGTTGTGGTTCCTGTTACAGATATTATACTGGAGTTATTATTGGGCTTGCGATGATAACACACTCTTATTCTGTCCCCCTGTTATTGAAAGATGTTATAGTTATTGATTATTATTATTGGTGACTGGGATAATAACACGGCTTTGATAATATTTGGTGGTGTTTTTTAAAGCTGTACCCCCATTACAGATTCTATACTGTTCTTATTTATTAATGATTGTTTCGATGATAACACGCTTTTCCCTTTACCCTTTATTACTCCCTTTATTACTTCCATTATTACTGAGATGTTAGCCTTATTAATTACTGATGGTTCTGATAATACGTCGTTGTTCTCACCTCTGTTTCTGAAAAATGTTAACTCCTTCAATCTCGTAGCCTAACTCCATTTCATTCTTACTATGACCGTATGATCTTATTGAGCTTAAAAGTGACCCCGAGTAATTAAGAGGTTATTGAATTATATCTAGGGATTAATGAGTTATATCTAGGGTCAATGAGTTCCATCTACTGCCTGCAGGTCGAAGTGTCTATCAAGGAAAATAAAATCGTCCAGAAAGAGCGAGAATAAAACAGAAAATATATCCTGGGATTGTCAATATTAAACCCTTGCACCCGGTACCTTAATTTCTTAGTTTCTTTCTCTTTCTTTTTCTTTCTTTTGTTTTAACTTTGAAGGACCACTTCTTGCGACAGCGTTAGAAACATTTTATTAACATCTTCACATCCTAATATTTCTCCTTAGATTAAAATCGTTTGAAGGTAGCACATATAAATCAGTAAATAAAAATCCTCCAACAGAAAGACTTAAAGTAACTGGTGACTGGTGTATATCCTGATTTTTCTTCTTAGACTTTAAAAAATCGTCTTTAGGTAGCACGAATAAAGTAAAAAAAAAAAAAAAAAAAAAAAAGTCCTCGAGCAGAAAGGCCTACATTTATTTGTTACTGGTTTTTAATCCGCGGGGCTTTAGGTGTATTATAGTTTTTAATACGGTTTACGAATACAGTTTTTAATACGGTTTACGGATACAGTTTTTAATACGGTTTACGGATACAAAACGACGCCATTTGGTAGGCCATTGAAATGCTTTATGGCCCGTAGTATCGTCATTGAACGTAATATTTTGCCACTATTGGTACGCTTAATGCACTCCCACCTGTGTGTGTGTGTGTGTGTGTGTGTGTGTGTGTGTGTGTGTGTGTGTGTGTGTGTGTGTGTGTGTGTGTGTGTGTGTGTGTGTGTGTGTGTGTTCTATTAATCACCAGCAATTTTCTGAAAGCCTGTAACGCTTAATGATCGGCAGTTCCCAATCAAGTGCCTTAAAATTTTACATCTCTTGATCATTAAATTTAACTAGGCTGATATTTTCGTCCTTCTGTAGCTTATTTCCCGTAGATTCATGGCAATGCAAGTCTATACCACAGCTCTTATGTAATTTCTATAGCACTTCTTCGTGACTAGCACCAAAATCTGATGTTAATGTCTTGTTAGTTCTCTGCATTTAAGACGGAGAGATGCCAATTCTACGTCTAGTTGTAATGAACAATGATACCGAGTGTTTGATCGCTTAACATTCTCCCTCTCTCGCTCCCCCCCCCCACTCTCTCTCCCTCTTCCACTCTTCCACCCCTCTTCCTCTTCCTCTCTCTGTTCCACCCCTTCTCCCTCTCCCTCCCCTCTCCCAAGAACTGTTTATATTGCGGTGACTGCTGGGAGTGTGAAGCCGTGAGTCCGTATGCAGATCAGAGAGCATCCATCTCCTACGCAAGCAAACAGGACGAGGTGTTAAGTCAGCAAGCGATGTTTCTCCGTAAGATTCAGGTTGTCTGGTATTTGTGTATTTAAGGTGAGGCTGATGGGACTGAGTCTGCATTAATGACAAAGCTGAATGATTTAATATGGTTATTGAAAGAGGACATGTTTTTAAATATTTCAATGCATTTCGTTGTGATCATATAGTGGACAGACAGACGGGAAGGAAGAAAGTAGAAGGGACTGAAGGGAGTCAAGGGATAGAAGGAAGTAGAGCTGGAGGGGGGAAGTAGAGAAAAGGGAGATATTTAGAGGAGGAAAGTAAAGGAGGGAAGCAGATGGGTGTGAGGGAAGTAGGGAGGAAGGCTAGAAGTACAAAGGAGGGAGGAAAGCGGAAGGGGAGGAGGAAAGCAGAAGGGGAGGAGTAAAGCAGAGGAGGGAAGTGGGGAAGCAGAGGGGGAAAGAAGGGAGCAAAGGGAAGGAAGAGAGAGGAAAAGGGGGTGCACGAAAAAAGGTAAAATTATATACTGCAGCAAATTCTGGCGTTACCTCTTCCTCCATACTGCAACCTCCCCTTCCCTTCCCTCTCCATCCCTCACGTTCTGCCCTTCCTTCCTTCCTCCCTTCTCATTAATCTTCCTTCCCTCCCATTATTCTCTCTCCTTCCTCCTAACTCCGACATCCTTTTAATTCTCTCCCTCCTAACTACCAACACTTATCATTTTAGCTTCCCCTTAACCGCTCTGACCCCATGATGTATGTTCTATTCACCCATTAACGCATCCACTCATTCACCCAAAAACCAATTCATCCGCCCTCTCAACCACACATCCACTGACACACACACCCAAGTTCACCCATCCACTAACTCATCCACCTCCCCACTCACTAATTAACCCACTCAACCACCCACACAGACTCATTATCACACCCAAACGCTAATTCACCCAACCACTCACTAACACACTAACACACCCTCTCACAAAATCACCCACTCATTAGCACTCCCAGCCACTAATTAATCCACCTGTTCATTAATTCTACCACCAACTCGTCCACCCTGCGACTAACACATTTACTAATTTACTAATCTACTAGCCCATCCAACCACCCACTCACCCACCTAACCCCCACTTCACTCCCCCGCCCACTCCCAGTCCACTCCCATTTCACACTCCCCCACCTCACACTCCCCGATTTTACTCCCCCACCCATTCCCAGTCCACTCCCATATCACTCCCCCACCCACTCCTTCACCGCATTCCTCTCCCACCCACTCCCCCACCCATTCCCATTCCCGCGGACGGATTCGGCAGGCAGTTAAGGGGATAGAAGAGGCGAGCATAAATTTCCGTCCAGATATTTCACACACAGACGGACGGAGACGGACGGGGCGAATTGGCGACCGGAAAAGAACAATCGACTTTCAGGCTAATGATTCCGCTGACCCTCCTCCATTTACGGTGGTGGGGAAGGCGAGGTGGGGAGAAGAGTAAGGGGATGGGGAGAAGAGTAAGGGGATGGGGAGAAGAGTAAGGGGATGGGGAGAAGAGTAGCGGGATGGAGAGAAGAGTAGGGAGAGAAGAGTAGGAGGAGAAGGGGAAGGGCAGACGGAGAAGAGGAAGAGCTGATGGACAGGGGGAAGAATAAGGGGGAAAGGGGAAGAGAAGAAGAAGAGAAAGGGGGGAGGAGATGGAAAAAAGGCGAAGGAGTGGGAGGGAAATGGGGAAACGAGATGGAGGGTGGAAGGGGAAGAACAGGGGAAGAAAGGAAGAACAGAGGAAGAAGGGAAGTAGACGATGGTGAAAAGGAAATGGCGAGAGGGACATGAGAGAAGAAGATGGGGAGAAGAGAAGTCAAGAAGGTTTGAGGAGAAGAAGAAGGTGAGGGAAGGGAAAGGAATAATGGAAGGCGGAAGGCAGAGGTGTGATGAACATAGTGAAAAGGGAACAGAATGGAATAAAGGAGACAGGGGTGGGAAATGAGGAAAATGGGGTAGGAGAGGATGGTAAGGGGTGGAGAGAGGAGGGAAAAAGGGTATAAAGAAGAGGGAAAGAAGGTATAAAGAGGGGGGAAAGAGGGTTGAAAGAGGAGGGATTGAGGGTGGAGAGAAAGGGGAAAGAGAGTGGAGAGAGGAAGAGAAAAGAAGAGGGTGGAAAGGTAGGAAGCTGATATGGAAGGGAAAAATAAACAGAGAGGAGCCCAAGGAGACGAGAATGAGGAGTGAAAAGGGGAAAAAGAGGAGGTAAGGAGGAAAGAATATATATATATATATATATATATATATATATATATATATATATATATATATATATATATATATATATATATATATATATATATATATATATATATATATATATATATATATATATATATATATATATATATATATATATATATGAGAGAGAGAAGATGGAAGGAAGGATATACAGAATGAAGGAAGAAGCAAGGAGTGAGAAAGGCAAGAAGGAAGGAAGAAAAGGAGAAGGAAAGGGAGCAAACCTGGGAAGGAGCTAGATACCTTTAGGGAAAAATAAGAATAAATCGGGGAGAAAACGGGAGGAGGGAATATGAATGAACGGGAGAAGGAAAACAAAACAGAAAGTGGTAAATAGGAGTGAGTGAGTGAGTGAGTGAGTGAGTGAGTGAGTGAGTGAGTGAGTGAGTGAGTGAGTGAGTGAATGAGTGAGTGAGTGAGTGAATGAATGAGTGAGTGGTGGTGGTGATGCAGGGGGGGGGGTGAAACTGGCGCAAGAGGCCCCTTCCTGAACGCCAGTGGGGGGCGAGATGGACGCAATAAGAACCAATTACTGTCTGCATTCAACGCACGCCTAATTTTCTGTGTGTGTGTGTGTGTGTGTGTGTGTGTACTGTAAATAAGTGCACAAGAACATACACTGTGAAGGCCGATGTGGATGGGAACAAATGAGATGGTTTGGTGAAATGGAAGGAAGGAAAGAGTGGAAGGGAAAGGAAGTGAGGGGAGGTAAGACAGGAGAGTGGGGGTGAAGGGGAGGTAAGACAGGAGAGTGGGGGTGAAGGGGAGGAAAGAAGAGGGGGAGGGGAGGAGGAGGGGGACGGAAGCGAAAGAGAAGGGGATGGAAGAGAGAGTAGAGAGATGGAAGCGGGAGTGGGGTGGATGGGGGAGAATGGGAGGATGGAAGAATGAAAAGGAAAGGAAAATGCATTAAGGAAAATGAAAGAAAACAGCGATAATGAAATATAATGAAAACGAATGGAGAGTACTCAAAGGAAAAAGGAAGACTAATATAAGAAAAATACAATAAGGAAAAAGGAAAAAACAATACGGAGAAAAAATAGCAATATGCGAAAAGGAACAGGAAAACAAAATACAGTAAACCAAAAAAGGGAGATTATGTGACAAGGAAAAAAAAAACGATAGAAAAAAGCAAGGAAAATGCTATCAAAAGGACAAGTAGACACCAAGCAGAGGTCAAGTAAAAGCAGCAAAATCCCACACATTCCCACAGCAGAGCAGCCAATTTTAAGACCAGTGACATTTCCCCATCAACGCTGGACCATTTTGTGGGTCTTGGTGTCATTTGTCAGGTGGAAGTACACGACAGCGAGAGCGAGCGAGCGAGCGAGCGAGCGGGCGAGAGAGAGAGAGAGAGAGAGAGAGAGAGAGAGAGAGAGAGAGGAAGGGGGTTGTCTTTATTATGTTTAAGAAATGCACATTAACACATCTCAGTCTAATTTATAAACGTGTGCAGGATCATCATCTTGAGGGTATAGGTAATAAAACGCGCTTTTCCCCTGACTACGTTGACGTGTTATGACTATTCTTGCAGGCATCAGGAATCAATTTTCGTGCTAGAAAAAGACCTCGCTTTGTTAAAGGGATAAAAACAATACTCCTGTCACCCCTCCACCTTCATGCATGTGTAACTGTTTTCTTGTTTCCGCCAGGTTAAGTTACTTCACGTCAGAAAGAAGCCTCGTTGTAAAGCTCAGAGACATTCAACTATAAATTATTTAACAGCGATTTGCCTAAAATGAAACCTGCACTGACTGATTTAAACACACACAGCCCGTGGATATGCATTAACTCCGTACCGATTTAGCACTCCTTGTGTTCCTTCAAGCTTTCCCTATTATACTCGTAATTAGGCTGCGGTCATTTCACGTTCCTACAATTCCTCAGAGTCCCCCTCTTAGCAGGCCTTCTCGTAGGTACAGTAACTTGAATTCGTTCCTACAACCCCCTCTAAAATACTCTTTTTTTTTTTTTTTTTTTTTTTAATGTGTCCGACTCTGGGCAAAGGCTTCAGGGCCTATATCTCGGGGGCAGTAGCCTATCCCAAGGCCCAGTAGTCCTCCAACACCTCCACATAATTAGCATGTACTCGCTTCTCAGTCCCCCAAACCTCCTCTACAGTACTCGCAGTTAGCATGTATTCGTTTCTCAGTCCTCCAAACCTCCTCTACAGTACTCGCAGTTAGCATGTAGCCATTTCTTATTCGTACAGCATCCGGGGGCGCCGTAGCAAGCCCGCCTCCTTATTTTGGAATATAGTGTCTTGGTTTTTGTCTCCCTCCTCACCAGTTCCTGCGGCCCATAAATCCTGCAGGAGGGGAGGGGGAGGCCGCACTCTCTGGCACATCTCCAGGAAGGGTTGGGGGAAGGGGGAGGCCGAGGGAGGGTGGAGATTGAGGGAGGAAGGGGTCTGGGCGGAGAGAGGGATTAAGGGAGAGCAAAGCTTGAAACAGGGAGGTAGGGGAGGGGGTAATGGATGAGAGATGGGATACAAGGTAGAGGGGGAGGGTGTTGGAGAAAGACAAAAGGAAGGGTTGGAAAAGAATGAGGGATGGAGTTGGAAAGGCTGAAGAAGAGAGGAAGGTTGGGATGTAAAAATGAAGGGGAAGGGTTAGCAGAGAAGAGGGGGCGGGGGAGAAGAGCGAGGGGAGGTGGAAAGGGGATACAAAAGAACGAAAGGGAGGGGAACAGAAAGCAGAAGGGAGGAAAGTGAAAAAGAAAGCAGGAGGAAGGGAGGGATGAGCGGGAGGAAGGAGGGGAAGAAAAAAGAGTGAAGGTAAGAGAGAGGAGCGCGAGGAGGTCATTTCCTCTTCATTGCGAATTTCTGCCTTGGTAATGTGTGGAGGGTGAGGCAGAGAGAGAGAGAGAGAGAGAGAGAGAGAGAGAGAGAGAGGGAGAGGGAGAGGGAGAGGGAGAGGGAGAGAGAGAGAGAGAGAGAGAGAGAGAGAGAGAGGTAAAAGAACTGCGAGGGGGGCCATTAATTTCCTCTTCACTGCGAATTTCTGGCTCGGTAATGGGCGTGAGGTGAGGCGGGGTCACAGTCAAAACACTCCACCCTCCCGCTGACCCCACACTCGCGAAAGCCGAGCCACCCCACCACTAAAGAAAGGTTCCGCTGTGGTTTGTGAAATCCTCGATACAGGGAAGATTATTATATGCCTCTACCTCTACTACACTATTCATATTTCGTCTTTTATTTTGAGACAATTTAACGTTTCTACAGTATGTGCTGCACCGATGCTAAAAAAATTTACTTGGATAGTTTCTAAAGATAAACTTAAAATTAAACCTGCTACAGTAATACAAAATTCGGGCAATTTTTGTATAATTTTTTCTGGAAAATTTTCGGGTACGCCTGCTAAGTCTCCGCTACACTCACGTCATTTCATCACTGCTTTTCAGGGGATAGTTTTACTTCAAAACCTGATTCTGGGGATTAGTTTTCTATAGCTACAGATATGTGACCCTGAAGACTCTGACCTTATCCCGTGACCTTGATCTTTAAAGGATTATTCTAAAAAATGATAGGATTACCCTCCGGCAGACCTGCAATCCTTCCACCAAGTTTGGGCCAAATCAGATAAGTTTTAGTTTGGTTCCAACACAAAACGAGCTATGACCAAAACTTGACCCCTTCAAAACTAATAAACCCAACGAAAACTTATGACATCCACCGAAACACACACACACACACACACACACACACACACACACACACACACACACACACACACAAAGCCCCACCAAAATACACCAAACCCCAGCCAAACTTATTAAACCTCACCAAAACCTATAAAACTCTACCCAAAGTTTCCAAAAAAAAAAAAAAAAAACACAGAGAGGAAAAATATAGCAGGCCATTACCGAACTAATTCCCGCACCCTCTACCTTATAAAGACGCTCCAGACGCAGAGGGGAAAAAAGTGGGGCTTAGGGGAGGGTGTGTGTGTGTGTGTGGAGGGGAGAAGGCGGGGGAAGGAACGGGGGGAGTGAGGGGTCTTTGAAGTGAGGAGAGGGAAAGAGGGAGTAAGGGAAAGCAGGAAGAGAGTACAGGAGAGGAGGAATGGGGTGAAGGGAAGATGAAGTGGGTGAGCAGTGGAGGTTGGTGGTAGAGGGGAGGAGAAACGAAGTAGAGGAGATGACGAAAAGGGTTGGGAAGAGAGTGAAGGGGTGCAGGAGGAAGGGAGAGGGTAGTGGAGTGAGGGAGAGGGTAGTGGAACGAGGGAGAATGTAGTGGTGTGAGAGAGAGTGTAGAGGAACGAGGGTGAGGGTGGGGGTGAGGGTGAGGGTGAGGGTGAGGGTGGGGGTGAGGATGGGGGTGAGCATAATTGGGCTAAGGCGGGGGTGAGTGAGGAAGTAGGGAAGTCGGAGTCGGGTAAGATTGGGAGAAAAGAAGGAGACGGGGGAGAGAGAGAGAGAGAGGATGAGAGGAGTATGAGGTGGGAGAAGGGGGTGGGAGAGAGAAGGAAGAGAGGAGTGGGAGGAGGGAGTGAGGAAGCAGGAGTGAGGAACCTGATCTCAGTGTCGTTCCCATTCCGTTCACAGAGGCTCCTTTCTATTTTTTATCAGGGAGGCACCTACTACTACTGAACCACCGCTGGGAGGCTTAAGCTAGGCACGTGGGGGGTTGGCAGGGGTGGATATGGGAGAAAGGAGGAAGAGGGAAGAAAAGGGGAGAGAGGGGAGGAAGGAGTTAACAGAGGGGGGGAAAGGGACACGAGGAGGGGAAAGGAAGAGGAAAGGAAAGGGGGAAGTGGTGAGGAAAGAAGGAAGAGGAGAGGAAAAGAGGACGAGGGAAGGAGAGGCTGAAGAAGGGAAGAGGTAAGGAATGCTGGAAAGGAGGAGGAAAAGAGGATAGGAAAGAGGAAAAACGGGAGATGGGGATGAGGGAAAGAAAGAATGATCGGGGAAGAAATGGGAGACAAGGGGAAGAAGGGATGGGAGACGGGAAAAGGAAAGATCAAGCAGGGGGTTACTTGGGCTGGGAGAGATGGGGGGGAGTACATGGAAAAATGGGGAAGATGGAAGATGACGGAGAAGGGTGGAAAACACTGTGTCGTAAGAAATAATAAAATAAAAATCCCCTTCTCCCCATTTTCCCCTCAGAATTTACTTTCCCCATGAGGACGAGAGCTTGAAGGAGTGACGTGAAGGGAGCGAAGAAGGGTAAAGGAAAGCAAGCATTAACAGAACTTGTGGTCTTTTTGTGGCTGTTTGTTACAGGTAAGATTATAACTTTTAAAACAGTTCACAGTGAAAGACAGTGACAAAAAAAAAAAAAAAAGAAACAAGAAGGGTAGGGGGAGGGGGAGGAAGAGAAAAAAGGAAGGAGGGGGGAGAAGGTAGAGAGAAAAGGGAGGAGGGGGAGGGTAGGAAAGATAATTATAAGGAAAAAATAATAAATGGAGGGAATATGATAAACGGTAAAAAATGGGCTAAGAAAACAGTAACAGAACAGTAAATGTCGAATAAAAGCACAGCGCAGGAGATTCTAATATATACCGTAGTAAAAGGCGGTGAAGAACAAAGATGACGTAAATAACAGTGATGGCGTGTAGTAAAGCAAATCAGTAAACAGCGCACGTAAAGTAAATGTAAATAAAGGGCGGTGAAATGAAAGTAAATACGATGTAAATAAATAACACTAAATAATAATGGAGGCGTGTATTTTGACCAGTACCCCTGACATTTATCCACGGGGGGGATGGGGAGCTGGAGGGGAGAAAGAGGAGGAGGGGAGATGGAGGGGTGAAGAGGGGAAAGAGCTAGTGTCACACCCTTGTCCCTACAGATAACAAAATGGGAGAAGGGTGAACGGGGAGGGAGCGGGGAGGACGAGCTGGGTAAGGGGCGAATGAGAGGGGCGAATGAGAGGGGAGAATGAGAGAGGGAAAGGGAGTGCTAGGGAGTGGAGAACGTGGAATGCTTCAAAAAAGGAGTAAGGGAGGAGTCAGTCGGATGTGGACCAGGAAGGACGGAAGAACAGATGGAAGGAAGAAAGAAAGGACGGAAATCAGAAAAAAAGGGAAGAAACGAAAAATTGACAGAAGGAAAGAAAGAAAAAAAAAGCCAGAGTGAGTTGGGAGAAGAAAAGGAAAGGAGAATGGAAGAAAGAACAGATGGGAGGATGAAAGAAAGGAAGGAAACGGACCAAAGAAGGAATGAAACGAAGAATCACAGGAAAGAAGAAAAAATAACGCACTGACAGAAGACGAGAAAGGAAGAAAACAGATGAGAGGGAGAAATGAAAGAAGGAAAAGAGCAAAACAAACGAAAGGAAGAACGAATAGAGCGAAATAAAATATAAACAAACGAAAGTAAGAAAGGAGGGAAGGGGAGAATGAGCAGAAGAAAAAAAAAAAGTGTGGAGGCAAAAACTATACAATAAGAAAGGAACAATGTAGAGTTAAAAACATGATCTTTCCCCCATTCCCTCAAATATTTGCCATTCAGCGGGATATTACCCAGTTTCTCAGGGGAGAGAGTAATACCATTTTTGCCAGTACGACCACACGAACGAGCCAGCACGAAAGAATACTCCATCACGGGATTATTAACACTTCAACCGGGGAATATTACTGGCAAAACGAGGATATGCGCATCTCAAGGACGGGGTATTACCGCAAGAATGAGCTTTTTAATAATACTTGGCCGAGAGAAATGCCAGGTTTTGCAGGAGAATATAAAACACCTAAAAACGGCATCATTGAAATGTCACCATCACCATCACCATCTCCACATTATCTTCCTCCTCATCATCATCATCATTAAAACTATCCCAACTACCTCCATCATTACCACCATCATCCTGATTAACCCCATCCTCATCGTCATCATCATCATCATCATTACTATCTTCCACAATAAACTCCTCCTCTTTCTCCTACTCCTCCTCCTCCTCCTCCTCTCCTCCTCCTCCTCTTCCTCCTCCCCCTCATCATCATCATCATCATCATCATCATCTCGAAATAGCAGCTCGTTAAATTGGCATGACTACACATAATATGAGAAACTGTCTTACTTGCAAATACTTTCTCCGGTGTAGACATAATATACTGAGCATCCACAACAATAAAAATAAGTGCATGGTAGGCTATCTCAACAATATATCAATGACACACAAATGATGAAAGCAAATATATCAGTAACCTATAAAAGTCTTGGAGAGAATGTATGAATAAATGTGGAGATACCAGTGGGATGGGGGGCACTGTGAGCAGGATAAGAGGTGGGAAGTTGTGGGATGTGGAAGGCGGAGGGGATAGGAGGAGAAAGAGGGGGGGAGATGGGAAGGGGGGGAAGACGGAGGGAGGTTGGGTATGGGGGAAGACGGAGGGAGTTTGGGGATGGAGAGGACGGAGGGAGGTAGAGAGAGGGGGAGGACAGGGGGAGGAAGGAGGGAGTTGGGGGAAGGAGGAGGACGGAGGTAGGTGGAGGAAGGAGGAGGACGGAGGTAGGTGGGGGGAGGAGGAGGAGGAAGACGGAGGTAGGTGGAGGAAGGAGGAGGACGGAGGTAGGTGGGGGGAGGAGGAGGACGGAGGGAGGTAGCTGGGAGGAGGAGGAGGAGGACGGAGGGAGGTAGCTGGGAGGAGGAGGAGGAGGACGGAGGTAGGTGGAGGAAGGAGGAGGACGGAGGTAGGTGGAGGACGGAGGTAGGTGGAGGACGGAGGTAGGTGGAGGACGGAGGTAGGTGGAGGAATGAGGAGGACGGAGGCAGGTGGGGGGAGGAGGAGGACGGAGGGAGGTGGGAGGGAGGTGGGAGGGAGGGGAGGACGGAGGGCGTGGGGCAAAGGGAGGACGGAGGGAGGCAAAGGGGGGGAGGATGACGGACGGAGGAGAGAAGGGGGTAGGGAGAATGGAGGAGGATGGAAGAAGGACGAATGCATGGTGGGTGGTGGAAGGAAGAAGCATGAAAAAAAGGGATGAGAGGACAGTGAAGAATGATGGGAAGACAGGTAGGAGGATGGAGGGTGGAAATGATCGATGGCAGAATGAGAGGAACGAAGCCGGAGAAACGAAGCCGGCGGAGTCGCTCAGATGTCAGGTAGTTATGACTAGTGATTCAAATTAATTCTGAATAAAGCCACCCATTAACAAATCAGTAAAACAAGTGCTCACAATTATCAGGCAAAAGCACCATGGGTTTGTATTCAAGCAGGAGATTAGTAAAAATGAATACTCCTTGTCAGCGCACCTTCAACACTGCGGCGAAAATGGAGCCCATTACAGGACTGGATCACTTACTTTACTGAAGTGAAGAATCCCAATGTCTAGAGGCCATCGTCTGCCTCTCGCTGTTCCACACACCTTCTCGCAGGTCCCAGCGTCCTTTCTGCGACTCCTCAAGGTCGGGAAACCTGAAGAACCGGCACAAATTAAGAAAACTCTCAAGCACGTGCAACCCTCCCCGACACCACCGGCTCTCTCCCCCTCTGGGCCGTCGTGTCGTCTCGTCTCGTCCGCCCCGGGGTATCAGATGTCGTGACCCGCCATATTTAAATATCCATATAAACCACTAGATTATCTCAGCCTAACGCACCGTATTATATTAAACTGATGGTTACTAAATACATCATATTAAAATTATGTAGGATTTTGATCTCACTGGTGTTTAAAGGGAGAATTAGCAAATATAAATGACAATTTAAATTTCCAACTCTAAAATTCATGATCATCCCCCCTCCCCCAGCTCCCCTACCACCCCCCCTCCCTCCCTCCCCTACCATCACTCCCCTGTCTGTCTCACGTGAACAAACCTGCAATTTTTAAATCTCCATGAAACCAAGTATACTGGGATGGACAAATGATTATTGAATACATCTCATAAAATTATTTAGGATTCCATTCGTTACATAAGCAAGTCAAATGAAGAAATATACAGCATGATGTGTTTAAATTATTATTATTATTATTATTTTCTTTTTGTTCACTTCTCTCCCAACCTTGTTTTTCACTCTCGAGTAGTTATGGTAGTTACAACAAACCCTATATCAATAATCCTCGAAAGAATCAATAGGTCTGTTCCTGCTTGCTTTTGTTTCTACTCCTTTGTATTCCTGCCCCCCCCCCTCCCTCTCCACTCCAGTACTCTCCAAACCACCATCCCACCTCCTTGCTTTCTCCCTTCCCCTCTACCACCACCACCACCATCACCACCCGCTCACTACTGATGCATACACCTGTCTATTTTAAATCTCCAAACTTTACCTAGATCACACAGCACCTGGAAGGTTGAATATTACTTACTTTTAAAAAATATCCGTTTAAAAAAAAAATAATAATAAATATAGACGATGATGGGATTAGTAAGGTATTAAGAAACTGCTAAGACTGATGGACTGCATGAATAATGACAAACAAGAACCAAACCATAAAACGCCAGAGTCGTTCCGATGCCAGGTAGTTATGACTGGACGGTGATTTAAATTCTCTGTAAAGACACAAACAACAAACTGGTAAAAATAGTATTCATAGTTACTACACAAAAACATCACGGGTTTATAATCAGGCAGGTAATAAGTAAAATGAATATTCCTAATCTGTGCATCGTAAACACAGCAGCCAGAACGGAAGCCATTACAGGACAGGAGCATTTACCTTACTGAAGCGAAGAGTCCCAGTGTTTAATGGCCAGCGTCTGCCTCTCGCTGTCCCACACAGCTCCCCGCAGGTCCCAGCGTAACTCCTGTGATTCCTCAAGGTTAGGAAATCTGAAGAAAAGGTACAAATTAAGAAAAATCTCAAGCACGTGCGACCCTCTACACCACCGGCTCTCCCTCCCTAGTGCTGTCTCGTCTCCTCCGCCGTGGGGTATCAGATGTCGTGACCCGCCACATTTAAATACCCATATAAACCACTAGATTATCTCAGCCTGACGCACCGTATTATAGTACACTGATGGCTACTGAATATATCTTATTAATATTATGTAGGATTTTGATCTGACTGATGTTTAAAGATGAAATTAGTAAACATACGGGACAGTGCTCCCAACTCTGAAATTCATTATCTTCCCCCCTTCCCCAGCTCCCCTAATATCCCACCCCCCTCCCCTCCCTCCCCTAACTTCACTCCCTTGTCCATGTCTCTCGTGAGCATACAGGCCATTTTTAAATCTCCCCACTTCACCAAATCGCCCAGCACTTGAGAATTTGGAAATTTCGTACTTTTTAGAAATATCTGTTAAAAAAAAATGAGTGTAGACGATGATGTGATTATTAAGTTATTATGGAACTGCCAGGACTGAAATATGTTTGAATTATACTCGTATGACTGCAGTTGTGACCGTCTGCTTAAATCTTACATCACGGAAAAGAACGCAAACCAGCAGACCCCTTTTCTGACTAGTTTCCAATCACATAATGAAGTTATTACCGACAACAAAAGTCCAGTCGCCTCTCCTGTTCTTGTCTCCAAGGTCTTTAAACATAATAATCATGAATTCTAAGCAGACGACACTAATGCACTGATCTGAAGCCAATTAGTTATCAGTGTATGTTTCTGAAGCTTTACCAAACATAATGTTCATGGTGAGGGAGGCAGGAGAGAACATTGGACTTTGTTGCCGATAGTGCATGCTAATGAGCTTCCTAACCCCACGGGAATGGAACCCTTGGAGGCCTAAAGCCATATTCTCGTGCACCTAGGAGTCCTTCTAACATCTCCCCCTGGTAATTTATCCTGCACATTACACCTTACTGTTCAGGTGTATGTTACCTATGGCTTTTTAATATAGCCACAGTTAAAAACGCTAACATGGAGGCGAATACTGTGCTGTTCTATAAATGAAAGAGTAAAGACAAGAGAGAAGCCCTAACGATCAATCTTGCATATTTATCTTTATTATGTACATGTGTTACTTTCTATTTTTTGTGTCCATAAATTAAGCCCGAGAAATTTATGGTACACACTGAACCTTTCTACTGATATTTTACTTCTTGTTATTAAATGCCGTCATAGCTTAGAAATTTTATGCAAGAGAATTGTATGGTGTCGGACGTAGACGCAAACAGGTAAAGAAGAGGTACAAGTGTCCTACCCTTACAGGAATACTTGTCCCTACCCCCTATAGGCCTCTGCTCTTGTCGGTGCTTAACCCCTAGTGGACCCTGTGCCCCTTTCGACCCTCCCCTGTCCCTGTCCCTGTCACACACCCTATCTATTATACACCCTAACAAGCCTTTCACTTATTCTATACCGTGGTGTGTTTGGTGTATTTTAAGTGGCAATTGCACATTCCGTTGCACCTCTTCCTCAGTTATTTATTCTCCATGTTAAACCTCAGTTTTCCCTTTCATTGATGCACATTATGACGATATTAAAAACGATATAAGTAGCAACAATAAAACGCTGAACGTGTACTGTGCAAAATAAATCGCTTGGGAAGAGGTGTTGCGAAGCTTCTTATGCCATTAAGAATACTTTCAATGTAACCTGTTCGTCAGTCCCGCGTCTCCTGATACGTTCCAGGTTCTTAGTTCATTATAGTGTTCCTCCTCGTAACATAGGGTTTGGGTGGAGTCACCCCCTCCCTACACTATTGCCATGTTTCCTAACCCTACGATGTATAACGCCTGTGGTTTGTGTAGTAGGAATGATACATAAACATAACTCATACTAATATAACTGTAATGAAAGTGCTGACATGTATCAAGGAAGAATAAAACTATTCTGCATACTATATTATACGATAATAGAGAAACGTGGCATAAAAATTTGGCAGTGTTGCTCTAAAAATATTCTAATTATTATTTACTTCCCCAACACTTCTAACATTGCTAATTAATTTAGCAAGTATAATTGCAAGAAAATTTGAAGGGATAAAAGTGGGAAGAGGCGATCCTTTCATAATTAAAATAAATATATCAAACAGCTCTGGGGTGGCAGCACTCACGCGACACGTGTTTGTGTGTACGCTGTGGGAGGTCACCAACCCCCTACAGGATTTAGGCCTATTGGGGAAACCTCTAAAAAAACGCGCCGTGACTTTTACCTCAAGGGTGGTGCGGAAATAAAGTCAAAATTATAATCCATACATAAAAATGGAAGTAAAAAACCATGGATGACACATAACAAAATCTAGCGAGAGAGAGAGAGAGAGAGAGAGAGAGAGAGAGAGAGAGAGAGAGAAATAATAATAATAATAATAATAATAATAAAACTTTATTTCCACTAAACAGTGGGTATTCTTATACATTATACAGTAGTACAGCATACAGTATGAAAGTTCTATACACAATATAATACAAGTTGATACATATGGTGGAGAATAGTGACAGAGAGGTAAATGGTTTAAAAGGTGTGGGGACACTTAGGTTAAAAATAGATCAATTAAGGGATTTAGGAACGAAGGCAGTGGGAAGGATTAAGACAGATGGGATTGTAAGATTAGGGAGTTTGAGCAATAGGGTAGAATGTATGCTCTCAATAAAAGTATAGCAATTATCAACGGCTAATTATTATACAGGTGTTGATGGTGGGGGTCTATATTTATAGGAGGTGTTGGTGGTGGAGGTATAGCGGGTGTTGTTGATGGGGGTGTTGTTGGGGGTAGGGGTATAGGGGGTGTTGGTGGCAGGGGTATAGGGGGTATTAGAAAAACGGAGATCACAAGAGGGAAACAGTGTCAAGGTCATCGCTGATGGAGAGGTCAGCTCGGAAACGTGGCAACAGTGCAGGGAGGGGGTGACTCCACCAAAACCCTACGTTTCGATCTGTCAGACTATAGTTCATTTACTCACATACTATACTCCCTACCTTTTTTCTCTCTCTCTCTCTCTCACGCCATCACCTGTCAAATCCACTCACTCCCCTGAACTCGTGTGACCCTTGCGACCCCTCAGAAAAGTCCCCCACCCTTTACCAATCGCATTCCCCCTTTCCACTTTCCCTTCCCACTCCCGCTAATCCTATCGCCCTTCCCTCTCTTCCCTCCGACCCGCCCCCCTCTTCCCCTCGATTTATCTCCCTCTCCCCTCCACCTCTCACCACACCACATTCCCTCCCCAATCTCTTTTACCCTTCACCCCATTTTACATCCCTCAACTCCCTCCCCTTCCCCACCAACCTCCTCTCCCTTTCCCCTACATCTATCACTATCCTCCTCCTAAACCTCCCTACATCTCCCCTCCTCCTTTCTCTTCCCAATTCCCCCTCCCCATCTCCGCTCTCCCTCCTCCTCCCTCCTCCCCTCTCCCCACTCCCCCACTTACGACACGGGCCTGTAATTACCCTGTTATCTCCCCCATCCGTCCCCCCGCAGGGCAGTCCCCTGATCAGATGAGAGACGGACCATCTCTCCTTAACATCTCTTAAAAAGGCGAGTGTGTCGAGATTTGTGGAGCCTGTGTGTGTGTGTGTGTGTGTGTGTGTGTGTGTGTGTGTGTGTGTGTGTGTGTGTGTGTGTGTGTGTGTGTGTGTGTGTGCCATCATCATAACAGTCATCATTATCATTCATCATACTTCAACCTTAATTCCCATCATCATCATCATCATCCTAACGCCAATTCCCAGGAGAAAAATCAGAAAAATGAAAAACAATGAACTGCACTGTACCTAATCCAGGAATGAATGAGCATAAGGAGAGAGAGAGAGAGGATAGGGGGTGAAGAGGGGGTGGAGATGGAGTGAATGGGCGAGGTTGTGGGTGATATGGAATGAAGGAACAAAGGTGCGGAGGAGAGGGAGTGAAGGCGAGAGGGTGTGGAGGAGAGGATGAGGACAGTGTGGGTGACAGGGATGAAGAAAGGAGGGGGAGGAAAAAGACAGAGAGTGTCGAAATGAGTGGAAGATTGGACTGGAGGAAAAAAGTTAGAGAGGAGGAAAAGAAAGGTTGAGAAAAAAGAAAACAGGGAGGTGAGAGAGGGAAAGAGAGGGGGTGAGTGGGGTGTGATAGAGAGGGGGTGAGGGGGTGAATGAGAGGGGGTGAGTGGGGTGTGAAAGAGAGAGGGTGAGGGGGTGTAAGGGGGGAGGAACATAGGCCTAGAGTTGTGTTCTTATCTTCAAGTGGGCGAGGACCAGACTTACGGACCATTACTTTGAAGGGGAGAAAATGTGTGTGTGTGTGTGTGTGTGTGTGTGTGTGTGTGTGTGTGTGTGTGTGTGTGTGTGTGTGTGTGTGTGTGTGTGTGTGTGTATTTACATTGCTTCTGTTTCTGTTTTTGTTTGTGCTTTTGGTTTGTTTGTATTGAGAGAGAGAGAGAGAGAGAGAGAGAGAGAGAGAGAGACCAACCATCCAAGAGAACGAGCTAAAGTCACATAAAATAATGAAGACAACAACGATGGTAGAGGGGAGAAAAATAAGAGGTGGAGGAGGAAGAGGAGGGGAATGGGGGGTTAGAGGAGGAACTTAGGGGGTGATGTAGGAGGAAGGACTGGAGGGAAAGAGGAGGGAGGGAGGGAGGGAGGGAAGAAAGGAAGGATGAAAAGGGGGGAAGGAAGAAATGAGAGGAGGAACGGAGGTGAGAGGGAGGAGTAAGAGATGGAGCAAAAGGTCGGACGACTCGGTGGTTCGGTCGGTTTAGTGTTGGCCTCACATTCGGAGGCGGCCATGAGTGGTGGGTTCGAGCACCACTGACTGCCACTCAGCTTGTGGGGTGGAAGGATGGCGTGGGGGAGTGAATGAGGGAGAAGGACGAATAGGAGAGCTTGGGATGAATAGTGTCAGGAATGAGGGTGGGTGGGGAATAGAATGCGTAGGGTAGATTGATGTAGAGTAAGGGAGTGGGGGGAAGGGAAGGGACTGATGGAAAAGGCAGCAAGAAGAAAGTGAGGCAGCCCCCACGGCCTAAGAAACCAGGGCGAGGGAGGACGAAGGGGAGCAAGATAACTCAGTCTTTTATTTCTCGAGCGAAGTGGGGGACGGTGTCGTGGAGCTGCAGGCCGTAGTGTCGCTAGCAGTTGGAAGGGGGAATTTAATGCCGGCTAAATTGCGTGGTTCTGCGGTCACATTCCCGGCTAATTACACCCTAGAAAATATTAGTAGACATTAATTTCAAGGGCTGGCCGCTTGGGGGGGTCTCACGCGGCACTCCTGTCTTACTGTGGCCCTCTCCCCCTTCCCCCTGAACGTGTCACTTTATTATAAACCTCGAGTATATTTGGCGGATATTTTTGTTCCGGAGGGAAGAAAAAAAAGGAAGGGAAGCATGGTATAGGAGGGATGGGATGGGAGTAAGGGAAGGGAAAGAAAGGCACAGGAAGTAACGGAAGGAATGGGAGAAAAAGGAAAATAGAAAGGAATGGGATGGAAGGGACAAGGAAAGGTAGGAAAGGGAGTGAATGAAAGAAGTAAAAGGCCGGACAGAAGAGGAAAAGAAGAGAAAGAATGAACAGAAGGAAAAGGAAAAAAAGACAGAATGGAAGAGAGGAAAGGGAAGGAAAGGAAATAAGGAACAGGAGAGAAGAAGGGAAAGGAAGAGAAAAGATGGAAGGGTGAAAAGGAAGGGTAGCAAAGAATGGGAGGGAAAAGGGGGCCAATAGAGAAGGAAGGGAACAGAACACAGAATGGGAAAGACTGGAAAGACCGGATGGAGAGGTAATGGAAAAAACGGAAATGAGAGAAGAATGGAGTGAAGGAAGATAGTAGGAAGCAAGTAAACTGAAAAGCAGAGGAGTATAAGCGAAAGGAGGAGGAACGAGAGTGAAGAGATGGGAAGGACCAGGTGGAAAGGAAGGTATGAAGAGATGAAGGGGAGGAAAACGTAAGAAAGAACAAATAAAGGGAGGAAAGAAAGGGACGAAGCAAAAGGAAGAAAATGAAGGAAGCAAGAAAGATAGAGGGGGAAGGAGAGGGAAAGCATACTTGGGTAAGAAAAAAAAAAAAATAGTTTCCCCTGGAGGGCGCGTTGCCGTAAACACTGATTCTGCTCTAAACGAGTTACTTGGTTGCGTCCTTTACAGCGGCGGAACGACAGCATAACAAACGCTACCCTCTCCCAAGCTTACCCTAAAGTACACTCCTTACTAAAAAACACACACATAAACCCACAGTACACGAGGACGCGCGCGCACACACAATATATACGGTACCCATATATTCCACGCATGAACACACACACACACACACACACACACACACACACACACACACACACACACACACACACACGACATGTTAAATATTCACGTCCACATCCACAACAATCAGCCCCACACAACCTACATATTCACATGAACAATACCACATAAATTTGCTCATGGTACACACACACACACACACACACACACACACACACACACACACACACACACACACACACACACACACCACAAAAACATAAGCGCCTGGTAAAACATCTGCAAAGGCAAAAATCCCGGTGATAAACAAGAGTCAACAAACACGGGGGACGTATTGTGCCCTGAGCCCGGCGCCTGGCAATTTATGTCCCATTCCGTCCGGCCCCAAAGAAAGGGACGCCGAGAGAGAGCAATTGAAATTTTTGGAGGGGTCTGGAGCGTGGTGTGTGCTGGGCTGGACTGAGTGCGTTAGCCTGATGTCCCCTCCCTTATGATTTACGGGCCAAGGCTGCTGCATAGGGACCCGCTCACCCTCGCTTCGCTGGATAAGTGTGTGTGTGTGTGTGTGTGTGTGTGTGTGTGTGTGTGTGTGTGTGTGTGTGTGTGTGTGTGTGTGTGTGTGTGTGTGTGTGTGTGTGTGTGTGTGTGTGTGTGTGTGTGTGTGTGTGTGTGTGTGTGTGTGTGTGTGTGTGTGTGTGTGTGTGTGTGTGTGTGTGTGTGTGTGTGTGTGTGTGTGTGTGTGTGTGTGTGTGTGTGTGTGTGTGTGTGTGTGTGTGTGTGTGTGTGTGTGTGTGTGTGTGTGTGTGTGTGTGTGTGTGTGTGTGTGTGTGTGTGTGTGTGTGTGTGTGTGTGTGTGTGTGTGTGTGTGTGTGTGTGTGTGTGTGTGTGTGTGTGTGTGTGTGTGTGTGTGTGTGTGTGTGTGTGTGTGTGTGTGTGTGTGTGTGTGTGTGTGTGTGTGTGTGTGTGTGTGTGTGTGTGTGTGTGTGTGTGTGTGTGTGTGTGTAGGGGGTGATGAGGGAGGATGAGGAAGGGAATGGACGGAAGGAGAAGGGTGTGGTGATTGGTTAGGGGTGAGGCATGACGGTGTGATGAGGGATGGGGTAACGATGAGAGGTAAGAAGTGTGGTGAAACAGTGAGTATGTGAGGGTGTAGTGGAGTAGGTGAGGGTGTAGTGGAGTGAGTAGGTGAGGGTGTAGTGGAGTGAGTAGGTGAGGGTGTAGTGGAGTGAGGAAGTGAGGGTGTAGTGAAGGAGTGAGGAGGTGAGGGTGTAGTGAAGGAGTGAGTAGGTGTGGGTGTAATGAAGAGTGAGTCAATGATGACGGGAGAGGGGCTGAAGAGATGAGGTGACAGTGAGGGAGAAAAGAGTACAAGATTCCAAAAATGCACTTGTATCATCCATGACTAGAGCCCCATCAGTTCCATGACCTAATTTGTACTTTCTTCTTGCAACCTACACACGAATTTACTTACGGGAGATCTCTAGTAATAATGAGATTACTGAAGGGAACATCAAACACAACCATGAGAGGTGAGGGGATGGCGTCAAAGGGAAGGACGGTGAGGTTGGGCACAAGTTTACCAGTACACCCTTTTTCTGTGTGTGTGTGTGTGTGTGTGTGTGTGTGTGTGTGTGTGTGTGTGTGTGTGTGTGTGTGTGTGTGTGTGTGTGTGTGTGTGTGTGTGTGTGTGTGTGTGTGTGTGTGTGTGTGTGTGTGATAGATATACTGAAGAAAAACCACGATGGGGTCTTTGATAATAACAGACATAATGCACAAAAGAATGACAATGCTTTTACCGTAAGTTGGCCCCGATTTTTGTCAATTTACAGCTTCTTTCACGTAGCTTAGTGGCAGCGTAAGACTACACTAGGGTAAAAAAAAAAAAGGACAGTAAAGGACGGAAAATTAAGTACATTTACACCAAGAGAAGAACAGAAGGAGAAAATGGTTAACTATTCCTCCCTGTAATAAAATAATGAGAAATATCAAGATGAATTTACTCTAGATATTACTGATAGAGCAAGACAAAACAATGGGCATAAAGGAACACGAAGACAAACGCATTTCTGCCCGAGAGAGCAAGAGGAGGAGGAGGAGGAGGAGGAGGAGAAGGAAAAGGTGAAATATCATTCTTTGCAATAAATGCTACGAGAGACGCGAGAAGATTTACCGGTAAGAAAAAGAAAATAATGGAAGTTCATGGACACACACACACACACACACACACACACACACACACACACACACACACACACACACACACACACACACACACACACACACACGCTTTCAAAGAGAGAGAGCAGAAGCAGGGAGGTGAAATATTACCCTATATGATAAATATTACTACAGAGCTGCGAGAGGTATTTATATGATCTGGTGGACTGATAAAAATATAGTGAGTGAGAGAATAGGAGTACTGTAAGGGGGAATATTCAGTTTTACAGAAAGAGGAGGAGAATTTGGGAGGAGGAGGAAAAGGTGAAAAAGTATATGTTCCTCCTTGTGGCAATATTAGAGAGAGAGAGAGAGAGAGAGAGAGAGAGAGAGAGAGAGAGAGAGAGAGAGAGAGAGAGAGAGAGAGAGAGTGGAATTTAGGTAATCTGGAATACTGATGGTTCTTGCAAGGTGCCGCCAGGGGGATAAAAGAAGCGACGGCTGCTACCGAATAAATCCATCTACACTGCCAGAGCCAAAACCCCCACGCCCAGCAAAAACACGTACCTTCTCTCTTCCTCCTCCCTCGCCCGGGCCAGCAAGCAGTGCGAAGGGAGAGTGAGAGGAAGGAGGAGAGAGAGGAAGGAATGAGGGAGTGGAAAGTGAAGGGAGGGAGAGGAGGAGGGATTATGGGGAATGAGGAAGTAGGGATAGAAACAGGGGGAGGGGAAGAACGCGCAGGGAGAGAGGAAGCAAAGGGAGATAAGAAGGGAAGGGAAAGAGAAAAGGTGAGGGACAAGAAATGGGGGGGAAAAGGAGGGAGAGAGGAATGGGAGGAAATTA
Organism: Coenobita brevimanus; assembly: GCF_032717465.1. Classification (NCBI taxonomy): domain Eukaryota; kingdom Metazoa; phylum Arthropoda; class Malacostraca; order Decapoda; family Coenobitidae; genus Coenobita; species Coenobita brevimanus. The sequence goes on from NC_137044.1 coordinate 13,113,679, forward strand.
GCGTGGGAGAAAGGGAAAGGGAGGAAAAAATTAGTGGGTGTGGGAGAAAAGGGGAATGGGTGTGGGAGAAAAGGGGAGTGGGTGTGGGAGAAAAGGGGAGTGGGTGTGGGAGAAAAGGGGAGTGGGTGTGGGAGAAAAGGGGAGTGGGTGTGGAAAAACGAGTGAAGGGGAAGTGGAAGTGGGAACTATGGTGAAAGGGGGAGAAGTAGGAGTGGGAGGGACAGGAATGAGAAAGGAAGGAGCGAGAGAGACAAAGTACAGTACGAAGGGAAAATGAGGAACGGGAGAGGAGGGTGAGGGAATAACTAAATGGAACGGAGATACAGTGAGAGATGGAAAATATGGAGGAGGAAGGGGACAGAGGGGGGAAGAGAAAAGAGAGGGAGAGAGTAGTTAAGGAATGAGAACGAAACGTAGGGGAGGGGAGGAGAGAGCGAGCAAAAGAAAGATGTGAAAAGGAGGAAAAAGGGGAGAAAAGAAAGCGAGAAATAGCCTAAAGTTGTGATAATGGGAGTCTAAAAAAAACGAAGGAAGAATGGCAAGGAAAGGAAAAGTGAGAGATGGAAGAGGATGATAGGAAGATGAAAGAAATGAGAAAGCAGAAGATGAAAAGATAAAAAGACAGAATGTGGATGGCGGTAATAAACACAGAAGAGAAAAAAAAGAAAAAGGAAAGGAAGGAAAGAAGAGGCAAAAATAAAAACAGCAAGGGAGAAGAGGAAGATGGAGTACAAAAAGATTAAGAAATGAGAGACGACACAGGAGGGAGAAAGGGAAAAAGAGTGGGAATGGAAATGGGGAGGGAAATGGGGTGAATGAAGAGGACAAAACGGGGAACCGAGGGAATGGAGAGAACAGGATGCAAGTTAAAAAGGGAGAAACGAAGAGAGAGTAGAAAGAAAAAAGAGGTGCAGATTAGGGAGGGAGGAAAAAAAAGAGGAATACAGAATGAGATGCAAATGAGGGAGAAACGAAAAGGGACGGTGAGAAGGGAGGGATGCAAATAAGGAAGAAATAGAATGACAGAATGGAGATACGGCAGGTTAGGAAAGAGACGAGACGACAAGACTTGGAGATGTCAATCAGGGAGGAAAAAACAGAGGGAGAAAATGAGGAGATGTAGGGTCGGAAGGCGAGTTGAAAGCGGGAACTGCGAGAAGGTAGGCATGCAGGTCAGGAAGGATAGGAAATGGGTGAGAAAGATGATGAAAAGGGCGATGAAGAAAGAGGAGAAGAACACAGGGAGGAAGAACAGTGGCAAGAAGAAGAACGGAGGGAAGAACATGAAGAAGAGGAAGTGGAAGAAAAGGCGTGTGGGGTGGCTGATGCTGGGGAGAAATTTACGGCACCAATTCGCCAGACTTTGGAGAAACTAAAAGCAAAAGAGTTGGAGCACAAATACTTCTCTGCAGCGCTGCGATATTCCTCCTCCAGTCTCGCCGGAAGAGATATATGGTCGGGGGTTTATGCCGCTTGCCGAATATTAAGCGGGATCAGCACGGGTACACCTACATACACCCTCTTTTTCGCGGTTGCTTTAGTTTGAGTGCTCTCTCTCTCTCTCTCTCTCTCTCTTTCTCTCTCTCTCTCTTTCTCTCTTTAAGACGGTGGGAAAGATTTCATTTAGCTTATGGAAGAACTTAAGCAGTGCAAAATTTAAGAGATTATTCTAACCCTCTCACTGTGATAGGTCTAAGCTGAATAAAATCGTCTGGAGGTAATACGAATAAATATAGGAGAGGCAGCGGGAGGGGGACGCAGGAGGGGGTGGTAGGGGAGGAAAGGCAGGGAAAGGGGAGGCAGGGGTGGCGGGGATGAGGAATACATGAAGCACGGGCGTGGGGAGGCAGGCAGACAAGAACAAGACGCAGTGATAAAGAATGATAACAGTGGAGGCAGGAAAAAAGGAGAGAGGGAGGGGAGTAGGGGGTGGAAAGAGGACAAAAAGGAGTGCGAGATGGAGTGGGAAGGTGAGGAGAAGAAAGAAAGAGATGGAGAGGGAGGGTGAAAGGAGATGGTGGAGGAGGGGGCAGGGGTGCGGGAAAGCGGTGGAGGAAGAAGGGAAAGGTCATGGGAGTGGAGGAAGAGGGGAAAAGGAGGAAAGAGAGAGAGAAGGGGAGAAGATGGGGAAGTAAGTGGAGGGGGGAAGGGAAGATGCAGGAAAAGAGGGAGGGGGAGAGGAAGATGCAGGAGAAAAGGGAAGGAGAGAAGAAGGAGGGGGAGTGGACGACAGGAGAGGGGAACGTAGAAACAGATGGGAGACGACGAGGTCAGAGAAGCAGGATGGATGAGGGAAAGGGAGGAGGAGGAGGAAGAGAAAAGGAAATGAATGATAAGGGAAGGGAGAGACACAGAAGGCACAAGAGGAGGGAGAGAGGAACAGGATTGAGAAGGGGAAAGGGAGGAAAGATGTGAAGGACAGCAGGGAGAAGGGAGGGGGAAAGGAGGCATGAGAGAGGAGGGAGGGAGGACAGAGGAGGTATGGAGAGAAAAGTCATAGTCGTGGATGAGATAGATATACTATCATCATCATCATCATCATCATCACACTGACCTATATTCCCAACTGAAAGGTTAATTTAGAGAAGGCAGAGAACGACAAATGACCCAAAGAAAGAAAGGGTGAAACGACAATAAATGAGTAAAGAAAATAAAAACGAAGAAAAAGAGGAATAAAAAACAAAAAGGGAGCAGAAAACAAGGAATAAAAACAAAAAATGAGGAGAAAGGAATGAAAACAAAAAATCACAAGGGAGAAAGAAACAGAAATCAGAAGAAACTAAAGGGCAAAAATACGGAGAGAGAGAGAAAGAAAGAAAGAATGAGAGGACGAAAGAACGAAAGAGGTATGAGAGAAAAACCAAGTAAATAAAACAGAAGAAAAAGGAAAGCGAGGGAAGATACTACGAAACGTGGAAGCAAAAGAAATGTGAAAAAGAACAAGCGAGGCGAGGAAGGGAAAGTCAAGTTTAGAAAAAGAGAGACGTGAGAGTAAAGGAAAAAAAAAAAAAAAGGGAGACGAGAGAAAAAGGACAGAAGGGTAGGAGGGGGAAGTGGAAGAAGAAAGGAAATAGAGAGAAAAGGGAGAATGATAACACGTGACATGAAAGGAGAGAAGAGGAGAGAAAAGGAAAAAAGAGGAAGAGTGAAGGGAGATCATAGGAAAGGAAAGAAAATGGAAAGGAAAAGACGGGAAAGGAGAGGAGAGGTGAGGGGAGGAGAGGAGAGGAAGAAGATCATAAAGGAAGAGAAGAATATATGCTGAAAGAAACAAGAGAAAAGGAACTGGATAAAAAGGAGATAAAGACGAGAAGCATAATAATTGTAGAAAGACGACACCAGATGTAAAGAAGAGGGACCAAAATGAAAGGCGACAAAGAGAGGGGAAAGGAAAGGAGACGAAGACAGGACAGAAATAATGGAAGGAGAAAGAAGAAACGAAGAGGAGAGAAGGAAAAGAAAACAGGAGATATGATGAAAAAAAGAAAGAAAAGGAGCGGAAAAAAAGGAAGAAGAAGAGAACAGAAACAAGAAAAGATGGATTGGGAAAGAAAAATTAGGAAAACAAGAGAATGTGAAGCAGAGGAGAAGTAGGCCTAAAGAGGGAATGAAAGGACATGACAGGAAATGCAATTAGCGAATGAAAAGGGAAAAAGGGACAGATAATTCAGGAAGGAAAGGGAAGGAAAAAATAAAGGAAAAAATGAATAAAAAGTGGAAGAGAGAAATGAGGCAAGATAAAATGAGAAGAGCAAGAGTAGGAATGAGCCTTAAGAGGGAGCGAGAGCAATATATTCCTTTCTTGCAGCTGGACGAATGACTAACCGAGGAAAAATCTCTCTCTCTTCTTTCCTCCTTCCGTCTCTCCTTCCTTCTCTGTCTCTCCCTCTTTATTCTCGCTTCTCCCTCTTACTCTTCCCTCCGCTCTCTCCCTTTCACTCTTACCTTCTCCCTTTAATTCTCTCCCTCTCCCTCCCTCTCACTACTCTGCCATTCTTTTAACCAATTTCCCTTCTTGTTAAGACTGCATCATCTACTAAGGTCTGTGCATCTGTGTAACATCCTTGCCCTATTCTCCTCTCTCTCTCTCTCTCTCTCTCCTTTCCTCCCTCCCTTAATCTCTCCCTCTCCCTCCCTCCCTCCCTTACCTTTAGCCTCGGAAAGGAAGGAAGGATTACGGCCGATTTACCTCTCCTGCCTTTCTTTCTCTCCACTTTTTCTTTTCCTTCCTGTTTTCCTCCGCACTTTCCTCCACCTCCACCTATTTTTTCCCTCCCTGCCTTCCATCCTTTTTCGTCTCTCCATCTTCCTCTCTTTTTCTTTCACTTTCCTTTTTCTCTTCCTCATTTTTCCTCACTTCCTCAATCCCTCTCAACCCTCCACCTCTCAACTCCTTCCACAACACTCAAACTCTACCACTTCCTCTCCGACTCCCTCTCCACTTCCTCTCGGCCTCACGAATCCCTCTCAACTTCGCCCACTCCCCACATCCCTTTTCAACTTCTCACACTACTCCCACCCTCTCAACCTCCTTACTCCCTGTTAACTTCTACTCCACCACTCCCTCTCACCCTCTCCTATTCCCCTTACTCCCCCTCCCACGCCATCTCAACTTCTCCCACTCCCTCACATCCTCTCACCCTCTCCTATCCCCTCATTCTCTCTTCTACTCCCTCTTAAGCTTTCCCTATCCCCCACGCTCTCACATCCTTTCACCCTTCTTCACTTTCTCTCAACTTACTCCACTTATGCTCACTCCCTCTCATCCCACTCCACCTACTCTCACTCCCAAGCCCCCCACTCGCCAGAACACGGACTAAAATGGGCGAAACGTGGCGAGTAGTGAAAATATTTGTCCATTAGTGAGGGCGGTGAGCACCTCGGCCCCTTAATGAGTGGGGTGATTACCTGTATAAGCCCTTCTAATTATCACCTGTGTTTATTTATGGGGGGCGCCGCTCCCTCTCTCTCTCTCTCTTCCTTGTTTTTCATTATTTTTCTCGCTTAGTTTCCGCTTTCAGTTATGTTGGTGCTGTCTTTTGTGGGGGCTACTTTCGTGTTTGTTCCAGGTATTTTTCATTATACACAGATATAGACAGATATAGATACACAGACGGGTGACATGTGGGTGTACAGTACGTAGGAGAACTGCTGGACTTCCGGGAACGGCCTACGCTAAGAGTCGAACGAAAGAAAAAAAAAAAAAGCAGATATCGATATACTGTGAGATACATATACAGTTTAGACAGACAGGCAGACAGACAGACAGAAAGACAGACACATAGAGGGACATAAAGACCCAAAGCAATATTCCATTCTGACTGTCTTTAAACGTTTTTACTCATGTTTACTCAGTTGCAATAAAATCCTCAGGTGTTAATGAAATACATGTTCCGGTACCGTATCCTTTAACTCACTGATCTCTTTTAATCCTCTGCATTCATTTTCTCTATCATTTTTTCTCCCTTAACTTTACCGAATTCCGTGTAGCTTTCTCTGTCAATATTGCTAGGTATTTTTTGAGTATTCTACGTTATTTTTTTGTTTAACTTTACATGTGCTCACTTTCATAGTTTAATTTTCCAGTTTTCAGATTCTCTCTCTCTCTCTCTCTCTCTCTCTCTCTCTGAGGTCTGATTTGTATTCCTCTACTCACCCCTACGGATCTTGTCCCTCGATTGTGTGCCCCCTTGTAAATGCCGTGGCCATAATCTCTCTCTTTCAGGGGGTACAACTGGGTACAAAAGTTGCCATGATCTCTCAAGTGGGTACAGTCGGGTATGAAAATTGCCATAATCCTCTCTCTCTCTCTCTCTCTCTCTCTCTCTCTCTCATGGGGTACAGCCAGGTACAAAAGTTGCTATAAGTCTTTCAATCCAGTGACATATCATAAACCTTCATGAATACGCAAAAAAAATAATATCATATACTCTATCAGTGCAAGGGGTCTCCTAAAACTTAATAATATCGTCTGAAGGTAACAAGAATAATGTAATATAACATTAGGAAGAAATATTTCATCTCTACACTTCCCTCTGCTCATTAATACCCTTTTCCACTTCACTCCGATGTTTTTTTTTTTTTTTTTTTTACTTATTTTGCCACCCTGAGACGGTCTTATTTATTCCTGCAGATAAAAATATGGATAAGAGAGGAAACAAGAGGAGTGTGAAGCGAAGAGAAGGGAGGTAAAGAGAGGAGAACCCGAGAAGACGTGAGATTAGAAGACAGGAAAGAGACAATAAAAGAAAAGGAAAGAGATAATACAAGAAAAGGCATAGCTAACGGATAAAAACAAGAATAGGGCACTGAGAGAGAGCATACCTTCACCAACGCCTATACCAGACAACTAAGATCACCATCAGAATTTTGTGAACTCTTCCTTGGCCCATGACCCATATATCCACAAAATTTCAGTACAATCCATCAATAACTTTTTTTTATATCTTATGGACAAACAGACAAACAGGAGTGAATGCATAACCTCCTCCAACTGCTTTGGTGGAGGTAATGAGAAGAGAAGCGGATGAGAGAGAAAAGAAAAAGGGTAGAGAGGAAAAGGGGAAGAAAAGAGAAATGAGAAAAGAGGAGAGAAGAGAGGGAGAAAAAGAAAAGAGAGCAAGTAAACAGTTCTCCCATTATCTCTCTCTCAGTAAGTACCTCGCTCACTCTCCTTTGTGGGTGTCAGGTCTTTTATTCGCTCTCAAATTACACCTGAGAGAGAGAGAGAGAGAGAGAGAGAGAGAGAGTAAAGCAAAGAAGGTATCAGATAAAGTTAAAATATACGCGAGAGACCTCAGAGAAAAGAGAGAAAGGAAAAGAGAACAGAGGAAAGGAGGAGGAAAGTAAGATGAGAGAAAAGAGAAGAGAAAGGAAAAGGGAAAAGAGGAAGAGAGAGGAAACTAACTGCCATGTTTAAAGAGAAGCAGAAGAACAAAAAAGAGAAAAAGAAAGTGAACAGAACACCTAAACACTATCGTCCAATCTCTCTTTAAAGAAGCTCTCTCTCTCTCTCTCTCTCTCTCTCTCTCTCTCTCTCTCTCTCTCTCTCTCTCTCTCACACACACACACACACACACACACAAAATCTCTCCCCACCCCTCCGTCAAATTAGACATACACGGAGAGCCAGATTGATGGATACACCAGTTCCTGTAACCCCCCCCTCCGTGGCTACTCTTCCCCTTTCCCCCCTCCCCTTACCTACTCTTCCCCTCCCCACTCCTCTTACCTACTCTGCCCCTCCTCTTGCCCACCTCATCGCTCCCCCTCCTGTCACGTACTGCTTTCGTCTCCTACTCCTTTTCTTTCACTCTTCTGCTTTCTTTCGTCTGCTCTTCTGCTCTTCCCCTCCAGCTACACTTCCCTAAAATTTCCCCCTTTACTTTCCCCTCTTCTTTCCCCATCTACTCTTTTTCCTTCTCCTTCTTCCCTCCCTCCTTTGCCCTACTTTTTCCCTCTTACTCTTCTCTCTCTTTCACCCTTCTGCCCAACCCATTCTATTACTGTTTCCCTACTCTCTCCCCTTCTCCTCCCACTCACTCCTATCCCCTTCCCCTTCACCTCTCCCCTCTTTTCCCATGCCAGTTCCCTTTCCCCCTCCCTCATCTCTGTACTTTTCCTCCCTCCTCCTTACTCCTTCCTTTCCCCTCCCTCTCTTCCTCTCTCCCTCTCCCCCTTCCACTCCCCTCCTCCTCCACACCTCTATAGGGCCAAGGGGTCATTAAGAGAACTCATTACCACAACAAATTATGCCCCTGCTTTTTTTTTTTTTTTTTACATTTTTTCTCACACTGACACCGACTCCCTTTGTTTTGATTCTTGCCGCTTACCTTCATCACGGCTTCATTTTTCTCACCTGCCAGTTTTTTTTTTTTTTTTTTTTTTAGTGGGGGGTCTTTTTCGCTGCCTCTGTTTTCTGGCGACAAGTGATATTTACTTAATTATTTATTTGTCTGTTCTATTTATTTCATTTATTTATTTCACTTAGTTATTACGGTATCTCGTTAGTCTCACTTATCTTTTGCATTTTTGTCACAGTTCATTTTCTCTCTCTCTCTCTCTCTCTCTCTCTCTCTCAAATAATCCCATAACTAAATTTAAGCCACCTTTACCCTAATCGTCTAATCGTGCTACCATCCGAAATAAAAAGAAACTCGGACTATACCAAGTGAAACACTGGGCATTCTAACCCCCTCTAGTGTTCACCAAAGCCGCCTTTTTCGCTCAGGTGGAGATGGAGGTCAGAGGAGTAGGAGGAGCAGGGAGGAAAGAAAAGGATGAGAAAGGAGAAAGGAGGGGGGAAATGAAGGGAGGAAGGAAAAAGAGAATGGAGGAAAGAGAAGAAAAAGGAGAAAGGAGAAACAGAACGAAAGAAAGAAGAGGAAGAGAAGGTACATGAAGAGTAGATGTTAGAGTAGAAGTTAAGCAATAAAGGAAGAAAATAAAAGGAAGTGGAAGAAAATGGAGCGGGAGAAAAGGAGGGAAGTAGGAGGAGGAGAAAAAAATAGAAAAGTAAGAGAAAGTAGAAGACAGAAAGATGGGAAGAAGGAAAAATAAGAGAAGGCTGAAGAGAAGAGGAAAAGAGAGCAGGAAGAGGAGGAGGGAAGAAGAGGAGGAGGAGGGAAGAAGAGGAGGAGGAAGGAAGAAGAGGAGGATCGAGTCAGCATTAATCATCAACTCAGCAGGAAGCCACTTTACTGATCCGCTTAAGAGTGTGATCAAGAGATGGAACACCGTAATTACCTCGCCTCCAGGTGTAATCAACCTATTTGGAAATTAATTAGAGGGATCAGGTAGCCCAGGTAATCAGAATAGGTAGACTTTGCCGGTTTCTGGGTATCATCGGAGGGTGCCCGAGTTCCAATCCCGGGTGTCACTAAGCTTTACCCCTTCAACCTGGCGACGTTTTTTTTTTTTTTTTTTTTTTTTATCAGGGCACTACCAGACGATTTCTTTCATCCTCCAGTGATATGTCGTTTAATTGAATTGATGGACTCTATTACCCATCTCCTCCTGTTAAAAATTTCTAGTGTAAAATCGTCTGGAGGTCGCAAGAACAATGAAACACGCGTCACTGGCGTGAAGTAGCTAAACGTGTCAACCAGAGGACGTAGTTTATTTTCCCTGCTGTCACCGGACGATTTCATGCAGGTTTTGCGGAGATATCTGCTACTGAGGGTATTACTGCATTAAACCCATCCAGTTCCACCTTCAAAGAAAACCACATTCTTATTTTACGATGCAGGCTAAAAAAAGAAAAAAATGCTCTGCCACAGCCCCCCCCCCCTCTCTCTCTCTCTCTCTCTCTCTCTCTCTCTCTCAAAAAACCAAGGAGGTATGTTATATCAGAACGTGCGAGAAAATATTTTGTACAACCAGTGACTACCATGATTCATATTCACTCCATCTGAAACGATCTATCTATCTATTTATATAAAAAGGGAGATAGAGATACATAAAGAGAGAGACAGATCGAGAAAGATATGAAGGACTGGAATCACTGCTCCCTCTCCATCCGTCATAGAAGAAAAATAACAAGAAAAAGAGAAAGGAAACAGAGGAGAAAGAGCGGAGACGATACAAGACGTGAGGAGAAATAGAACGGGCTGAAGAAGAGAGAATGGAATGACTGCTGGTCCTATCTCCGTCATCTCCATGCGAGGGGGGGGGGGAAGTGAGAGAGGGAGAGAGAGAAAGGTGAGGGAACTGAGGCAAGGAGGAAATGAGTGCTGATAAGGCGGAGTGGAGAATAAAGGTAAATGAAGTGTAAGTTAGGAGAGGCGTGGTGATAGGGAGGGAAATGAAGGCACGGGGAGAGATGGGAAAGGAAAGGGAGGGGAAAGAAAGGATGGAGATGAAGAGAGAAGGATAAAACGGGAGGAAGAGAAAGGGAAAAATGGAATGGATGGAAGGGAAGGAGCGGATATGATGCAGAGGAATGGGAAGGCAGGAGTGTGGGAAGGGGCAGGGACGAAGGTACAGAATAATGAGAGAAAAAAGGAAAGGAAGGAAGAATGGACGAGGAGGAAATGAGTTCTGATACGGCAGAGTGGAGAATAAAGGTAAATGAAGTTTTAGTTTGGAGGCACGAGGAAGAGATGGGAAGAGAAGGGAAGGGGAGGGGATACGGGAAGATCTGGGAGAGGGGAAGGGAGAAAGGGAAGGGGATAATGGAAGGGAAAGGGAAGAGGGACGAGGAAAGAGGAGAAGGAAGAGGAAGGGGAAATGGAAGATAGGGGAAGAAAAGAGGGAAATGGGGGGAAGGGAAGAGGAAGGGAAGAAGTCAGGATGGAAAAGGGGAAGACTGAAGGATAAGAGGAAGACTAAGAATGGAACAGCGACATTGGTAAGGGAAAGGAAATTGACTATGAGGCGAGGAAAATGCTGCTGCTGATGCTATATGTTACTGTGGACCTAGATTCATTTGGACGTGAACCCAGTGGACAGCAGGAAACCGACCACTTCAGCCGGACACACCCAGAGATCAATTGTTGAGGTTACGTTGAAAGTACATAAATTGAGTGTTCTGTGGCATGATGGAGGGGAAGGGAGGCTGCATTACATTGAGGGCATAGTGGATTATTTGTATTTTGTGTTGGTACCGAACTAGGGAAGGCTTTTGGCCACATAGCAGTCTGGCTGGGTGTAATCGTTTCTCTCAGGGAAAGACAATATCTGTGGGATGAATGTCTTGTGGAGATTCATGAAGGAAGTTGTTTGTCTGGAAGGTCTGGATGGCTGTGGTTGTTCCGCGTTCGTGTATATGTTTGTGAAGTAGTGCTGAAGGAGGGGTGTTGGTGTGGCATTCTGTGTAGTGTTGGGAGTATTTTTTTTTTCCCCAGATGGTGCAACACAAAGCTACAAGGATGGGATGGGCTTCACTTCTTTCCCCTCTTCCCGTTTCCCTTTATCTCCTATCCCAGTCTCTCCTCCGCTTTCCTTTCCTCTTCCTCTTCATTTCAGCTCCCTCCATCCCATCTCTTCTCCCTCCCCATCCTCTCCACTCCTTTATTTAAAAATCTAGCGTCTCGCCCTCCTTTCTCCTCTTTCCACTTCCTCTTCCTAGACATCTCTATTATCCTCCTTCCTCTTTCTCATTTAAAATTCCCCTCCTCTTCCCCCTTCCCTTGCATACCTTTCCCCTCTGTCTTATCCAAAAATCAACCACCTCCCCTTTCCTCTCGGTTCTCCTCTTCTTCCCATCCTTTTCCTCTCCCTCCGACTCCCCTCCCTTCTCTCCTCCTCTTCCCCCTACTCCTGCCATTCCCTCTCCAAAAATCTAGCATCCCTCCCCTTCCTTCTCTTCCACTTCCTCTTCCTTCCTTTCTTCTTCCCCTTCCTCCAACACCGAATTTAAAGTCCTCGTTTCTTCTGGCCCTTGTTATCTTTACCTTATCTGAAAATCAACCCTCTCCCTCTTCCTCTCCCTCCTGTCCCCCCTCCCTCCTTCCTTCCCTTAATCTACTTCCTTCTCCTCCCCTTCCCCTTCCCCCCACCTTCGTACTCCTCCCCATCTCCTTCCCCAAAACTCCACCACCTCCCATGAATCACCCTGCAACCCTCAAGTGACAAATGGCGGTGCTCGCTCCTATTGACTTACTAATTACAAAGCCATCCGGGTTAATTAAAGCAGCGGGAGAGCACTGACATTAACCCCACCTCTCTCTCTCTCTCTCTCTCGTATGTGTGTGTGTGTGTTTCTAACGTACCCTGACACTGCGTTCACATAGTCAAACTCCCTGGAGACCTATTACTAATCAACCTAATATACATAAATAATAGCAACGAAAAACAAAAAAGTATCAGTGACTCCACGTACTCTAACTCAAACATAGCAGGTCACACATCACTAAATCAGTACGTATACAGATTACATTCTTCTTTAATACGGGGCATCAGGTAATGAATTCTATACATAACGAATTAGTCTAGTGATCAGAGATATCATTAACAATTTATGAAGATCAAATGAATCCTGAAATGTCAAGAGGTCAGCCAGAAAAATGGTGTGACAAAAATTCTAATCTGGAACGAAAAATTGAGTGTATCTTTCGTACCATTAAAAAAAAAAAAAAAAAAAAAAAAAAAGAGTTAAGCATCACGTTAATATTTCCATTCCGATTTATTTCGTTGCAAATTTTTCCTGTAATTTTTTGCACCTGCCTCTTCACACGGCAGAATATGTCGATTTAATCCTTCAATCCGATGACGTACTCAGCAATTTATTCTTGTTCCTCTGATTATTATTTGTTGTTGATATTATTATTATTATTATTATTATTATTATTATTATTATTGTTATTATTAAAGTTTTCATGATCTCTATTACTCACTGAGGTCTTTCCTAAACTGAATAACAGCACTTGATGGTGGCAATAACAGTAATAATAATAATAATAATACAACGGAGTGATGGGTTTAATATGATTGAGCAAAATTTAATCCACCTATCGTTAACCTTTTGAGGATTTATATTATTTCCGTAGCTCAGATATATATATATATATATATATATATATATATATATATATATATATATATATATATATATATATATATATATATATATATAAAGGTCTGAGAAGTCGAATTAACAAAAGCGTAAAACTAACTCTGCTGAGGGACTGATTTTGACTGATTTAACTTCCATAGCTCAATTATTTTCTATCAGGAAAATTACAGTAAGTTAAAGTGAATCTAAATGATTCCGTCTTCCGTAAGCGTAACAAAGGTAGATTTTATAGTCTCAATCAATACATATTTATCAAGGAGGTTTGAATATACTGAACAAAGCAGGGCGTAAAGTTAATTTTATCTTTCCCAGGACTAATTAAGATTGATATTACTGTCGAAGACGTTAAAATAAGACGTATTAATGTGGGATGTAGAACTAAATAAAACTTAATATACACTGAGCAGGCGTAATTAAGATTTATTTTCTTGTCGTACCTTAGTTATTATTCAGTTATTATTTATCTGTCAGAATAACTATTAATAAAAGGTGTAAAACTGAAACTATCTACCTTAACCCTAACTAAGACTGATTTCATTTTCGCAGCTCAGTTATTATACATGTACCAAGGTCTACAGGGCTGGGTCTCGGAATATAATCTTCTTACTTCTTCCTTATTCATGAGGAGGAAGATAAAAAGGAGTGAAGAGAAAAGATGGGAGGAGATGATATGAGAGAAGAGGGCCAAGCAGAGGGAGCATGGGAGAAGAGAGGTCAGAAGACAAGGAATGTGAGGAGTGGACAGGATGGAGGAGAGGAGAGAAAAGGGAAAAAATAGAAGAGAGGTTAGGAAAGGAGAGGACTGGATGGAAAATGACAAGACAGAAAAAAGGGAAAATTAAATGACAGAAAAACAGAGCGGTACACGAGAGAAATGAAAGAAAAAAGAGGAAAAAAGAGAGCAGATGAGAGAGAGAGAGAGAGAGAGAGAGAGAGAGAGAGAGAGAGAGAGAGAGAGAGAGAGAGAGAGAGAGAGAGAGAGAAATATGTTTTATGGCACCACTTTAGGATCATATTTCTTCCCCCTCGCATTTTAGACTATCCGGTGGCCGTGAATATATTAATACGCGCCTTATCTGAGAGAGAGAGAGAGAGAGAGAGAGAGAGAGAGAGAGAGAGAGAGAGAGAGAGAGAGCAACGCAAGCACAGGAAAACTTTTTCATCCCCTCTCCCTTCCCCTACCCTAACCTCTCTCCTAACCCGCAGCCAACCCCATTCCTCATTTCACCTACCCCTGCTTATCCCATATTTACATTTGTCTCATACTTCACTTCTATTCTCTCCCACGCCTGCATCTCCATTCCCTACCCCTCCCTCCTATCCCACCCCCATCCATACCACACCCTTCCCTTTTCCTGTCACCCCTCATACCCCATCCTCACCATCCCTCACGCCTGACTTACCCATCCACTCCATCCCCACCCCTACTCTGTCTTTCCCAACTTAATACCCATCCCTAAATCACCCTCCCCTTACCTTATCATACCTCCGTCCTACCCTTCCATTTCTATCCTAATCTCCACCTTCCCTGTTCCACCCCTACACCACCCCTCCACTTTTATTCCACGCCCACCCTTAACCCCATCCTTCCCTAACTTACCCTCACCCTTACCACACTCTTCCCCTATCCTACCCCAACCCTTGATCCACCCTTTTCATATCTTACACCCTCCCCTAAACTACCCTTCCCTTATCACAGCCTCTCCCTTTCCCCACGAACCAATCCCCATTCGAATCCACTGTTCCCTTATTCTATCCCCACTGCTACCCTGCCTTTCCCCTACCCTACCCCGTCTTCTTCCCCACCTACCTACAACCTCCTCCCAACACTCCCACCCCTCCCCCTATTTCTCCCCTCCCCTGGGAATATTTGTGCTCATAAAACGGCATATCTAGCGTAACTCCTTCGCCATAAGCCACGGGGGACCTGGGCCTAAAACTTTATATTATCCGGTGAAAAATGCGATAAGATGCCAGCCTTCATCTACCCGTACATGCTTTGAATCTACTCCGAAGGGTAGATTATAAGAGGAATGGAGTTATTTTTGATGTACCGGGACGAATATGGGTAGATTATGGCAGGAAGCGAGTTATGAAGAACAAAAATTGGCTTTATCATGAATTTTATCATTCTGGCGGAAATGTGACCTTAGCCTGTTAAATTTTGCCAAGATTAGGTAACTGAATATGGAACGCTGAGGCATATTTAACCTGGATTAATAGGCTGTGTAAAAAATATGTAAAATCAAAGCAAAATTTCCCTAGACTTGTGGGCTGGATAAACACGTAAAATTCTAAGCAGCATGTTAAATAAAACTGGACCTGTTTATGCACTTCCTTCAGGTATACAGATCTTACAAATTGGCAATATTTCCTATTTACAAAACCGTCATGCGATAATATGCGACAATCTCGTGTTACGTATAAAGAAAAAAAGAGTATTGTGGAGCGCATAACTCAGACACTGTGGTACTTCGTCATGGTATGTGTATAAAAATGTCTTCTGAATAATATTATCAGCATTAAAATACGCTGCGTACCAGAGTTTAGTGGCGGAGAGAGAGAGAGAGAGAGGGGGGGGAGGGGCGCCGTGTATGTGTGTTTAAGTGTTTGGGTGTGTGAGGGTGGCAGTGAGGGAGGAGATCTGAATCTTTTATGGCCAGAAACGGTAGAACGTATTTTATGAGAGAGAGAGAGAGAGAGAGAGAGAGAGAGAGAGAGAGAGAGAGAGAGAGAGAGAGAGAGAGAGAGAGAGAGAGAGAGAGAGAGAGAGAATCACAGGAACAAGGCAATCTTCATTAAACTGAGTGAAAAACATGACTCCAAATACCAGTTAAATAATTCTGAAACTCAGGAAGAATTTAACCGAAACTATAATTAGATCCTGGTATTTTACATTCTATATCACGTGAGGAATTAATTATATATAGTCCATCCAATTAACCTTCTATCCATCCACGTAAATCTATATCAATTAATATCTATTGCCCCTTGCTGCGTCTTGGGAGGTACGGCCATGCTTACGGAACCTTCAAGCTTTTGTGTCCCTACTCAGAAACAAACACGGGTACAGCTAAAAACTAAAAACAGGGCAAACTTTCATGTTAAAATGCACTAGGTCTCAGGGACATAGGAATGGTCGAAATAAAGACGCTGTCATTCATACTAATATTTAAATAATAACAAAACTTCTAAACTATACTGGTACTTGTGCAGCTAAAACGGCACGCACGCACGCAATTTCTCACACACACACACACACACACACACACACACACACACACACACACACTTATCACACGCCCTTGCATCTCTATTCAGACGCTGAAAGGGGGCGCTTCATCCAGGAGGAGCCCCACCCACCTCCAAGGAACTCCTCCAATGAATACTTAAGAAGGCTAATGTTTACCTGCGTTCTCTCTCTCTCTCTCTCTCTCTCTCTCTCTCTCTCTCTCTCTCTCTTCCTTCGCCTCAAATCTCACCCCCTCTTCCTGTTTCCTTTTCTCATTTCCTCTGGCGTTCTCCTCTTACTTCTACTCCTCTTCGTTTCCCCCACCTTGTCCTTCTTTGCCTTTTCCCCTTCTTTTTTTTTCTCCTTTTCCTCCACGTCTCCCTCTTCCTCCACTTCCTCCTCCTCCTCCTCCTCCTCATCATCATCATCATCATCATCAAAGTCACTGAAGAACGAAGGAAAAATAAACTACTGTACTGTATAATTATAGGGATGAGGAGAAGGAAGAAGAGGAGGAAAAAGAGGAAAGGAGAAGGAGGAGGAAGGGAAGAGGGAGGATGAAGAGGAGGAAGAAGAGGAGGAAGAGGAGGAGGAAGAAGAGGAGGAAGAGGAGGAGGAAGGGAAGAGGGAAGAGGGAGGAGGACGAGGAGGAAGGGAAAAGGGAGGAAAAGGAGGAGGAAGGGAAAAAGGATGGGGAGGACGGAAAATGGATGGAGGAAAAAGGAAAGGAAAAATATCGAGGAGGAAGAGGAAGTGTCCCAACTCTCCATTCTCGTTAATTGCTTATTCATCCGACTTCTCCCCTCTCCTTCCTTCCTCCTCTCTCCCTCCTTCCTCCTCTCTCCCTCCTTCCTCTTCACCTTATTTCCCAGTCCTCCTTTTTAATCCTCGTCATCTACAGTTCATCTATCTACCATCTATCAGCTGCCATTATAAACTCTTCCACCCATTACGCTTCCCTTCTACTCCTTTCATTACTAACCCATAATCTTATCATTAAACAAAATTCCTATATTCTTACCCATCTCAGCTATGGAATGGGGTAGAAAGGGATGAGGAAGGAAATGGGGAAGGAAGGGTACTGAGAAGATGGGAATGAGGAAGAAATAGGGAAGTAGAAAATGGGAAAGATGGTAGGAATGAAAGAAATGGGGAAGTAGGAAATGGTAATGAAGGGGGTGGGAAAGGAGGGAATGAAAAAGAATGGGAGTGAGGATGAAGGAAATGGGGATGGAAGGAATGGGGAAGAAGAGAATGGAAAAGATGAGAGTGGGAAGGAGGGGAAGGGGGAAGGCAAGAAACTGAAAAACGGGCGGGGACGACGGGAAACTGACGTGGAGAGAAGCACGTAGGAAGAAAAATTAAGGATGGAAACTATGAACAATACGTAAGAGTAAATAAAGAGAAGGATGAAAGGAATCGAAGCGAGATGTTGCTAAGAACCAAGATATTTTAAAAGAAGAGTATGAGGAACCTAAAGGAAGTTGGATTAGAGGTGGAGGAGGCATAGAGGGAAGAAAGGCAGAGAAATAGAGAGAAAGGGGAAGAAAGCTGAGGAACAGGAGGAAGTGAGGGGTGCCGGGAGAAAGGGAAGAGAAGTAGAGAGAGGAGAGGGGAGGAGGGAGGAGGGGAGAAGAGAAGGGGATAGGAGGGGAGAACAGGAGGGAGGAGGGGAAGAGAGGGAGGGAGGGGAAGAGAGGGAGGGAGGGGAAGAGAGGGAGGGAGGGGAAGAGAGGGGGGAGGGGAGAGGTGCAGGAAGAAAGGAGACAAGAGGGGTATAGGGAAGAAGGGAAGAGAGGGGTATAGGGAAGAAGGGAAGAGAGGAGCAAAAAGAGGATAGGAAGAGAGGACTATAGGAAAGAGGGGAAGAGTTGGAAGGATGGAAGGAACAGAGAGGAAGAGGGAGGGGGAGAGAAGAGGAAGAGTGAGGAAACAGCAAGGGGGAGACATAATGGGAGGAATGGAGGAGGAATGAAAGATTGCAGCCATTTGTGGAAGAATAGCTGGCTTCCTCTCGTACTTTTATATCCCTAGTACCAGGACTGAGGCTTGTGTGTTGTGTTATGGATGGGGAAATGCGTAGACATCTGAGGCGGGATAGGAATTATTATTGTTTATCAATCTCTGTCTAGCTCCTGTCTGTCTGTTTATTTACCTACCTACCAACCTGTCTCTCAATCAGTATCTATTTTCTAACTATTTCCCTGCCTATTTATCTAACTAGTAATACCTGTATCTATGTATCTGTCTGTCTGTCTGTCAGTTTCTATATGGAAGCATGTGGCTGTTCACTCATACCAAAAAGTGTGTGTGTGTGTGTGTGTGTGTGTGTGTGTGTGTGTGTGTGTGTGTGTGTGTGTGTGTGTGTGTGTGTGTGTGTGTGTGTGCGCGTGCGCGCGCGCTCCCATCCAACTGTGCACATACATAATTATACAGGTGTGTACAGTGTGGAGGGAGAGAGCTTAGTTAAGGAGACGCAGCGGATCTGATATGATAATGAAGTGTGTGTGTGTGTGTGTGTGTGTGTGTGTGTGTGTGTGTGTGTGTGTGTGTGTGTGTGTGTGTGTGTGTGTGTGTGTGTGTGTGTGTGTGTGTGTAGATAAGGATTACTTACATAAGCACCAAATCAAAGCTAACTACCTACCTCACCTGATTAATTCATTTCCTACCAACCAATCTCCCTATACAACTACCAACAGATCTTCTCACTGGTCGCTACCCAATTACACACCTACGTACCTACACACACACACCTATCTACTAACACACACAATTATCTCTACCTACTAACCATCATACACACCTAACTACACAAATACCTACCTATAAACATACCTACTCCTACCTCCTACCAGTCTTTAACACTACCTTCCTACATAAACACCTCTACTAACACACACTTATACGTACTTACTTACCATTCTACAGTACACACCCATCTTCTTATATATCAAGTGACTAATTGCCTTTAATTTTTTCTACTTCACCTATTATTATTATTATTATTATTATTATTGTTATTATTATTATATTATTATTATTATTATTATTATTATTATTATTACCCCCTTATATCCTAGTCACTTATCCTACTTTCACCTTACTTCCCTTTCCCATCTACTCTTATTCCTTTTCCCCTTCCTCTTTCTCTCTCTCTCTCTCTATTCACTCTCACGTCGTCATCAACTTCCCTCTCCTCCTCTTTGCCATCATTCTTTCTCCCTCTTCCGTTCCCTCCCCTCTTATCACCATCTCCCCTCCCCCCTCCTCCTCCAAGTCTTCCTCTCCCCCCCCTCCCTCCTTTTCTTCCGTCCTCTCCACCTCTCCTGCCCCCCTTCTTAAGACTTCCTTTCCCTCCCTCTTCACTCCTCCAACACTTCACTTCCCTCTCTGCCACCATCAGTTTCCTCTCTCTCTCTCTCTCCCTCTCTTTCTTTCTCTCTCTCTCCATATCCTCCTTCATATCGCTTTCCCTCTCCATCCGTCCAGCATTCCATTTTTTCCCTTCCTCCTTCTCATTGTTCTTCCCCTCTTCCCCTTCCAATTCCTCTCCCTCTCCACTCTTTCCTCCCTCTTATCACCTTCTCTCTTCTTCCTCTTCTATATTCTTTCACCCTCTCTATCTTTACAAGACCCTGCCCCTCCCGTTCTCTCCCATCATTCTCTCTCTTTCATATCCTCTTCCTCACCACTCTGTCCTCCTCTCATCGCCTTCTCTCTTCTTCCTCTTCTATATTCTTTCATTCTCTCCACTCTTTCAGGACCCCATCTCTCCCCTTCATCCCATCTCTCCTTCTCGCTCCGCTTCTCCTTCTCCCTCCCATCACTCTCCCTCTTCCATATCCTCTCGCTCTCCTCTCCTTCCTCCCTCCCATCACTCTCTCTCCCTCCTTCCGCACCCTTTCACCTCCCACCAGCCGCCGCCTCCCCAGAAAAACCCGCTGAAAGGAAGAACGCGATCCGGCCACCATATTTCCCGATTCTTTAGGACCCTTTCCTCTCTGGACAACCGTATAGATTTCAATCTAGAGGAAACCCAGACTCTTAGTTGTTTTTTTCCTCCTCTCTCTCCCTCCACATTTTTTTTTTTCGTCTCCCTCTCCTCCTCCTCCTCCTCCTGTTCCTTCCACCTCTTCCACCCTTAATCTTTCTCCTCTCCTCTCCTCTCACCCTTATTCTCATTTTCTTTCTCTCCCTTCTCATCTCCTTTCTCCTCTTCTCCTCCTCTTTCTCACTCGTCTCTTCCCTCTCTTTCTCCTCCTGTCCTCTGTTCTTCTCTTCCTCCTCTTGGCAACGGCAGCTACCAATCCCCACTAAGATGCGACAAAAATATTAATACATCTTTGGGTTACGAGACAGTTATTATTTCTCATCTTAGGAAATTGAAGAGATTGAACGAACCCCTTCGACCCGACGATATTTTTTTATTCTAATATTTGTTCTGCTTCTTCCTTCTTTCCTTCCTTCCTTCCTTCCTCGTTTCCTTCTTCTGTCCTCCTTTCCATTTATTCATTCACTCTTCCCTCCTTCCACTCATTTTCCCTTTCTCTTCATATATCTTTTCTTCCTATCGTTTTCCATTTTCTTTCCTCTCATGTTCACTTATCTTTTTACTATTTTCCTCCTCGCTTTTCCTTTCGCCTGTCATCCATCTTCCTTACTTTTCCATTATTTCCATTTCCTCTCCTTCATTTCAGTTTTCCTTCCTTCCACGCCTCCATCCTCCTTCCTCCTTCATTTTTCTTCCATTCCTCCTCCTCCTCCTCCTCCCACTAACCTCCATTTGCCTCGTCCCATTCATTCTTGCTAACTCCTCCCCGTCCTCATTCCTCCCTCACCTTTCACTTAACTCCCTCCCCCCCATCTCTCTCTCTCTCTCTCTCTCTCTCCTTACACTCTTTCCTCTCCTCTCATCATACTCTCTTTTCGCTCTCGCATTTATCTCCTCTCTTAAATTATCCCCCTCATTCAGGCTGTCTTTTTCTCTCCAGGTCTCTCTCTCTCTCTCTCTCTCTGTTACTCTCCATTTTTTTCCTCACACATTCTGGGTCATATTCTTTCTCAGCTAAATATGTTTATCACGCGTTATCATTCTGTTCTACTTATAACCTTTAAATATCGACATAACTAAAATAACACGAGGATACCGAGGTCAGAATAAATTGCTTAGGAAGAGGTGCGGCGAAATCTCTAATGCCACTTACGACCCTCCATCCATTCCTATTCTACCTTCCCTTTCATCACATAATCCTACTTCCTCTTTCCTTCAGACATCTTGACAAACATCTGGCTTTGATCCCCCGTTAAGTCTGTTTATGGCTGAATAATAAAATGCTTTATCTTCAAAGAAAGTAGCGTTCTTAAACTAGTCTTTGGTTTATCTTTCCTTGTTCTTTCACTGATAAAAGGATGCTGGAGGGAACGCCTTTACGCGGTGGCACTGATATGACTGGGCGGTGGAGCAACCGGGTTATACAAGCATCCCTCAATCCTCTCCCTGTCCCCTTAAAGGAGGATGGTGGACTCTGTAAGAAGGGCAACTCAGGCCTGCAGTCCACTAGGTTCACTTACAGATGAGACTGGATTTGCAGCTACTAATGTCTATTAAAACTACAAAGCAGACGATAAAATATGGGTAAGCTTCCTTCTGTGTTTTCCACATACATATTACCACTAACTATATTTTTACTAACCGTCTTCAACCCACGCATGGTCGTGTCAACTCCAATGATTTACTCTGGCTAACAACTAACCATTTAATATTTAGCTGAGGGTAATCAAATGCAGTCTAAGAGTGTTACTACTGTCTCCCTTAATCCTTTCATGGTCACTTCAACTCCACGATTTTGTTCTGGCACACTCCAGACGATTCTATTCAGTTAAGAGTGAGTACAGACCCCTTAGAGTGTAAATACATGTCCAAATCAACGTTTCTATAGCACATTCATTTAATCCTTCTCGTTCCTTCCAGCCCGCTTTGTCTGGAGGGTTTGGTGAATGGGGGAGAGTTTTAGCTTTTCTTTTCACCACTGGGTCTTCTCTGTCCAACCCTTTCTCTCTCTGCTGGCTGCCATTCTCCATTCCACCGCCCCCCCCCCCGCACACACACACAAACACACATAAAAAACTATGCCATCCTTTTCTCACTAACAAAACATAATGTAACAAGGGTCAGTGAATACGTTGCTGTTTGCTTTCCTTTCAACGCTAAGAAACTTTTTTCCCCTCCATGTTGCTCCCTCCGTACTTTTCCACTCCATATCCCGGCTTCGCATCCTGTATTTCGCTCCCTCCATCTCCCACCTACTCTTCTATTCCTTTACTTCTTCCCGTATACAAAAATAAAAGTTGCCATGAGGGATAGGAAGAAAGTAGGATAGATGTATGGCAGACACAGGGAAACAAGACAGTCATAGCACGCAGTCTGATGTAATTTTGATCTTATTAATGTCGGCACGCGTCTATAGCAATCAAAGAACTCTGTGACAGCCAGTGGACTCGAACCCACGACTGACCGCCCTCCAAAGGTGAACCCAGTACCTGTAGATCAAGCACACAGCCGGTTATCTTATAAAGTGTTTCCCTTATTCTTTGTCACAGGTATACTTAACCCTATTTCTCTCCCTCCACTTCTCCCCCTCTACTTAACCCCACTAGCCCCTAACCCAGCCAGTCATTGCTAGTCATCGCATACATCACTAAATCATCCCCGTCTCATCATGCCTACCTGGCCTCGCATTTATAAAAGATCGTAGGCAAATTTACGATCAAGAATTCGCCATAACAGTTAACTTTTATCTCGGATCTTTTTGCTTCTGAATTATATTGCCACTTTAGCCCTTTCACCCCTAGGGCTCAGTATTTTCATTATTCTTGCTACCATTTATTTTATTCACCTTTTGAAAGACATCTACCTGTAAAGAGGTTAATGACAGCCACATCTAACCCTTCAAAGTTCGAAATGTCTTCTTTGTATAAACATAATTCTTTCAATACGCTTTAAGGTGTCTGCCTGAAGATAAGTCTAAACACGCAATCTCTTATACACCTTAAGCTTGGGAGAATTTATGAATGCGTAACCTGACCTTTTCACCTTCCCTGCCCCGGGCCCTGTCAAACATGAGAAACTCTCTCTCTCTCTCTCTCTCTCTCTCTCTCTCTCTCTCTCTCTCTCTCTTTTCCGTTCTGTCCCTTGATTTTTCAGCTCCCTTCATCCTTCCTTCTTGATCATTATTTCCCAGCCTTTCTACAGCAGACCTTAACTCTTTCAATCTGGGGACATATTTCACTAACTGGTTTTTGCTACCCACAGGAGATTTTATCCCTTGCAGAAAGACCTCTGAAGGTACGGACGTTAATGAAGGCTGTATCTAACCCCCACGACTTCAAATGCCCCCCCCCCTAAGTGAAAGAAAATCGTCTGGAGATAGCTAGAATATACGAGTAATAAAATATTCTTCTTCATACTCAAGGGGGTTAATGGTGATAGACAAAAACTAAAAGACTATATCATTGGACTGAGAGGATTAGCTGTCTCTCACTTATGCCATTTCCTCAACCCTGAACTCTTCCACCTCCACTAAGGCGTTCTGTAAGCCTCAAGAAGCAGGATCTACCTAATCCATCTCACAAGGATCCACACAGCAGGATCCAACTAATCTTTCCTCAGCTGAATCTTACCCATGTCATTTCCTCACCCCTGAACCCATTCACCTCCACTGAGACACTCCATAAGCCTCTCATAACAGGTTCCAACACCCTCCAGCCATGTCCAGACCCCATACAGTGAAACCATGATTATCTCGCCCTCTCAACCCAATCCTCCCAATCAGCCTCGAGCCTCCCTTGTCTCTCCTACCGAATTAGACATCTTAATTAACCTAAATACTTTTTTTTCTACCTTTCAAAGCCACAGACCATACTTTTTAATTGCCACAGACCTTTTCTTTCAGTCAAGCCTTTTTTTTTTTTTTTTTAATCAATTTACAGCCAGAACATTAATTTCTGGCCAGACATTTTTTTTTTTTCAAATTTTCGTAGTCATAGTTTTTTCTTTTGCAAAAAAAAAAAAAAAAAATCGTTTATTGGAAATTTGACACGCACAATTGGGTTATATACTTACAAGCGAATGAATAATGATTTTCAAAACCACGTGATACGATCGTTTAAAAACAAAGTATTTACCTGAGAGTTATATTATTTTGACTAGAGAACTGAGCCATTTAACGTCCATAAATGCACCAGTATACCTTTCACAATAAACCACCAGCATTCATCTTTATCCACAAATTCTCCTTAACTCACCTATCCTCTCTAACACACCCACCCTCATATTCATCTACTCTATTTCATCCACACTTTCTATGCCACCCACTCTCTCTAATCTGCCCACTTCCTCTACCCTACCCACTCTAACCTGCCCACTCTCTCTACCCTTTCAACTCTAACCCACAAACTCTCTCTTATCCATAAACTTTTTCCTCTCTATTTCATCCTCTCTCTCACTCATCCACCCTCTCTAGCTCCCCTCTCTCTCTAACCCACACCAACCCACTCACCCCACCCTCCCTAACCCTCTCCATATCTCCAATGCTCTCAGTACGCCTTGCCTTTCCTCTTCCCATAAACTTGCACCTTACATAAAACACATTCCCCCTACCACCAACCTACCCACTCACTCCTTCCTCCCACCCACAACTTTCCACTTACTCTTTCCTTCCAGTCACTTTCTTCCACTCATTCTCTCCCATATTCTCTCAGTCTCCCACTCACGCTTCTTCCTCTCACGTTTCTCCCACTCACACTTTTCCTAATGAAGCAGTCAGCCATTTATTTATCACTGCCTCACCCATCCTCACCCACTGAATTCATCCTCAACCACACAACTCCCTACTCAACCACTCAAACCCCATCCCCCCACTCAAACCTCATCACCAGCCACTCAAGCCCTCCCTTCGACTCAAACCCCATCCCCCCCACTCAAGCCTCTTCCACTCAAACCTCATCCCCACCCACTCAAACCCCATTTCTTCCCTGGTATATCTCTTCCCTGATATTACTCCCTTGCTCACACAGCCTTTCTCATCTCCAGGAGTCATATTCCTTACACTCCGGCATTCGTCCTCGCTCCCACTCAGGGTCCTATTCTAAGTGGGTTTGAAGATTTCGTAACACCCAATCCATAGCGATTTATTTTGCACCATACACTACAACATTTTCTTCAATATTCCCGTATATATTATGGACGCTAAGTATGTCGATATTACGACAATGAAAATAATCTGCAGGAAAATGTTAAGGCGTACTTTGGAAAATAAATCGCTAAGGAAGAGATGCTACGAGGTCTTCCAAGCAGCCAAAAATACAGCCCTAAATCTCTTACCCACTGCTCGACTCTTCTCATTCCCAGCTCATCTCTTCTCATTCCCAATTCATCTCTTCTCATTCCCTACTCATCTCTTCTCATTGCCGACTCGATTCATCTCATTCCGCACTCGATTCTTCTCATTCCCTACCTTTTTTTTTTTTTCCCTCATTTCCTACTAGACTCAACTCATTCCCTACTCGACTCTTCCTTACTTAATCCAGCTCAGATCCGGCCCCATCCAACCTAACCATATTGAAAATGTCTAGTTCATATTAAATCACGATTTAACCTTAACTAACCTCAGACATGGGCACAGATAGATGCGAAATTTTACTTACCGGGTACATATAATTGTCACTCTCTCTCTCTCTCTCTCTCTCTCTCTCTCTCTCTCTCTCACATACACAGACACAGACACAGACACACACACACAGACACAGACACACACACCAGCACCCACACCCACACCCCTCTCCCCACACAGCCTTCTTTAAACACATATTCCCCTGCATTAAAGCACAGTATTCAGAGAGCAGTTACAGTATAATTCCGAGGCGCGGGCTTGAGCTACGCGTCCCTCTCAACTCCACGAACAAAGCACTCAACCGAGCTCCACGTAGGCGCATCTGCATAACCCGCCAGTATGTTACCCAAATAGCTTCATAATCCTGACGAGGCAGTTTCCATCATTCCCACCACTCCACTTCCACACCAGCTAAACGGATTACTTCATAAATAACCTCCCGCCGCCGCCGCCGCCGCTCCCATCATCAAGTGACTGCAGCATTTTCGCCGTGTACACACCATTTCTGTGGACACACTGGCTTTGATACGGGTGGATGTTTGGTGTTCAACCCCTCCAGTCCCACAACGTATTTTGCACTTTATTGTGGCCTCCATCAGACTATTTTAATAAACTCAGGACACTTCTCTTGTAGTGGAGGGGTTGATGAGTATATATAAATCATCAAGTTCCGAAAATTATCTCTAAAGCTGAATAAAATCATCTCTTAGTAGGAGGATTATATTACAAAATACGTCACCGGAGAGAAGATATTTAAATTACTTTATTATACAACACCTTGAAGGTCGAGGATGTGAATTACTACTTAGACTAAAATAAATACCGGTATTACTGTATAATTTCAATACGACAGCATAATAATAATAATCTGAACCTTCTATTTAAACTACGTCAATAGTTGTATTAATTAGCTACTCAAGAAGTCTGCTTATCTCCGGGCTTGAGGAATCAGCGGGGATTGCGACACACAGATGCCTCCAAGAATATCTACCAATGGCTGCATGGTCAATGGACATTAAACGTATATAACAAATGTAACTGATAAAATAGCATGGCTGGAACAAGAATTATAATATAAAAAACGTATTGGATTGGGGGTTTATTTAATTTTTTTAGTCTGTGCAGTGAGAAGGGTTCTTCTTAAGCTGATTAAAATAGTTTAAGGGGACCCAGAATCAAACCGAAAGGGCAGTCTCGTTGTAGAAGGGTTAAACAATCAAACTTCCACTTTCTGCTTTCAGTCCGAAAACGTAAGCATACTTTGTTTTCTCTAGATACCGTCAAACAATTTAATTCGTCTTAGGAGTGATTTTTCGAAGTGTATTATTGCGATATAGCTTTCATAACCACTTCGCTACTAGAGTCCTCTTCCATGACGCATTCATTCCCTTGATGGCAGCAAGAACAAAGAATAAATAACGTTTTCAGGATAAAGAGGTTAAGTTTCACATGTGGCAATTTATGTAATGTAATAATCACCCACAAAAGACCAAACTAATTCGCACCATTCACTTCAGAGAGATCACTGAATATACAGCGCATAAAGTGAAATATTCGGATATAAACATTCGAGAGATCGTGGTACAGCCAGCGTATATATGAACATTTCCACCTGCCCGTCTATTTACTCTTGCCCTCAAAGCCATCACGATCCGCCTTCAAAGCAACGCGTCACATTACTCTCCCATCCACACCTTCACCTACACCCACAATGAAACACGCTGCACCGCTTCAGAACTCGCACTTACACCCACATCCACACCTATAATGACACCCTCATTCACACGCCGCACCGCACCTGTCCTATACTCACGCCCACACCACACACATACCCACATTAACCCTCAACCACGGCCACCAACAATCACACACACCATACTGCTCCCATACATCCAAATCCTCACTTATACCCACAGCCACACCCCTACACACTTGCACACACCGCACCTCCCCCACACCCGCAACCTAACCCACATTTACACCGAGAGCCACACTCAAACCGACACCCAAACTCACACCCACACCCACAACAAACTCACACCCACACCCACACCAAACTCACACCCACGCCCAAATTCATATCCACACTTAACACCCACAGCCAAAGTCAAACCCACATCCACACGCAAACATCCACGCTATTTCATCAAACCAACTCAACAACGCCGCCATTCCACCTTCCCGCATCTAACCTTCAGCTACGGTAGACTTCAGGAGGCAATGAAATCTGCTATTCTACCCGAGGCCCGGCCCAGGTGGGAGTCTATACGGCCATTATCCAGAGGGAACTAACAAATGGGGGGTAACAAAAGGAGGCCATGTTATACAGAAGGGGACGTGCTTTGTGTGTGAGGAATCGTAATGCGTCTACGGGAGTAACTCACACACACATAAGACGCACACACACACACACACACACACACACAAATACTATAACTGGAGAGCATGTGTTTGGCATTAGGTGCTGAAAAGGTTTATGACGAGAGAGAGAGAGAGAGAGAGAGAGAGAGAGAGAGAGAGAGAGAGAGAGAGAGAGAGAGAGAGAGAGAGAAAAGAGAGCACCATCAACAGGGACCTCTCCGCTTCAAAGCCGCGATCAGCAAAGCAACACGCGAAACCAAATCGATGTTTATGGCGTGCAATTGGCGCTCTTGTTGCCATTCACAGTAAATAAAGTATGGCGGTGGAGTTTTCGGATGGGCAAAGTTTCGGCTCCAGTCCCGTTACGGCCAACTTTAAATCGGAAGCCGGAGAGAATCAGTTTTGCCGAATACGAGGGTGTGGGAGGTGTGTGTGTGTGCTGCTGTTCTTGTTGTGAGGGGTTCTGTGTGTGTGTGTGTGTGTGTGTGTGTGTGTGTGTGTGTGTGTGTGTGTGTGTGTGTGTGTGTGTGTGCAGTGGTGTATACGTGAACGACTAATATCAGTGTTCGTACAGAAATGCTCGTATGGCCGATAATATTATAAACTGTATAAAAACATCAACAACTAACATATAATCAGAGTGTTTTATCAGTCAGAAAAGTTGTACAAGATCCTAACTCAACTTCATGGACGAAAATTACACAAGTTTCATATCTGTATAAATTCCCGTGGTTAAATTAAAGCATATGTATGTCTGTACATTTGTGATGTATCTGGGAAGGAAATGGAATGGTACAGAGAGACAGTTAGCATTACAAAAGGAGGAGGAGGAAGAGGAACAAGGATATGAAAACAGAGGTGAAAGTGAAGAAGTTACAACACACACACACACACACACACACACACACACACACACACACATACACACACACACACACACACACACACACACGGAATACAAGCGAGGCCTAGATACCTCCCCAGCAGAGCCATTGTCACCACTATCCTTGTCAACAAACACAGGGCGGCCATTAGGACACAGGCACGGGGGGAGGGGAGAGGGCAAGAGGGTGGAAGAAAGAGAGGAAGAAAGGGCAAGGGATAAGGGATAAAGGGCAAGAGGGGGAGGAAAGAACAAGGGAAGGGAGGGCAAGGGGCAAGGGGAGACAGAAGGAAAAGGGATGAGAGAAAGGCATGGGGAGAGAAGCGGGAAAGAGGAAGAAAGGGCAAGAGGGGAAGAGAAAGAAGGGGAAGGGGAGGAGGAAGAAGGGGAAGGGGAGGAGGAAGAAGGGGAAGGGGAGGAGGAAGAAGGGGAAGAAGATGAAGGGGATGATTAAGGGAAAGAGGAGGGGGAGGAGGAGGACAGGAAGATCTAAGTAGGGACGTGGGGTGGGGGAGATAAAGTGTGGGGATGAGAGGAGGATTATTGGAGGGGGACGGACGGAAGCAGAAAATGGGAGCGGGGAGGGTGAGGGATAGAGGTGGATTTGGGGAGAGAGGGAGGGAAAGGGAGAGTGGAGAGAACGGGAACTTCAAGCGGAAAAGGGGAAGGAAAAGATAAGGAAGATGGAAGGAAAAGGGAGGCAGGGATAGAGACGGATGTGATGTGAGAAAAGGGAAATGCAGATGGGTTAATACGGTTAAATAAAAGTTGGGAAATGGGGAAATGGTGGGGAATTGGTAAATAGATGCAGGGAATAGGAAAATAAAAATAAAGAAACGGGAAATAAATATAAGAATGGGGAAATAATGGTCGGGGTTGAGGAAATGGGAATGAGGAAATGGGAATGAGGAAATGGGTATATGAAAAGAGGAATTAGCATATCATGATGGGAAATAGGGAAGTAAAGGCGACTGTGGGGGAAATGGTGGAGGAATGGGGAAACAGGTGGAGGAATGGTTAAGAGGTGGTGAATGGGGAAAATCAGGCAGGGAAATGGGGTAACAGTGAGACAATAACGGTGGGGAAATGGTGAAAAAAGGTTGGGTGATGGGGAAGCAAACGTAATAGAATGGGGAGGGAGAGAGAGAGAGAGAGAGAGAGAATATTGCCAAAACACCTGCTTCCGTCCCCACCACATAACTCCCAGCCAATGTAAAACGAGGGAACAAAGGGAATAAGAAGTAAGGTATTGCCGTATTTATTGGCGTTGTCGCTTTTGAATAGGCAAGAGGGAGAATTTCGTGGACTCTAGTTTTATTGAGCACATTTACCACGCCTAACAAAGCGCGCAGATAGAGCTTAATATAAACAAGGCCCCAGCAAGTCTTTTATGCGTCGTGAACTGGTGCTAAGGCGGAGTTCACTTTTATCGCCGCCTCTCAGGACTCTCCCACTAAATCTTCATGCCCGGGGCTCGAAAAATGGAAATCTTGAACAGCGCCAAAATTCTCTCCCGCGAGTCATTCTTTGTTCCGGGAAGGCGATTTCTGACAACGCGGATTCTCTAAAAATTTACTCTCAACGCAAAGGTTAAGCAGGCATTATTTAAACCTAGTTAATTTAAATATTCAAATTGTTAAGACACGGTATAAGCATAGTAGATTAGCGTTATTTTTAAAGGCTGAGACATTTAACCACGCATTTGCATTTAAAGATCAAGATTCAACTATTTAAATATCTAATTTAAATACAACTACATAGCTAAGTGTCAAAGTTATGTATGTCATTATTTCAACATACATTGCTTACAGACTCGAAGGCTGAACTGTAACCAAATACACAGACAAGCATCCAACCCCACCAACCAAGCAACCAGACCCCAAAACTAAGCATCCAACCCCACCAACCAAGCAACCAGACCCCAAAACTAACCATCCAAACCCACCAACCAAGCAACCAGACCCCAAAACTAACCATCCAAACCCACCAACCAAGCAACCAGACCCCAAAACTAACCATCCAAACCCACCAACCAAGCAACCAGACCCCAAAATTAAGCATCCAAACCCACCAACCAGGCATCCAAAGCCACCCCGGCAACCAAGCGGCACCCAAAGCCAGGCATGCGGACAATCAGTGGTGAGAGGGGGCACTACTGTATAATGCACTGCCACCAACCTTATCTCGCACAACTTTGGGGGCAGAAGCGGCCACGTCTTTTACAGCCTTTACTGGACTTAGCCAAGGACTCTCTCAAGGCTCCTACACTGATACCAGCTGCCCTCCCTCTCCCCTCCTTCTCCCCTCTCCCAGATACCTGTCCCCCTCTTCCCCCTCACATACTCATACAAATATATACTGGTCCTCTAGCCCTTTTTACACAAATGATAGTACCCGCCTCTCCATCTGACATATGTAACAATCCCCCTCCTATTCCCTCTCCCAGATATTAGACCCCCCTCCCCCTCTACATAAATATTAGCCCCTTCCCACAACACATATACAAGTCCTCCCATCCTTTCCGTCTCCCCAGACTCCCCTCCCCTCCTCCTCTTATAAATACTAATCTCCCCACCCCTCCCATATCCTACATACTTTTCCCTTCTCCTCAGACCCAGATACCAGACTCATCTTCCTCTCCGCACTCAGATATCAGCCCCTCTCCTCTCCCCACTAAGCGCACAGATACGAGTCCCATTAACCCCTCCCCTTACACACACACACACACACACACACACACACACACACAAATTGTACCAACCCCTCCCCCGGACAGATATCAGTCCCTTCCTCCCACACACACACCTAGCAGTCCCTCCCAGCACACAGACAGATATCAACCCCTCCCTCCCCTTCCCACACACTGCCAGTCCCCTTCCTCCTCCTCTCCTCCTCACACAGATAACAACCCCTCCACAGAAACCATCCCTCTCCTTTTGTCCCCCTCCCCCTCTCCTTATCATCAACTCCCTCCTTCTGCTCTCATCCCCCTCCTCTCCTCTCCCCATCCCCATCCTCTTACCATTAACCCCCTGCCCCTGCTCTCACCCCTTCCCCCTCCCCCACCCCACTCCCCCCATCTTCCACTCCAGGCAGCAGGGCCATCCAGTCCAACCCAGTCCGGCCCGTGTTATCTATGCATACTTAGCCCAGTCCATCCCTCTCCCGCTGTGCTTCCTGGCAAGATAACCTCTGTCTCGCCACTCTCTCCCACTCGTGCCATCACTCCCCCCCACCTTTCCCCTCCCCTTCTCTCGTCCTCTTCTCCCAGCACCTCCTCCCTCCCTCGCCCTACTCTCCCAACCACTCTCTGTTCGCCCACTTCTTTCCCCCCCCCCCTTCGCTTTTCTCCCCTCCTCCATCCCTCGCCCTCTTTTTCCAGCCCTCCACACCTTTTCCAGCCCACACATCTCCTCACCCAGCCGTGTCACCTTCCCAATTTCTCTCCTAACCGCTCAAGCCCATCTTCTAGTCCTCCCATCCTACTTACTCCCCCAGTCTTCCCCCTCCTCCTAGTTCACCCACCTCCTATGTCGGTCCCCATCTCCCCTACCTCCTCTCCCAGCCTCTCACATTTAAGCCTTTGCACCTCCCATTCCAACTACACACATACATACACCTACTCTCCCATTCTCACCACCTCCCTTCTCAGCCCAGCCGCCCACCTCTACTAACCCTTCCACCTTTTCAGACCATTCCATCTCCCATTCAATCCTCTTCTCCCAGCTACACATAACACCGCACCTCATCTCCCAGCCTCACACCTCCTCTTCCAGCCCTCCTACCTCATCTGCTGCCCAGCCTACCTGCTCCCCACCTCTTCTACATTCTCTCCCAGCATTCCCTCCTCCTCTCAGCCTCCCATCTCCCCTCCCAGCATCCTACCTCGTACCCAGACTCCCAATGATCCTCCCAACATCCCACCTCGTCTCCCAGCCCTCCTAGTGACTCTCCCAGCATCCTATCTCATCTCCTAGCCCTCCCGGTGATCCTCTCAGCATCCCACCTCGTCTCCCAGCCCTCCTAATGACTCTCCCAGCATCCCACCTTGTCTCCTAGCCCTCCCAGTGATCCTCTCAGCATCCCACCTCGTCTCCCAGCTCTCCCAGTGATCCTCCCAGCGTACTGCACATATATTTGCATACAGCAGGATATTGCTCTGGGAGTACGCAATATTCAGCCCAGCCAACGACACTTCTTTCCCGGCGGTGGATCCCCCTTCGGCGTGGCCACTGAATAATGCAGGAGGGGCGGTGGCACTCCCATCCCTCCCCCCTCCCAGACGTCTCAGCCATACAGTAGAGAGCAAGGTATATAGAGGTCTTGGCAAAGGGTAGTAGTGCCTTAGAGATTACGGTATATATACGTGCTGGTAAAAGGTACTGAGGATTTAGGGAGTATAGTAAATGTTGTGAGGACTTACGGAGCAAAGTATATAGAGGTCTTGATGCTGTGGGGCCTTATAGAGCCGGGTATAAACTGAGGTCTTGGTAAAGGGTTGTGGGGCCTTATAGAGCAAGGTGTACAGAGGCCTTGGTCAAGTGTAGTGACGGAAGTGAGTAGGGAAGGGGAAGGAGAAATGAGTCGGGGAGAGGGAAGGAGGAGAATGTGGGTGGGGCCTTGGTGAGCATGGTTTATATCCTGTATAGGTCTTGGAAAACGGCTGTGGAGGGAAGTGGTTGGGGAAGGGGAGAAGGGAGGGGGGGAAAAGATGGGTAGGGGGAGGAAGGATGTGGCGGGGGAAGGAAGGATGGGCGGATGGGGGGCCTTAGAGAGCAAGGTATATGTAGGTCTTGGTAAAGGGTTTTGGCGCCTGGGGAGTCATTGCATCTCCCCTGGCCTCACCTCACGCCTTCCCCAGAACACACACCACTGGAATCTTAACCACCTGACACCCATTTCACTGTTACAGATCTTTCTTCTTGGCTGAATGAAATCGTCTGGTGGTGGCAAGAAGAGAATTAAGAAATGCCATCGTACTAAGAGGGAGCTGAGGGACATTTCTTCCATTCCCCTAATTTCTTCAGTCTTTTTTTTTATTCTACTCCTGGTACCTCCAGACGATTTTGTTTAACTCCTGTTCCACTCTTGCCATCTACAGACGATTTTATTCAGCCCTTGAAACCTTATCTCAAGACGATTTTGTTCAGCTCTTATTCAAATCTTTCTAATGGATGATTCTGTTCAACTCGAAATCTTGCTACTTCCGACGATTCTGTTCAACTCGTATACTTGCTATTTCCAGACGATTTCTTTCCACTCCAGTGAGATATTTCCAACTGGAGGGGTTAGATATTTCCTTCATCTGCCCCTTCACTGAAAGAGGCGCTCTCTAAGTACGCTATATTAACTAGTGCTAGCCAATTACGAAAACAAGCCGTCGGAATAAATGGACTGGTAACAAGAGGCCTCTCCTAACTTGAAGTAAAATTTTGTGGTAGTGGGAATGTAATGTACTGGTCGCCATGATACTGGAACTGGAAGCTTGGGGGGGGGGGGGATTCTTTAATATATATACAATCAATTCTCGTAACTTTAAACCTTTATATTTGCAGGTAGAACAAGAAAATTGGGAAGTTTCTGCACTCTCCCTTCCTTGCTTTTGATATGAAAAAAAACATGATAATGATAATTTTCCTCTCCTAATTCAGATTTATCAGTGATGAAAGAAGGAGAAGCATGAGGTTACTTTCATTCCTTCTTCTCACTGCAAAAACAAATCATACTTACGACAGGAGGCGATCGTAAATATGTCTGTGAATCCCTCCCCCACGGGTAATATGACTATGTGAAGGTGGAACATCAGTAACAGTATTCATAAAGGATCTCAGGCAATTTTTACGACAAACAAGTCTCCGTAAGAGTGAATTATTAGTCAAAATCGTACTGTTTGGCCGAATATGTTCATTCTGTCACCCCAGTTTGGTGGTAGAAGTATCTGGTGTCTGTATGAACGATGATTTAAGTAGGTACATGATCTTATACGCAACTCAAGCTTAGAACACCTAATGAATGCAGTCCTGGGAGCTTCAACGTACCTAATATGAAAAGAGTACGGTCAAGGGTAGAGGGATAGGTCTCGTCTCATGAAAATTCCATAGCGGTTCCGTGTCTCCCTCCTGTCAGTCCCCACCTGCAACCTGTGTTCACCTGTACCTCAGCGTGGATAAGAATATAGAGGAAAGGAAGGAAAGGCAGAAGCGACAGACCTATATGTCCTTTCGAGTTTGTTAAAAAAGCAGGTTAGAGCTATTATATAAGACAATGGCGGCAAAATCAGAAAGGCTCCTCCCTCGTACCAATCCCTTCAGCCGAAACCCGGTAAGGGAAATAAAAAAAACGTGAGAGATCAGCAAGCAGCAAAGAAAAGCAATTACGGGAATTACACAGGAAACAAGGAGTGAAAATTGTACTGCACGATGCTTACAAAACATTTTATATATATCTTCCTCCTCCTCCTCCTCTTCCTCCAGGGCCTGTTTTCCCTCCACAAGTTTCCTCCACCCCTCCGCACACCTGCTCCGCTCCCTCCATATACACTACCTCGTTCATTCTTTTCCCCACCACCACCAGCAACTTTTCTCCCCGGGGCAAAAGAGTCTGTATTTTGTCAGGCGAAGGGTAAACAGAGAGACTTTCCGCCACCCTCGCCCGTTTGTTAGGTCGCCTCTCATTTCTCGTCGGTTGTTACTTCTCCATTACCCGCCCAGCTAGTGACTGTAATTGGGCCATCACTCACAATAATGATATGAAATGGCGAACTTCCTTGTCAGACTTGGCTTTTTTTTTTTTCTTGTGTTTTTAACTTTCTACCTCCATGACACAAAGTACGCACGCACGCACGCACGCACGCACGCACGCACACACACACACACACACACACACACACACACACACACACACACACACACACACACACACACTCAAAGGTAGACCCCCCTCTAAGCTTTACATCAATTATTCTACAACTTTAACTTCTAAATTAGTTGATATTTTATATATAACCATTCCGTCAACATTTCCTAAAAAATATTCCCTGCCTCCACACTTAAAATTCAGAAAATACGGCGTGAAGCAAGAAAAAGGAAAACGTACGACACACGCTGCACAGAACGCGATAAAAAACAAAGACCAAGCACTATGTAAAAGGAAAAACAAAGAGAAGGGGGCCAAAAGAGTGATGGGTTAAAAATACGCGCAAAAAGAAAAAAAAAATGGATAAATGGATGGGGGCAGAAAAAATATACGTGCCTGGATAATAAAAAAAAATGTGTGTGTGTGTGTGTGTGTGTGTGTGTGTGTGTGTGTGTGTGTGTGTGTGTGTGTGTGTGTGTGTGTGTGTGTGTGTGTGTGTGTGTGTGTGTGTGTGTGTGTGTGTGTGTGTGTGTGTGTGTGTGTGTGTGTGTGTGTGTGTGTGTGTGTGTGTGTGTGTGTGTGTGTGTGTGTGTGTGGTGAAACAAAGTAGAGCACCATCGCTACCGTAGCCACCCTAGAGTTCCCTTAGATTTAGGGCGCATGGTTTCAATACTCGTGGGTATCTTCATGGGAGAGAGGGTGTAGGGTGGATGTAGGGTGGGGTGGGTGGGTGAAGGGTGCGGTTGTATGAGTGTAAGATGGGATGAGGTGGAGAGGGGTTGGAGAGGAGCAGGCTGAGAGGGCTAAGTGAGGAGATAAATGGATTGTTGGGTGGGGGATGGGCTAGGGTGGGAGGAATAGAAGACGGTATGAAAGTGCTTGGAGAAGTGGAAGACGGCAAGAACGGGTTTGAAGGGGTCAAAAAGGGGGCTGAGGTGGGCTGGGATCGGTGAATGGGGTGGACGGAGAGGTTTGTGAGAGAGGTTGCCTACGTTGGAAGGTTGGGGAAGAGGTGGGGTGGGAGCGTTGAGAAAAGAATGGGTTAGTGTGGGGATACAGGTAGAGTGGGGAAGGCGTTGGGATAGGGGATTGGAGGAGGTATTGCCTGGGCTGGGAGTAGTGGAAGGGTGGATGGAGGGTGGTGGGAAGGGAGTGAGAATGTAGTGGACGTAAGTGTGGGAGTGTGAGGAGGGTGAAAAGTGAAAGGGTAGATAATTATTGTTCAGGGGAATTCTCTCTCTCTCTCTCTCTCTCTCTCTCTCTCTCTCTCTCTCACACACACACACACACACACACACACACACACACACACACACAACCCTCCTGCTCTAGCCCGTCAAATTAGCGTGTGGTGTTAAAGTGAGGCCCCCTATACCATACCCCTCTGTCAGTGCTCTGTAAACATTGATTCTTAACTGGGGGGAGGGGGAGGAGGAGGAGAGAAAAGGTGAGGAGGACAGAGAAAGAAAGGATAAGGAGGAGAGGGAGAGAAAGGGTGAGGAGGAGAGGGAGGGAAAAGAAGGGGAAGTAAGGGGGGCTTCAGTAAAGAAGAGGAGGAAGAGGAGAGGAGGAAGGAAGGACTTAAACAGATTGAAAGGTAAACATGGATTCTTAACTGGGGGGAGAGGGGAGGGGAGGAAGGGGAAAGAGTGTAAGTAGTGAAGGGTGAGGGGAGGAAAGGAGGGCTTAAGAAGGGAGGAAGGGCAAGGGAAGAGGGTTAAGTAGAAACGAGGGGAGGAGAGGGAGAAAGGGTTAATTAAAGAGGTGAAAATTAGCTGAAAAATATATACGTAAAACAAGCAACACAAGGAAAGTAGGAATAAAATAACACATTAAAAAAAGAAGTTAAAATAAATGTGAAAATACCGCTGTACAAAAGTATATATGTATACTCCTTAACCAGCACACCCCTCCAAATCCTTTTTTCATTGACAAGGGAAATTGCTCCTTGTCTCTTACCCGGCGACAGAAGAAATGGTGAGCCGAGTGAGGTAATGAGGTGGAGGGGAGAGAGGAAGCGAGGCGAGGGGAGAGGAGGGGAGGGGAGGGAGGAAGAGTGGCAGACGAGAGGGAAGGGGAGGGGAGGGAGAAAGAGTAGGAGACGAGAGGGCAGGGGAGGGGAGGGGACTGTAAGAAGAGACTTAAGTGAAAGGAAGACGGGGAGAGAAGGGAAGTCGAAAGCTGAGAAGAGAAGGGGGGAGGAGAGGAGAAAATGGAGGGAAAGAGGAGAAAACGAAGGAGTAGAGTGGAAAAAGAGCCTGGGAAAAAGGAAGTGGAGAGTTAATGAAGGGAGGAGTGACAGGAAGAAGAGAGCAAGGGGTGGAGTGGGTTGGATGAGGAGGGGAGTAAAAGAGGAGACTGGAAAGAAGGAAGTTGGAAGGGACTGCAAGGGTGGAGGAGTACAGGGGTGGATGAGCGAGGGTGAAGTAGGTGGAAAGAGGAGGAAGCACTGGGTTGAGGGAGAGCACAGTGATGAGGGAGAGAGAGTTAGGATGAGTCAAAATTATGTTTTCAGTTAGACTAAGTAGGAGAGGTAAAGTGGAGAGAGGAGGGGAGATAGGTTGAGAGAAAGCAAAACAGGTAAGAGACTGAGGAGGGGAAGGTAAGTAGGAAGGCGGAAGGCAAGAAGGGAGAGAGGGAAGAGAGGAAGTAGGGAGGAGGAAAGTCCCCTCTTCAGACTCATTCAAGCCCTCAAACCCCACTCCAAACTGAATCAAACCACTCTCAAGCCCACTCCCAGCTCCAATCCCTCTCCAGCGCTACTGAAGCCCATTCCTTGCCTAAAACCCTTCCCTGCCTCATTAAAATCCCTAAAATTCCCTCCAGAGACCCGTTCAAACCCAACCTCAGCATGACAAACCCATTCCAGTCCTTTCCAAATCCATTCAAGCCCCCTTTAGCCCTCTTTCGATTAACTCAAGCCCTCACGCCTGTTTCAAACCAAATTCAAGCCCCCTCATGCCCTCTCCAGACCATTTCAAGGCTTCTCTGATTATTTCAAGCCCTCCCAAGCCTCTTCCGAGTCCCCTCACCCATATCAAGTTTACTTCAATATCTCTCACGAATCTGTCGAGGCCCTTTCAGCCCCTTTTAAGCCCTCTGCAGCCCCATCCAGCTCTGTCAAGCCCTTTTCAATCCCCCTCCAATCTCTCTCAACCTTTTTTTCAAATCCTCTCTAGTCCTTTCCAACCCCATTCAAGCTGTCTGCACACTAATTCAAGCCCTCTCTGGCCCTCTCCAGGCTAATTAGGGCCCCCTTTAAGCCCATTCAAGCCCTCTCCAGCCCCTTTCAAGCCCCCTCCAAGCCCTAATCAGTGGCCAGGAACTATGGAGGGGGCGTCCCTTGACAACTTCCCTAAGAGCCCCTGTGACGGACGGAATCCCGGAGATCCCCCTCCCACCGAACACCAAAGAGAAAACGGGAACTTTGAACTTTAATTACTATATTCTGGTGAGGCCCGGTAGTCAACTTTCGGGGGGAGACAAGACACACAGGGGGCAAGATTGGAAACTTGGCTAAACAGGGAGGTGGGGAGGAATGTTGGGGGGGGGGAGAGAGAGAGAGAGAGAGAGAGAGAGAGAGAGAGAGACAGAGAGAGAGAGAGAGAGGAATAAAGGGATTCTGGAGGAGGAGAAGGTGGAGGAGGAGGAGGAGGAAGGAGAAGGGGGTCAGAAAGAGAAATGGGAAGGTAGGTATGAAGTGGGGTATGGGAAAAGGGAGGAATGGGATGAAGGAATGGGTAAAGAGAAAGAGACGGGATACGGAACAGGAAATCTCAACTCTGAATAACTTTATCTTGCCAAGTTAAAGAAAATACGAACATAATATAAAGACTAAACATAAATACGAGTGCTTGCAAAGTTATAAATATTCTCAACTTAAGATTTTTGTGAATGACTCAGATCTCAGGTAAATATCGCCAAGCATCCAATTACGACACAGGTAAGATTGCTTGAGCCGTTCGTTTCTCGTCGGTTACGGAAGCTCCCTAACACTTTTTCCTATGCGATTTATTTGGTTCATTACATCTTACTGTCCTCTTCCCTATTGCATTAATTCTTCCACTATCACCATACTCTGCACAGATAACGTACAAAGGGATGTTAACCAGCCATACCCAAAAATAAATCGCTAAGGAAGAGGTGTTAGGGAGCCTATCAATCTCTCTATTTATCACCCAGTCTATTAGCCGATCTATTGCCCCATCTGTCACTAAAAGCTTATCTATCTCCATCTATCAGCCCAAGTACCTCTGCCTATCAACCCAATAATCTATCACTCCATGTCTCTATCTACCACTATATCTACCTCTCTTTATTAGCCATTCTGTATCTATCATTTCATCTATCTTCATCCACTAACCCAATTACCTCTACCTATCAGCCTACCTATTTACATTCCATCTAATTTACTGTATATCGATCTATCAACTATCCACCCCAATCTGCCTCTGTCTACCAGTTTATCTATCAGTCTTTCTGCCTCAATCTATCAGCCTATCTACCTCTATCTATCAGTCTATCTATCGACCTGGCGGCTGGATCTTGCTGGACAACCCTTTATTAATTTTGCGAAACAAAGAGGAGCAGTGATTAAAGGTTGAGTATTTAATATCCGCCAGGCCCACAGGTCGAGTGAGAGAGAGAGTGAGAGAGAGAGAGAGAGAGAGAGAGAGAGAGAGAGAGAGAGAGAGAGAGAGAGAGTGAGGGTGAGGGTGAGAGTGAGGGTGAGGGTGAGAAGGTAGGGTAAGGTAGGATAAGGTAGGGTTATGTAGGGTAGGGTAGGGTAGAGTAAGGCAGGGTACAGTAAGGTAGGGTAAGGCAGAGTAAGGTAGGGTAGGGAAGGGCAGGGTAAAGGTGAACTAGATTACGTTAGCAATAGATTAGGTTAGGTTACATCAGGATTGGTCAAACGCTAAATATAATCTTTCGTCGCCTGTCTGATTAAAACCCCAGATCCATCGTGTTGAGGGAGTTTAACAATTCAGTAATGTTGTGGCCAGTAATTACATCGGCCGGAAAAAGTAATCACAACACAATTTAACGCTATTCTAATTATACAGTTTTCATCCAAGGTATAAGCGGGCTATTTTTTTTTTCAAAGTTTCTGTTTTATTTCTGCTTTTGATTTAGGGTGTACTCTGGGGGTGCTGGTGTAACTAGAATATTAATTTTCAATTTTTTTAGATGTGGTAAAAGGAACAAATTATATACGTAAAAGAAGAGGTAAATATACAAAATCAATTAACATATCCTCTGTTTCCCCACCAGGAGTTTAGGGATCCCGGAGTAGGCTGCTAAGTATGTTTAACCGTGACCAGTCCTTCACCCCTGAGTGGCATTAGGTGAAAAATAAACCCCGACCATCCCTTGACTGCAAACTCTTATGAGCAGCAACTGGTGGGAGCGCCTTAACCTACTAAACAATAAGGCGTTCATAATCAAAAGAAAAGAAAAAACATGTTAAAAAACATGCAATTAAACTGGAAACACCGAGCTTTTATGCGAGAGAAAAACTTGGAATCACTAAGCACGTAAAAAAAAAAGAAAAAAAAAAAGAAAGAAAACGGAGAGAATTCATTTAAACGCTTAAGAGGAAAAACTGAAATCAAATTAGAGAGGGAACAGAAAAAGGGGACAAACAGATCAGGAAAATGATGCTATGAAAAAGATAAAAAGAGTGGAACTGATGAAAATTTAGGCTCCTATGACACACACACACACACACACACACACACACACACACACACACACACACACACACCTGTTGTTGGTAGGTCGAGAATTCTAGAGTTCTCCGCACCATGGGAGGGTTAATGGTGATGGTATACTCAAGGTCCCATGACTCACTAAGCAGAAAAAAAAATATTGTATACTCAGGTATCTTTGACTCTCTCTCTCTCTCTCTCTCTAAAAAAAAAAAAAAAAAAAAAAAAAATAGGCATTAACTGGGACTGGGTACTGGAGTTGTCCCGACCATAAAACAGTTAAGTGGAAATACACAAAAATAAATCAAGAATGGACATAGGGGAGAACAGAGAGGAGGTATAAGAAAAAAAATAAAGGAGAAAAGGAAGCAGTGAAGAAAAGAGAACGCAGACGAGAAGAGAATCAAGTAGAGATAATGAAGAGATAAATAAAGGAGAAGAGATACGGAGGAAAGAAGAAATCATGAACGCAATTATTAAGAAAAAAAATTAAATATATGAAGAAGAAGGTAGAGAAGAAGATGGAGAGGAAGCATACAAGTTGAGAAAGGGGAAGAGAGCAAAGATGATGACTGAGGGGGGAAATGACAAGGAAATTAAACAAAATGGAAGAAAAAGAGAAGAAGGTAAAAGAGAAAGGAGACGAGATAAGAAAGGAGAAGAGATGAAAACAATTATGATGAACGAAGAAGGAAGAACAGAGAAAGAAAATAAAACATGCGAAAGATGGGGAAAAGAGAAATACGAAGGTGGAAAATGACTAGCTTAAATGTACTGCGAAAACGAAGAAACAGCAATTTGATATGAAAAGCGAAAATAAAAGAGTAGAAAGAGGGACGCGAGGAATAATAAAAATGCAAGAAGAGGAGGGGAGAAGTGGAAAGGGTAGGTGGGAGAAAAAGTAGAGGAAAGCAGAAAATAGCTACATATAAAACCTTTGCAAAAAAGAAAAATGGAGAGAGGTGCTAACAAAATGACCTGACACAAACACAAACAAACACATATCCATACAGTTCACACACACACACACACACACACACACACACACACACACACACACACACACACACACACACACAAACACACACACACAGTAAAGGCATCCACAAACACGCAAACTCAGGGACCCCCAAACACACCAACAAAGAAGAAAAAGAAAAGAAAAAAAGCGAACCAATAAAGGAAAAAAGGGGAAGGAAAAAAGGGGAAGGGAAAAAGGGGGAGAGAAAAAGAAATGAGAGGAAAAAAAAAGATCGATGGAAGCAAGCCAACAAATTCTTACTCTGAAAAAAAATCTTCCACCCTCCCTTAAAAAATTCCAAACAACACTTCCTTAAAGTAAATTGTCGCCTCCTAAAAAAAATCTCCTCCATGAAAATACCCCCCCCCCAAAAAAAAAACAAGATTCCCCCCCAGAATTCCACATCCTACATGCTCTCCTCCCCCCAAAAAAATCTCCCAGAAACTCCCCTTCCAAATCCTCCCTAAAAAAAAAAATCCTCCCTCCCCACAAAAAAGTCCTCCCCCCAAAAAAATCCCCCCAAAACCCTAAAAAATAAAAAAATAAAAACAATCCTCCCCCCCAAAAAAATGGAGACAGAGGTAAGAGCGCCATCTGCATGAAATTATGAGATAATGTCGGTGGCCGTCGTGGGTAGGACTTTGATTAAATACCACACTGATGGAGGAGGAGGAGGAGGAAAATAGGCTAAAGGTGGTGCAAGAAAAAGAGGAAAGAGGATGACGATGAGAAAGGAAATAAAGGAGGTGGCACAAAGAGAAACAGAAGAAAAAAGGATTGGATAAAAGAAAGTAGGCGAAGGGGAAAGAGTAACGTGGATAGAAAACAAGAAGAGGGGAAATAAGAGAAGTGAAGGAGGAGACGTGAAAGGGGTGAAAGAAGGAAGGAAAAGCCAAGAGGATGCTAGGGGAGGGAGAAACCAAGGAAGTGAAGGAGGAGTAGGTGAAAAAAAGACAGGAGAAAGAGGTGGTGAAACAAGAGTGGTGATAGGAAGATGAAAAATGATGTAGGGGAGGAGAATGAAGGAAAGAAAGAGAGAAGGCTGTGAAAAGATAGAAAAAAAACGCAAGAGAAAAAGAGAATACCACTCGGCTTTAATTTTTATTTTATTTTTGCGACCTTCAGTAGTCTAGAAAAAGGAGGAAGAAGGAATAGGGAAAAAGGAAATGCGATAAATATAGAGAAACTGACACCAAGGAAGGAAGGGAGAAACTGGACTAAAAATTGAGAATATGGAAAAAATGCAAAAAAAAAAAAATGAAATAAGAAAATGAGAAAAATTAGAAAGATAGGGAAAAATGTGATACAGGGAAAAAGAAGTCAGAGAAGAGGAAGAAAACGAGATAAGGGAGGAAGAAAATAGGAAAAGGGAGAAAAGTACGCATATAAGAGGAAGAAAGTAAGATAAGGGAGAAAGAAAGTGAGATGAGAGGGAAGGAGAGAAGACTGGGAATTTGAGGAAAGGAGAAATGTGAGAAAAATAGTGTGGAGGGGATGAAAGTGAGAGGAAGAATGAGGGAGGGAGGGGAGAAGGGGAGAGAAAATAATGAGAGAGGGAGGGGAGAATAATAAAGTAGGGAGGGATGGAGGGAGGGAGAGGCAAAATGAGGGAGGGAGAGAAGGAGAGAAAAAAGGAGGAAGGTGGGGAAGAAAATGTGAGAGCTAAAACAGGAGGGGGGAAACAAGTAGAGGAAGATAATAGGAGGGGGAGAAAAAGGGAAAGGGAGGAAGAAATGAGAATAAAAGGGGACAAAAAGAGGAGAGAGAGGGGAAAAAAGAGAAAAGAAGAAGAAAAGAGAGGCTGTGAAACGCGAAGAAGCTACTGGATGTGAAAGAGAAGCAAGACAAGCAGAGGAGAGTAATGAAAATAAGAAGAGAAAAGAAGACAGAAAGAGGAGAGAAGAAGAACAAAGAAAATCAAAAAGCCAAGAAAATATTAAAAAAATCGAAAGAGGAAGCCAGAGGGATTTGCTGCAGGAAATGAGACAAGGAACAACAGGACAGGTGGAAAAAAGAGAAGATGAAAGAATGAGAGAGAGAGAGGGAGAGAAAAAAAAAAAAGCGAGAGAGGAAAGGAGGACAGGAAAAACCAAGAATCTATTAGGAAAAGTGGAGATGCAAACCAGGAAGACGAAACTGAAGAAATGAGAAATAAAGAAAAACAGATGACGGAAGCAGTGAAAAAATGACAGGAAAAAGGAAGGAGAGGAAGAGGAGGGAAGAAAAAGAAAAATAGTGAGGAAGAAAAGTGAAGAGGAGGATGCAGATGAGACGAAAAAGAGAAAAAAGAGGAAGAAGAAAAGAAAAGGGAGAGAAGAGAGGAAAAGTCAAGAAGATATTAGGAAGGGCGGATGAGGAAGCCAAGATGACGAGGTTGGAGGACATGAGAGAGAGAAAAAAGAAAAAAAGGAAGGCGAAAGAAAGAAATGAGAGACAAAAGAAAGGAAAACGAAGAGAGGAAGGAGAGGAAGAGCCAAGAAGCTATTAGGAAGGGCGGAGGAGCAAGGCAGGGGGACGAGGTTGAAGGAAATGGGGAAGCTGAGCGTGAAATGGTTAATGAAATGGGGGGAATGAGGGGCTGCCTGGGGAACCATCGTCCCCCACCCCTACCCCTACCCCCACTCCGACCTTTCCCCTTATCTCCTTCCCTCATTTTCCTCTTCCCCTCTTTCCACCTTCCATCATCGTCTTTTTTGTCCCTTGCCCCACCTTTCATCGTCTACCTCTCTCCTTAGATCTTTTCCTCA
This sequence comes from Coenobita brevimanus, assembly GCF_032717465.1. Classification (NCBI taxonomy): domain Eukaryota; kingdom Metazoa; phylum Arthropoda; class Malacostraca; order Decapoda; family Coenobitidae; genus Coenobita; species Coenobita brevimanus. The sequence continues at coordinate 13,158,671 of NC_137044.1, forward strand.
TTTTTCAACACCATTTTCTTACTTTCATCATTTTGTCTTCAGATCTCTCCTCATCCTCCTCAATCTTTCTTCCCTCCTCTCCTTCATTTCCCCTCTTCCTCTTCTCCCACCCTGCCTCTCGCTCTCCTCCCAACTTCCACGGCTTTAACAAGTCAATTAACGCAAAGATATATAAATGACGCTGGATTAACAAGGTAGGTCTATGTAGATATATGCAAATACGTATGGAGTCTGGCTTAGGAATTTGAGCTCCAGGTATTCTGAATATACACACGTGCACCTTAGAGAATAATACTCGTTAAAGGAAGCCCTACCAACCCTGTGAATAATATATCTATAGGTATAACACTCTCTCTCTCTCTCTCTCTCTCTCTCTCCATAGGCACTGAGCCACGGAATATAACCCAAATAACAGCGCTAGTAAAGAAATAGATCTTTAAGCAAATGATGAAAGTAGAAAAATCCTTAAACAAGAGCGTTCGTCGACCGCGTAACCTGCGTCGAGCCCGGAAACCGTCAAAGGGGGTAAAGAGTTGGGCGTGGTGGGTAAAGAAAAGGACGCGGTGAGGATGTGGGCGTGGTGGGTAAAGAAATGAGCGTGGTGGGTAAAGAAATGGGCGTGGTGAGTAAGGAAATGGGTGTGGTGAGTAAGGAAATGGGCGTGGTGAGTAAAGAAAAGGGCGTGGTGAGTAAGGAAATGGGCGTGGTGGGTAAAGAAATGGGCGTGATGGGTAAAGAAGTGGGAGTGGAGGGTAAAGAAATGGGCGTGGTGAGAACAGGAATGGGTAGAATAGACTGGAATATTGGTGGGCGGTGGGGCTAAGGCAGGCAAGTAATTCTGTGGAAATGGGTGTTTTAGGAATTGGGGAGTGAGTGCAGTGAAGGGTTTGTTCCAAAATATCCTCCAAGAATTAGAGTGTCGTGGAGGGGAAGGGTTAAAGAAACGAGCCTGGGGAACAATGAAATCGACGGTCTATCCTGGAATTATGGAAAGCGATGAAGATGTGCCAGGAAAAGTATACCCTGTGAAGAGTATACCTTGGGTGCTGTAGGATTAATGGTTTAAGTGCTGTGGTGGTTTATTTCAAAGTTTTCTCCTGGAACAACAACAACAAATAACAACCAATGCTCACGTCTGTCATTTAACTGACGTTTTTTTACCTGGCGACACAGGTAATGAAAACACCCGTACCGTAGCACCACCAAACACAATCTCTACAACATTTTTCCCTTCGTGGTTAAACTCACAAAAAAAAAAAAAAAAAAAAAAAAAAAAAAATCGTGACGTATTTCCCAGCCGACCAGCCCCACTAATGCCCTCCATAAAACAAGCAGGGAATTTATAGTATTAACTCAATGGGGCAATTAATAAACTTTGCCTCCCAGACCTACACAATGGCCAATTACCGAGCCGACTTCTAAACAAACGAGTCTTGCGCTCCGGGGGAAAGTCATTTTTGGCACGGAGGCGAAAAATGCGAATTCTTTTTTAGCTCCTTACACTCGAGAACGTCATTTTCATTTCTACTCTTGTTGTTTCTTGACCATTTTATCCTGCTAAGATTTTTTTTTTTTTTTATCTTCTGTCCATTTCATCTGCAGTCTTTTTATTTATTCTTCTCTCTCTCTCTCTCTCTCTCTCTCTCTCTCTCTCTCTCTCTCTCTCTCTCTCTCTCTCTTCTAGTATTCTTTTCGTTCCTTGCACCTCAGGACATTATCTTCATTTTCGCTTGCTGTCTGCTGCTTACGAATGATTTGACGAAGTGGAAAGATTAGACGCAACCATCGTTAACCCACTCCCTACAAGATGTTTCCCTTTAAATGAAATAAAATAAAGATGAAAACACGAATGCAATTTTGAAAAAGACATCTTCGTAGACCAAAAATAAATAAATAAGTAAAAAAATAAAGCTAAAATATTGGACACATTTCTATTTGGCGATCCTGGGGCTCTTAAACTTTTCGAGGAAAAAAGAAAAAAAAACTCAGTCCCACAAAGACCCAACGATTTAAAACCCCAACATTCCATCCCGCACCAATTTTCAACACGAGACACTTTCGCTTCCTTAAAAACTTCGGCGCCTCTGCTGGAAAACACGACAAAATTTTTACATAACAATAACAAAGAAAGTGGTGGCTCAAAAGCAGGGGGAAGAACAATAATATACCAATTTTCAACACGAGAACTATCGGTTCCTTGAAATTCTGGCATCTCATTTGAAAACACCAGGAAATACTGATGTACGAATAAGCATTGCCGTCTACGTCTCTGCTTGAACACAGAGAAAATCTATATGAATAAAAATGTAAAAAGTGAGTTCAAGAGCAAGGAGGACGAAGCGATTAATACGCTAATTTTCACGCGAGACACTTTCGGTTCCTTAAACACGTCGGCAACCTACTTAAAAATTCTGTATATATATATATATATATATATATATATATATATATATATATATATGGATGTAACTCTGTAGTTGGGAAGGAGACAAGGTTATAACTATATTCACAACAGACACTTTCGGTCCCTTAAAAATCTTCGGCAACGTGCGTAGAAAACGCAAAAACTTATAGGAAAATATATATGCAACTCAGAAGCGGGGATGAAGATAAAGCTATGCCAATATTCTCATGAGACACTTTCAGCCCCTTAAACTTTTACAGCATCTTGACTGGAAATATAAAATATTAGAAAAACTGCAACTCAGAACAGGGGATAAAGACAAGCCATTCTCAATATTCGCGCGTCTCGGTTCCTTAATTAAAGAGTTCCGCGTCATTAAGTGAACAAGAAAAAAAAAAAATGCGTCAAAACTGAAGAAGACACGGTTATGCTAATATTTACACGATACATATGAGGCTTCTTAACTCCTTTCATCCGACTTATTAAAATTTTATGTTCTCTACATATGAATTTAATAAGCTTGGAGAAACTTTTTGAACTGGACAGATCTGACATATCCTTCATTAAAATCTTCACTAACAGTGCTCCTTCCTAGGCCGAGTTAAAAACGTCTGGAAGGAGAAAGCATGAAATAAAACAGGTCATTGGAGTGAACGGGTGAAACTCTTGGCCATTTCTGCTTTAAAACAACCTATAAGAGAAAATAAAACAAGCTGAGAGGCGAGGAGGAGAAGGACAAGGCGATAAATATCAGGCCTGACAGACATTATCAACCCGCACCGTCCACAAACAATTTTACTTCGGCCGTAAATCAAGCGAAGGAGACGAGAGAGACGCGGACCGAACCTGCCCGGGAAAAATGCAGGGTGGTCCATATTTTGCACCTCTCAGTCTTAGGGCCATATTTTAGGTGGCACAGGAGACTTCTTAGCACCTTTTCCTCAGCGAATTATTCTCCATGTTACACCTTTTCATCCTCTGGTACACGTGCATATCTAGAGCATTTCCACAGACTAATAATCTACATATATTTTCCTCTCCACAATACTACATTTTTTTTTACTGCTTTGCTGATACTCTACTGACCAATTTCGTTTCATATTCTATTTCATTTTCTTTGTCTCAACATTTTCTTTTTCACACAATTAGTTTCTTAATATATTCTACTGTCACTGTCCCTCCTCTGTCGCTTTAAACACTGCATTTCACGAGAGTAATTTCTTTATGTTTTCCCTCAGTGTCGCTGTTCCTCACCTCCGTCTCAACATTTGCCTTTTCCCCAAACCAATCTATTTACATTTTCTCTCAGTGTCTCTCTTCCTCATATGTCTCTAACACTTTCTTGTTTAAAAGACAATTTCTTTTTATTTTTCCTCGTGCCGTTGACTCTCTCTCTCTCTCTCTCTCTCTCTCTCTCTCTCTCTCTCTCTCTCTCTCTCTCCGGGCGAACAGAAAACGATCACTGAAAAATCCCCGGCCATTGGACTTGAGGTATCGCCACTCAGGGCCAACAGACCTAACCAATAACACGGGAATGGTCCGAAAATCAAGTGAGACCGAGGGATTAACAGACCTAATCACCCGCGCCACGACATCTGTACCACTCTCTCCCTTTCCCTTTTATGTTCTCTTTCTCACTCACTCTCTTACTTACTTACTCACTCACTCATTCATTCTTATTCCCAAATCTTTCACCCCTCTTAGCCTCTCCCCCTTCTAACTTCATTCTATTCCCCTCTCAGACATTTTCTTTTCCCCCTCTCCTCTTCTCCTCACTTTCCACTTCTCAACCCCCAATCTCTCCTCCCTTTCTCCCTTCACCTTATTTCACCCCCTCCCTCTACCCTCTGTTCTTCTCCTCTTCCTTCTTCCTTATCTACCCCAACCCTCTCCTGTCCTTCTACCCCCTGTGCTCATCTTATCTCCCCACTCCGAACTTTCTCTCCAATCCCTATCTCTCTGCTCTCTTTTGCCCCTCCTCTCCCTCTCCCTACTCGTCTCACTGTCCCACTCCATGGCTTTCTCAATATATCCTCTCTCCATGCCATCTCCTTCCACCTTTCCTCTCCCCTGCCCTCTCCTCACTTTCTCCTCTCCCTTCTGCCCTCTCATCTCCCTCCCCCTCTCTCTCCTGTCCTCTCCTACCCCCTCTCCTCTCCCCTTTCCCCCTTTCCCCTCTTACCTTCCCACTCCCCCAGCGTCGTACAATATGTTACTGTCCTGGCTGGTTATGGCCCTGATCAGGAAGATAGGCACAAGACCTCTCTCTCTCTCTCTCTCTCTCTCTCTCTCTCTCTCAATTTTATTCACTGCTGACATTTTTTTTTGTTGTTGTTGTTAGAGTCGGCGTTTCTCCAACATTTTTCCAGTAACTTAATTTTCACTCCCTTTACCATTCGTCTGTTCATTTCCCTCATATTTTTCTAAGGGATAATCTTTCCCCCAAAAATTCTATCGAAACGTAACCGCTACAGACTCAGGCATTTTATATACGAATATCAGATAAGTACAGACACTCTTAACATTATACGTCTTCTTCGTCTTGTGTACTTCTAAGGCAAGGTACGTAGACTCTAGAAATAAAGCCTAAAAATAATACGGGAAACCCAGTTGTGTGAAATAATAAATCACTAAAATGGAAGCGCTACGAACTCTGTGGCATCTAGAAAATGACCCTGTTAATGGAAATGCAGGAGAGAAGGGGTGTATCCTGGGGAGTAATTTCCCTTGTGTCAGAGTTAACCAATATATGAACATACCAGACGGGAAAGTGTGCTTATGTGCAAAATATGTGTGGGTGTAATGGTGGTGAGGTGTGTGTGTGTGTGTGTGTGTGTGTGTGTGTGTGTGTGTGTGTGTGTGTGTGTGTGTGTGTGTGTGTGTGTGTGTGTGTGTGTGTGTGTGTGTAGGAGAGGAGAGGGACAGAGGGGGCTTGAAGTGGGGGTGAGGGGTGCCGGGAAAGGTAGGTGGGGGTGCGGTGGGGACGAGGGGTTTGGGTGGAAGTGTAGTGAAAAGGGAAAGTGTCTGGTGCCCAATGAAACGGCTTCTGCAGAGGGTCTTTCCTATTACCATTTTTCACATTAAATAATTACGAAACACCAAATTAAATACAGAAGGAAGCTAAAGAGAACGGTACTGTCTACAACCAATGACAGAAGTCTAGAATAAGCGATGAAAATAATATTCAGTAAGTTTAAAAAAACAAAAATCAGGAGTAAATAATATAAAACACCAATGAATGAGAAACACAAGGAAGCACATTAAGTAAACACTGTGGAGGCGCTGGATGGAGGTGGGTAAAGAAGTCAATAACGGAAGACGTCTGGTATATGCAACGCGATCCTCGACAGGGCCAATATTGTTACACCTTCACACACACACACACACACACACACACACACAAGGTGGAGTGAAGGAGAACGGAAAGTGTGGGGGTGAAGAGCGTGTGTGGGATGGTTTGTGGAAGGAATGGAGATGTAAAAGGGAGTGGAAATGTAGAGGAACTGTGAAAAGGGAGTGGAAGGAGGTAGTGAAGGGTAATGTGGAAGGGGCAGATGGTGTGTATGGGAAGGAAGGAAGAGTGTAGGAATGATGGAGAACAATGATGAGGTTGTATGAGGGATGGAGAGGGATGAAGGTGTGTGTGGAATGGAGAGGGATAAAAAGGAATGTGAGTTGGATATAGAAGATGTAGGAGGGACGAAGAGGGTGCAGGAGGGATGGAGAGGGTGTAAGTGGGATGAAGAGAGTGTGGGAGGGATGGAGAGGGTGTGAGAGGGATAGAGAGGAGGATGGAGAGAGGAGGATGGAGAGAGGTATGTGGGAGAGGGGAGGGAGAGGTGGATGGAGAGAGGAGGATGGAGAGAGGTATGTGGGAGAGGGGAGGGAGAGGAGGATGGAGAGAGGAGGATGGAGAGAGGTATGTGGGAGAGGGGAGGGAGAGGAAAGAAGGAGCAGGAGAAGGGAATGCTGACAAGGAAAGGGGTAAAGAAGCAAGGCAAGGGGGAATGCGGAAAAGGAAAATGGCTATGTAGGAGGGAGGGGGTGGGGATGGAGAGGGGAGAAGGAGGTAGCAAAATTTACGGTGTTAATATTAAGAGGAAGTATTTCTCGCAGTGTGACTTGCTCCCGGGCGAGGTCTGGCAAAAGTGCACATCGGAACCCAACTTATTAATATTTAGAGAGGCAAATGAAAAATATAATTCATAGTTAAGTGGTGAATGCTCCCGCGCTTCATGGCTTCTCGAATGTTTAATAATAAGCACAAGAGGGTCATAATTTCCTGCCTATTGGCCATATCACTTTCCGAAGCACCTCTTGGAACCGGCTGATAAAAACAAGGTAATCTGAAAATCATAGTCCCCGGCCACCTCGAGGGAGCCTGGGTGAAGGAGAAAACTGTGTGTGTGTGTGTGTGTGTGTGTGTGTGTGTGTGTGTGTGTGTGTGTGTGTGTGTGTGTGTGTGTGTGTGTGTGTGTGTGTGTGTGTGTGTGTGTGTGTGTGTGTGTGTGTGTGTGTGTGTGTGTGTGTGTGTGTGTGTGTGTGTGTGTGTGTGTGTGTGTGTGTGTGTGTGTGTGTGTGTGTGTGTGTGTGTGTGTGTGTGTGTGTGTGTGTGTGTGTGTGTGTGTGTGTGTGTAATCAAGCCCGGTCGAGCAATGCGCAATAAGTCAGGTATTGTCCAGGGCTGAAGGGAGAACCTAACGCACTGGCCTCTTGAATGGATGAATATTTAAGCAGCGGATCGGCGAGGACGAATTATCAACCTACTGCAGCGGTGAGAATTAGAGCAAGGATGAGGGCATACCACAGGACCGGAGGTATGAGGAAGATATATGAAGATCCATTGTCACACTTGTTTTTTACCAATATCTCCTTTTGTCCTTGTCATCCCCGCTTTTTAATGACCGTAAGTAGGCAGGTCCGTATCTATTTCCCGCCACTTCACCTGGGGACTGCACGAACTCCTGTTTTGTCTATACCAGATCAAAGGATAACAATTCCCTTCGTGATTCATCCGTGTCATCATCCAGTGGGTCTAGCAGCAAAAATATGGGCTACGGAAATCGTGAACCATGCGCTACGTCACCCGGCCATGGCCTCCTTATATGGTCTTGGGGAATTTTACATTACTGATCCATACATGTGGCCCTACTGGATACAGGCAGCTGTGGGCGACGACTTTTATGGGTTACAGTGATACAACACTCCGGTTAGCGCCAGCAAACATTTTGTGTGGAAGGGGTCTCTGGGAGTTATACCCAGGTCAAACCTAACTGGGCTAAACAAGGCATGCTTATAACCGGGATCGTCGTGGGGACGGTCAGCCCTCCAGGAAAGCAATCCACCTCATCTTCAGTCTTCTTAGAACCGACTACTGCTTAGTCCTCCAGACAGCCCGTTAGATAGCTAATTGGGTCACTTTACCTCCTGCACTGATTCTCCTCTGAACTGTCCACCGGGCAGCTACCAGACAGACCACAGGGCAAAGATGTCTCTCCCCCCCACACACCATGTCAGTTGAGATACAGTACCTTGTGGGGACAATTTCTCACTCTCTGAGCCAGCAAAGGAGCCTCTCCCACCACACCATGTCACTTGAAATAACCTGCGTTGGGCAATCTCACATTCTCTGACACAGTATTGGAACCTGACTGCCAAGTCTCTCCATATCTCATCTCAAGCGATCAAACAAAGACGCAACAAGTCCACAAACCCCCCCTGCCGCTTTTTTCACGAACATCCCCTTCAACCCCTTCCCTACTGTTTCCCCCCTAGCAACCATCTCAAGCCATAACAACCCCTGACCCATCCAACTCTCGTAACAAGCTGGAAAAACACACGCCAAGCACTGCCATAGCCTCATCTGATGACCCATTCAACCGGGCACTCCGACTGCACTTTCATGGCACAAATGATGAAGGGGACACTGAGGTGAAGTGGACCTTACTGTCCAGATGGCTACCCGGAAGAGAGTCAGAACAGAAGTATTTATAAAGGATCGTAACCAATTCTGTAAGTTGACTAATGTTCTCGGTCATTTGGTTTTCGAACTGTGTTATTCGGATATTCACCCTTTGTTCTAAAGTGTACAGTGGCTGTATGAGTGAAGGCAATGTTTGTATAAAAGAAATATTGTACAGACCGCATATTAAGGCGAGTTTAATATTAGAGCGCAGCCCCAGGAGAAGAAGCCGAGTTGGTGCTATATAAGCCTGTCTTTCTTGTGGTTTGATAAGTGCTTGACTGAGGCTTTCACATTTTCTTATCTGGGAATATGAGAGACTGAATTTTCCCTTACAAGTCATAAGAGGTGATTACACTTCATCCAGCTCATGGCGGAGGTTTTCTTTCTTGTGAAGAATACTTACAATGAGTTCAGCGGGAAGGTATGACAGTGAAACGGCTCTACATCCTTGAGTATAAGACTACTCGTTTATGCACTTATCGACTCATAACAGCTATCAAATATTTTAGTCAAACTAGACTAAATATTAACGTGAAGAAATATTACCGTACAAAGCGACGCTCTGATATATTTAACTGCTATGGATACACGTTTATTATGAAAAGTGGTTAATATCTATTACGAACGCAAACCAGGCCTGCTGAACTCGCTTTCTCCCTCCCTCCCTCCTTTCCTCCCCCTCACCGGCCTCACTTCCCTCCCTCCATCCCTCCCTCAGCCTCTCCATCACATCCATCAGAGATTAGCCAAGCTCACGTTAAGGCCAGGTTGTTTGGCTAAATACTCCACATTATGCAAAATCCCATGGCCCTCTCTCTCTCACCCACCTCCCTCCAGCTTCCCCACCCCGCCCTTTCCTCTCTCTCTCTCTCTCTCTCTCTCTCTCTCTCTCTCAACCCCGGATTTGAGTTAATGGCGACTTAACTCCGAGCGGAATGACCCTGAAGGAGTGCTTCTCTTCCCCTCGCTGCTTTGAACTCGAGTGTGAAGTGCCAGAATTAATATTACTTACACAAACTGAGGACGTAGATCTCTTATTTATACTAACTTCGGACGATTTTTTTCAGCTTAAGAGGGATTTTATTTTTTACTGTAGTGGTTTTCATTACAGTCTTATTAAAACTGTTTGCTCCCTTCAACCAGAGGACGTAATTATTTCTTGCTAAGTCCCACCGACCATGATAAGGTACAATATGTGTGGTACTAGATAACCATCCTCAACACCACACAACCACTCTCACTAACACGCAAGGACACTACAATCACCACAAAACCAACCACAGTCAATCTACTATAACCTCTCTCCCACGACGACTGATAAACTGCCACCATGCAACACAAATACCATCAACACACTGGCTACCGGAATCCAACACAATCGCCACCAAACCACTGTCAGACCAATACAAACCAGCCAAAACCAACCACTAGGCAAACCAATACGTCTTACTCACTCCTACTCGCACCACGATGCAGTAGAGATGCTGCCACCACACAAGTACAACGATCACCACGTAATATAACCATCACAAACCAAGCAAAACCAAACACAAACCAAGCAAAACCAAACACAAACCAGGCAAAACAGACCCCAACCACTCTATTTGGCCCACCCACTCCCGTCCCCACTCCCAGGGACGATAGATAAGAGAGACTGTGCTGTATCGGTGACTTTGGTGGGTGAGTCATTACCCCCCACACACACCCCGGCTCAAGCTGCGTCTAATTGGGGATCAGACAGCAAGCGGCAGACAGATCATAGAGCCTCCCTTGATCTCTGGGGGAGGGAAGGGGGGGATCTGTTTTGGGGAGGAGGGGACGGGAAGGGGGGCTTGGAGAATGAGAAGAGAGGGGATGGAAGGCGGACGGTCAACAAAGGAGAAGGAGGGAGGAGACGATGGAAGTGAGAAGGGATGGCAGGAGTACTGAAGTGAAGGAGTAAATGGGGATGGTAAGAGGAAGGAGGGATGTAGAAAGAGACCAGAAGCGGCAGACAGATAACAGTCCTTCGCTTGATCTTGGGGAGGGGGGGACCTGTTCAGGGGGAGGAGAGAGGGGATAGGAGGGGATGGGGTGATTTAGTAGTAGTGAGGATTTGGAACGCGAGGATGGGGAAAGTAGGAAGTGTATGGGGAAAGAGGAGAGATGGGGAGGTGATGGGGATGATACAGCGTGCAGCGGAAAGGTCAAAGTGCCTTGCTAGATCTCTGGGAGAAGTGAGGGAGAAATCTGTTTAAGGATGGAGGGATTTGGAAGGGGGAAGAAAGAAAAAAGAGGGGACACAAAGGGAGAGTAGACAGAGAAAATGGGAGGAGAGGAAGGAGGGGGAGAGGCGAACAGGACTAGGAAGAAGGGATGGAAAAAGGGATGAGATAGATCATAGTGTCTCTCCTGATCTCTGCGGGTGGGATTGGGTAAGGGGAAGAGTAGAAAGAGAACGAGAGAGTGGGAAGAGGAGACGAAGGAGGGGAGAGGGAGGGGAGATAGAAGGAGGGAGGAGAAGGGGATGGATAGGGGGAATTACGAAGGAGGAAGGGACGGCTGGAAGAAGAGGGTGGAGGAAATAAGAGAAAAGAAATCGGAAAGGGGTGCAGGAAATGGGAGAAGAGAGGAACAATGAGAAGTAGAGAACGGAAAGGGGCTGAGAGGACGGAAAAGGACGGATTGGGGAAGGGGGAGGGGTTTCTTGTGTGTGTGTGTGTGTGTGTGTGTGTGTGTGTGTGTGTGTGTGTGTGTGTGTGTGTGTGTGTGTGTGTGTGTGTTTTCTGGAGATGAGGGGATGGGGATGTAAACTATTTCTGAGAAGCGGCCATAGTTAGTTTAGTGATCACAGTGCCTCGCCTGGCATATGGGGAGGAGAGTGGGGAAGGGGGGGTCGGGATGGGGGAGTGGGGAAGGGGGGAGAGTGAGGACGAGGAGCGGCGGGGAAGAGCAGGAAGGGTGAAATGTGGAGGAATGGAAAGAGGAGGATGGGGAAGGGAGGACTGGATGTAGACGAGTATGAGAGAGGGGATGGAGGAAGAGAAGGATGGGGAAGAGTGGGGGTAAAGGGAACGAGGGAATGGGAAGTGGGGTTGCGGTGTGTTTTTGGAAAGAAGGGATGGGGAGGAGTGGGAATGGGGAATGGCGAGGAGATGAGGACGAGAGGGGTGGAGGTGAGGAGGTGGGGAAGAGGAGGTGGGGAAGAGGAGGTGGGGAAGAGGAGGTGGGGAAGAGGAGGTGGGGAAGAGGAGGTGGGGAAGAGGGGGTGGGGATGAGGAGGAAGATTAAGCTGCCTTCCGGGGTACAGAGTAGTTAGTTTCGTGTATGAGAGGCTTTGGGCGTGGCAGAGGGGATGGAGGGAGGTGGAAGAGGGGTGGAGAGAGGTGGGGGAGGCGCAGGAGGGGTGAAAGAAGGTAGAAGAGAGGTGGATGGATGTGGAATAGAATTGGAGGGATGTGGAAGAGGATTGGAGGGAGGTGGAAGAGGAGTAGGAGAAAGGTGGGGGGAGGTGTAGGAAGGGTAGGGGAGAGGTGAACGGAAGTGGAAGAGCGGTACGTAGTAGGGATAGGAGTAAGGAGTGGACTGACGTGGGAGAGGGGTGGATGAGGAGTGGAAGAAGGCGAGAAGTGGCAGAAGTAGGTAAAGCAGCAACCAATCTCTCCACTGCAGCAAAAACCCTCATCAACCCACACGAGTTCCTCCTCAACAGCTACTAAAATTTACATATTAACCTTCCGAGATCACTTCCCCCTCCCTGAAACAAAAACTAACAAATCCCGGCTAAAAACCACACATATCCCTACCGCCACAAATCCACCGCTACTTAAATGTCAGCGCGTCAAACTTTTAGCACGCGAGCAACAGCAGAGGCAGTCTTAAGAACGGGGAGAATTATGCTGTCGTGGGCAAAATCAGTTCCTTTACGCTGGTTCAACGTCAGATTAGAACCAAGGAGAATTTGGTCTTGAGAGAGAACACAGTAATAGTCGACTTTTTAAAGGGGAGGAGGATGTGAAGCTCAACCTACAGTAAAAAAAAAAAAAAAAAAAAAAAAAAAAAAGTTCAACGTTAAAAAAGGGGAAAAAAATGTCCAACCTAAAAAAAAGGAAAAAAGTTGAAGTCCAATATCAGAAAAGGAAAAAGAGAGAAGTCCAAAAACGGCAAAAAACTGAGAAAAGAGAAATAAAAAAGGTGAGGTCCGGCACAGCCAATGGCAGGGCAGGAATATCGCCTCGCTTTCGTTAACCTTTACATCCAGAGTACGGCATCATTAGTCTTTCTATCAAATGATTTTTTTTTCAGCTTTGGATAGATTTTTCAAGCTGGAAGGGTCAGATACAGCCTTCACGAATTCCTACTGAATCAGAGGTTTACCTACGTTGAATAAAATCGTCTGGTAACAGCAGGACTAAACTAAAGAGACGATTTTATGAAGTGAGTGAACAAAAGAGCATCATCGTGAAATGATAAAGCATGCACGGCAGCAAGATCCACTCCAAGCCATCATCCAAAATAAATTCAATATACCAATAATAATAATAATAATAATAATAATAATAATAAATAATAATAATAATAATAACAACACTAAATACAAGCCACAACGCAGGATTCACTCCAAATTAGTCACAATATCCTACCCAGAAAATCAGGCAAACTGTCAAGACTCACTCTGGGCTAATTTCCAAACCCAGCAAGATCAGGGAAAAAAAAAAAAAAGTCCATCCCAGCCAAAGCGATGGGTATGAATATGCTTCCCTCCAAGCCACACCCTCATTAAATAAACACAGCTACGAAATATCAGGCAGTGGGAGAGATAAAACACCAACTAATCAACACACACACACACACACACACACACACAAAATCGCTTAACCCGACCTTTAAATGTCACTAGAATGAGCAAGGGAGACGAGAGAAGGACTAAAAGGAGGGGATTACATTACCTGGGCGAGCGTAGGGCAGGTAGGTAGCTCAGGTGGGCGGAAGGTAGAGAGAGAGGAAGGTATGAAAAAGAACGTGGGGATGCCGACTCTCTCTCGCCTTTCCTCCTCCCCTCATTCATAACTCAAAAGGTCAAGTGTATTGGAGGGGAGGGGATGAGATGGAGGAGAATGTAAGAAGACTGAGGAATGGAATGAAGAAGGAGAAGATGAAAGAGTGAAGGGAGGCGATTCATGAGAGAGAGAGAGAGAGAGAGAGAGAGAGAGAGAGAGAGAGAGAGAGAGAGAGAAATACGGTACACACAGATCCGGAAACATGTACACACAGATCCGGAAACATGTAAACAGTTACAGAGACGAAGAGATACAGAAAGAGACAGAGAAAAGAAGCTAGTCATTTTTCTATTGTAGGTGAATCGGTCTAAGGAACATAGGTGAGGAGTGGGTGGAGAAGAACCAGCCAGAAAGAGAGGGATGGAAAGAGGGAGAAAGAGTAGCAGACAGACAAACAGACGAAGGCAGAAACGGAGAGGAGTGAAATTCCATCTGAATTCGTGCGACATGTGCGAGAGTCCAAAGTATTAAGGTGACTAGTGGGAGGTGAGGAATCAGACACACACAAAGACAGAAAGATAGCAGCAGAGAGGCAGAAGGGAGAAATTCCACAAACAGTACGACAGGTGAATGGTGGGAGGTGAGGAATTTGAGAGAGGTGCGTGAAAAGGGAGGCAGAGAGAAAGGCCGAAAAGGACGGACAGGGAAAGCCAGAAACTTTTACTCAGTCTCTAAGAAAAGTGAAAAAGTCCAAGGTATTGAATCGAGGGGTACGAGGTAAGAAGCCACCCAGAGAAAAGAGGAATGAATTAGAGAAAAGCAAAACGCCAGAGGGACCGCCAGATAGACACATGGAAAGAAATTGGAGAAAGAGAAGCTGTTCTTTAATCACTAAGACAGGTGCAAGGGTCCAAGGTATTGCTGTGAGGGTTGGGAGGTGAGGAATCAGACAGACAGGAATGCAGGTCAAGAGAGGGGTGCAGAGAGAAGCAGAGACACGGACAGAAACAGAAACACAGAGAGACAGACTATCCCTTAACGCTTTCGGTAGGTGACAGAGTCTAAGATATTTAGGTGATAGGTGGATGGTGATGTGTGGGGCTGAGAGAGAGAAACTGACGGAAAGAGAGGGGTAGAGAGAGGGGTGGTGAGAGAGGTAGACAGAGAGTGACTGAAATCTCTGCTGAGTCCCTACGACAGGTGAGAGTCCAGGGCATTAAAGGGCTAGACGGGAAGTGAGAAATCAGACAGCAAGAGGGAACAAGAGACCAAAGCCAGAGAGAGAAGCAATTCCCGGATTCACACGACAGGTGAAACAGTCAAAGGTATTAAGGTGAAGAGTGGGTGGTGAGGAATCAGTGAGATGGGAAAGAGTGATGTAGGGGTGCAGGTACGTTGGAGCAGGGGGTTCGGTGGGGTTGGGTTGGTGTGGGGTTGGGTTGGTGTGGGGTAGGATGAATAGGTGGGGTTGTGCAATGTAGGGTAGGGCTGAGTGACGTGAGGAGTTGAGTGGAATTGGGTGGTGTAGGGTAGGTGGAGTTGGGTAGCGTAGGGTAGGGTTGGGTGAGGCGAGAGATTGAGTGGAGTGGGGTGGAGCTGGTTAGGGTAGGGTGGGGTACGTTGGGTCCAAGAGATATGACCAGAAGCCGATTAGCCCAGTGAGTAATGGGGACTCGGGTACTGTGGTTACGCAAGTGAATATCTAGTGCTCCATTTATCCATTAAACCCCGCAGTACCATGACATTTATTCTCATCCTTGCGTCCCATCCGTCAACCAGTTCAAGACGATGGCTTTATTATCACCAGTGCTTACTCGTTCTTTTATTTTTTATTTTTTGATGCTTACTCGTCTTGTTTATATTTGGTGTCCCGGATGTATGTATATGTGTAGGTATGTGTAGCATGTATGTATGTATGTATATAAGAGTGTTTCTGTTTTCCTGTATCTGTATTAGTCCACATCACGTCTGTGCTGGACCTACGCTGAAGAACCATGAGTGGAGAATTTTTAACTTTATTTATGTATAAGTGCATAATATGTACAGTATACAGGTAAGTGTATGTATGAATTTGTATATGCGCATGTATGTATATGTGCGTACGTATATAGGTAGGTGTATGTATAAATGTGTGTGTGTATATTAGCCTGTGAGTCTGTGTTTGTTTGTCTGCCCACTCTCATGCCTGTGCTGAGGGGTGGGTGCTCAGACAACATCCCAGTGTATTTCCGTGTGCGTAATCCTCTCGAGGCCACGTGATATTGCTGTTCCTGCTGCGCTTCACCCATTTTTAGCGCCCCGACCCGGCTATATTCAGGGCGGACCAGGTAGGCATTTCATATCAAACGTGGAATATACTCGTGGACGCCAGGCACATCAAAGACAACCCACCAGCGAGTATTTCTGGACGCAGCCTATGGACGCGAGATTCATTAACACGTATGAAAAAAGCACAAAAGGTCATCTCAGTATTAACACACACACACACACACACACACACTCACACAGAGAGAGAGAGAGAGAGAGAGAGAGAGAGAGAGAGAGAGAGAGAGAGCGGAATACAGAGTGGGAGTGAGGAGGGAAACAGGGTCAAGTGAAAGAGGAGTGTGAGAGGGAGAGAAAGACGAGACGAGAGGGAGAGGAGACGAAAGAGGAAAATAACCGTGAAAGTGAGAGGGAGGGCAAGACAGGAGTACGGATGGAAGGCAGGGGCGACTGGGAGAGAGGATTGAATGGAAGAGAGATGGGAGCAGGAGAGAGAGGACGAGATGAGGGAGGGATGATTGGGGGACTGTAGGAAGGGTATGGATTGAAGGAATGCGAAGGGAAAGGAATGGAATGGAAGGGAAGGAAGATGGAGTGAAACTGAGGGATGGAAAAAGGAAGGAAAACAAAAGAAAAGGCAACTAGGGAAAAGGAAAGGGAGGGGATTGGATGGAGATGACGAACAGGCAAAAGAAGGGGAAGGGAAGGGAAAGAGAAGGGACTGGATAGGAATGGTGTACATGCAGGGGAAATTAAGGGAAGGGAGACGGATAGGGCTTGATGCAGGAGGAGGACAAGCAAAGAAAATGAAGGGAAGGGGAAGGGAAATGGTGGGGGGTGGGAAGGGAAAGTGGGGGTGGGGGTGGGGGAGATGCGTCAAAGGCAGAGCAGCAGTTGAGGTATTTACACGGCACGGCGCACGGGCAGGCCTCAACCACCTACTCGTGAAATTGGGGACCACACACTGTCAAAAACAACTGTTATGAATTCTCGGTTTATCCCCCAGCTCTGCCACCGACACTCACTCACTCTCACAGGACGACGATTCATAATTTCCCCACGACGAGGAATATTCAAGGGGGTTTTGGCTGTGTGTTGTGTTGTGTTGGCAGGGGGATGCGCGCCCTCTACCGGCATTGTGGTTATGTGTTATGTGGCCTTCCGAATGTACTACCTGAGATTTTCTGTGCAATACTTTATACTTCCGATTTCCAGCGTATATGTAACCTTCTTTGAATTTTTTTTTTCCTGTAGGCAGTAAAATGTACTCGGATGCTGGGAGTCTGCCAAACATATCCCTTTCAAATACAGATGAACAATACTGAGCTATAATAAGGATTTGTTAATATCCATGTGCAAGGAAACACTATGATACATTCCTTCAACCCAAGGACTTCTTTAATATCGCCATCTTTACATGCTCTTCCCACTTACATGCAATTTTTTTCAGTGTAGAACAGATTTTTCGAACTGGAGGGGTTAAATACAACCAATATTAACCCCTTTACTCAGAGGAGTCTCTCCTAAGTTGAACGATATCTATATATCTATTTATATCTATCTATCCATCTACCTATCTTTCTATCTATCTCTATCTGTCTATCTATAAGTCTATGTATGTATGTATATATGTATATACAGTCTCTCTTCTCCTCCCTCCACGTGTGGTCTGGGGTTAACAAGACAGGGTAGTGGCGTGGGGCCTCGGGTAGAATACCAAAATCTACTTTAAAACATTAATTCTCGCCTGTAGAATAACCCACCACACGATTCTGAGCTCAGAGGGGGAGTTAAAGGCGAGAAGAGATAACTGTGAGTCAAGAGACTGCTGTGAGTCGAGAGATTACTGTAAGTGGAGAGTCGATTGTGAACCCAGCGACGATTGAGTCGAGAGACGAAAGTGTGCCCAGGGACAATTGTGCAGACACAGACGACTGAGAGCTAATAACAGACCAAACAAGAAAAGCTACTTACCCCTCCAATCCGATGACGTAAGATCTAGGTTACCTCATTCTTGCTTTTGTTGGCGATTATACGAACCGAAGACTATGCTCTGACCTGTAGAGGCTAGTTACAGCCTTCATTGCCCCCTGCACTACCAGCCGGCTCTAGTAAGCTAAATAAAGTGGGTCTGATAGCAGCAAGAGTAGAACTAGTAAGGGACGTCTTTGTATTGAAAGGGTTAAATTGAAATATGCGACAAAATAAACTGACTCAAGATAGTACGTCAAAGGACTGAAAAGGTCAAGCCAACTCACAGTAAAACGATGGTGCGATGGTAATTATAGGCCAAGTTAAAGAGAGTATAGTCT
>NC_137044.1:13179095-13204095 GCF_032717465.1 Coenobita brevimanus
TATCTGACTTTTTAATTTCATTCTCATATTTTTTCTTCTCTTGCGCTTCGTCTCCCGGCGTTCATTTCCCCCCCTTTTTTTTTCTTTTTGGGCATTTCCTTTACTCGGCTTTCATTTTCACTACATCTCTCCTTTATCTGGCTTTTTGCGTTCTTCCCTCTTTCGTTTCCTCATCCGTTTTTTTTCTTCGTCCCTCTTTATTTGTTTTTTGCGTTCTCCTTTTATCATTTTCTCTATTTCCTTTAGTCAATATTCATATTTCTCGCTATTATCGGCTTTATCTGCCTTATTATCTTCTTCATCCTTTCATGTCTTAATCAGTCATTCACTTTTCTCTCATGTATCATTTTTTTCCTCTTCCTCCTTCGCCTTCTTGGCCTTTTAATTATACAGGTTTTTCCTTCTCCCTCATTCCCTTCCTCAGACTTTTCCTATCATTTTTTTCCACTTCTTTAATTATCATTCTGTCTTCACCCTCATTCGCTTCCCTAGACCTTTCTTTACCCAACTCTTGTCTTCTTTGTTTCTTTACCTTCTTTTTTTCTTACCTTAACCAGGTTCTTCTACTATTTCTTTTGCTTCCTCGGCCCTTCTTTCATTCAGTGCTTCTTCTTTTTCCTCCTGTTTAGATTTGTCTTCTTTCTTTACCCAGTGTTGTCCTCTCTCTTTGTCAAGTTTTGTGTTTTTCTGTATCCAGTTCGTCTTTTCTTCTACGCAGTTTTGTCTTCTCCCTCTTTCTTTATCCAGTTTTGTATTCTCCCTCTTTATCCAGTTCTTTGCCTTCTCCCTGTTTCTTTATCCTGTTTTGTCTTCAACTTTCTTTATCCTGTTCATTATCTTCTTCCTCTTTCTTTACCCACTTCTTGTTTTACGTGCCGCATATAAAGACCTCGCCTGCATCCTGAACTTGCCCACGATTCTCCCTCTCACATTTTCTTCTGTCTTCGTTGTCTTTATCCCTCCTTCAACTTTACCAGGTTCTTGCATTCTTATTCCTTCGCATCCTAGACCACCTTCCCTAACTTCCTTTCCCTTCCCTTTCTATATCCAGCTTTGTCTTCTAATTCAACCAGGTTCAATCTTTCGTTTCCTCAGCTTATCTTTGTTACTCGACTTTCTCCTCTCTTCTCCCCTTCTGACATCCATTTTTTACTTTTGCTCTTCTTGCATCCTCGTTATTTTCTTTATTGAACTCGTATCTCCTATCGATTTCTTGGCTTTTCTTTATCTACTTTCTTTGTTTCTTTATCTTCATCTACATCATTATTTTTTAACGTCACCTTCATCTCCAGCGTCATGTCTTTCCATATCCCAATCTTCATTGCTTTTTTTTTTTTTTTATCAAGATGTTTATCCTTATTGTTATTAGTCTTTTCCTTGTCATCTTCATCTTCCTCATCAAATTCTTTATCTTCCTTATCATCATCATCTTTATCCTCCTCCTCTTCCTCCTTCTCCATTTTTACCTGTATCCTCCGTTGTTATCACATTTTCTTATTCCCCGTTCTCTCTCTCTCTCTCTCTCTCTCTCTCTCTCTCTCTCTTCAGACATTCAACTCCCTGGCCTGCTGCAGTTCTTCACATATTTCTCCCTCCCACTCTCCTCGCATTTCAGCTCATCTTTAAGTATTCTCTCTGTTCCTTCTCTCTCCTCCGCTTTTCACTTTCCTTTTCACTCTTCCTTTTTCTTCTCTGTCTCCTTATCTTTCTCTTGCTCTTATTTGCCCGAATCCTCTTCTGACTTTTCTTTGCAAATTGTCTTTTTTAATGTTTTTTTCTAGATTATCTTAAAAACTGTCTTCTCTCTGTTTTTCAATCTTCATCCCTGTTAGTTTTCCTTACAGGTTGTGTTTTATTTCGCCTTTTCTTGATTAGTTTTGTTTTCATTGCGACTGTTTTTTTTTTTTTTTTTTTTTAATTTCTTGGTTCGTTTTGTTTTCCTTGCAGATTGTCTTTTCTCTTCATCTTATTTCCTTGATTTCTGATTTAATTATATTTACAGAAAGTCTCTCCGGTATATATATATATATATATATATATATATATATATATATATATATATATATTTCTGGGCCATTTTCATTCTATTTCAATGTTCCCTAATTAGTCATGTTTATTATTTTCATTTTTTCTTCCAATTCCTCCTCCTTCAACTCAACCTTCATCTTCACCTTCACCTCCACCTCCTCCTCCACCTCCTCCTCCTCCTCCTCAACCTTCACCTTCACCTTCACCTCCACCTCCACCTCCTCCTCCTCCTGTCATCCTCTTACCGCCTCGTCTGGGCTTGTTGCTCGGCCGGTCTCGAGTTTTCCGTGGCAGATGATGGATGGGGCTGCTCAGTACACACGCCGCTCCCAACCCTTAATATCAGTCCTGTGTCACACCCCCCTTCCCCCTCCTTCTCCCCTCCCTCTTTCCCTCCCCTCCCCTCTTCCCCTACCCCTTCCCCAGTCACTTCCTCACTCTCTCTTACCTCCTCCTCGTCCTTATTGTCTCTTTTTTCCTTTTTCCTTTCTCGCAACTCTTGATACCACCAGTCCTGTTCAGCTCCCCCACTCCCCTCTGCCCTATCCCCATCTCCCACCCTTCCCCCCTCTTCTCTCTCTCTCTCTGTCTCTCTCTCTGTCTCTCTCTCTCTCTCTCTCTCTCTCTCTCTCTCTCAATGCACCTACTCTCTAACTCCCCCCCCCCCTTTTCCTTTCTCCCAACTCTTAATATTAGTCCTGTGTCAGCTTTACCCCCTCCTTTTCCCCTTCCCAAACACCGCTCCTTCCACCCCTTTCCCCTACCCCTCTCCTCCCAACTCTTACTCTTTATCTTGCTACCGTCCGCTCTCTTCCACTCTCCTCCTTTGCTCTCTGTTCCTCATTTCCTTTATCTACTTTTCTCTCCTCCTTTCTCGCAGCCCTTCATGTCAATCATTTTTTTTTTCTGTTTCAGTTTCCCTCACCCATACTCTCTCTCTCTCTCTCTCTCTCTCTCTCATTTGCTCTGACTCTCGTTCGTTTTCACTCTTTCCCACAACTTTTTCTTTCACTGTCCCGTCACCACTCTTTTGCACCTCTCTCTCTCTCTCTCTCTCTCTCTCTCTCTCTCTCATCCAAAATTCTTCTCTTCTCTCCCTTTTCTCATCTTTCTTCTCTCATCCTACTCTCCTTTCCGATCCTTTCTTCCCTTCTCTCTTCCTTCCAAATATCCCAAATTTTGTTTCCTTTTTCTCTCCCTCCCTTCCCCTCTGTTCCTTTCCCACCTTCCCTCTCCCTTCTCCCACCTTCCTTCCTTCCCATCACTCCCCCTCACCTCCTGTCCTCCATTCTCCTTGCCCTCCCCACCTCCCTTGTTATTTTCTCTACCATCACCTCCCTCCTTATTTCTTTCCTTCCCATCACGCCCCTCTTCTCCTTTCCTCCTCATTTTTCCCCCCTCCCTCCCTCTCTCCATCCACCACTGCCTTCCTGATCTCTTCCTCTCCCCTTTCCATCTCCATCACTCCCCATCCTCTTCCCCCCCCCCTCTACTTTTTCCCTGTCCCCCTCTCCCTGCAACTCCAAACTTCTCCCTCCCTCCTTCCTTCCTGCTACATACCTAACATAAACGCATTTGCAACAAGTTTCTCACACAGTGAGGCAAACTTGGCAATATTAATCATCGGGCACGTCATGTGGACCCAGTATTTATAAAGGATCCCAACCAATACACAGGGTAGTCCATATATTACACCTCCCAGTATTCGTGTGTTGTGCGAACGGCTCATTGAGTTACGATTTTTTCTTATCTTAATTTGGCCCAGATTTTCGTCCTTTTCAAACTTATTTCACGTGGCACAGCAGCAGACAAAGACAATATACCGTGGCTCCACTTTCTTTCCATAAAATGTCTTCGTGACTAGCATCGTATTCCAACTCCTCGTGACTAGCATCGTATTCCAACTTCCTCGTGACTAGCATCGTATTCCAGCATCAATCTCTTCCGACAATTCAGCATTCATGATGGCCAGATGGCAATTTAAGGTCACGTGAAATCAGCATAGTGTTTACCCTGCGACATTTCCCACTTCCCATTATCTTCCTCGTTATTTTTTTTTTAGAGTCCGCTGATTGCATGCTATATTATGCTTTTTTTTTTCTTTTTAAACTCAAACTTGGACAAAAAATACCATCTCGCCTTCACGTATGCTGAGTCGCGACAACAGATGTATTCTGGAACATGAAGCTAGTCACAAATAATTATAAAGTAAAATGGGTACAATATTTAGTGAAGCATTTTCTCCGCTCCCCTCTTCTTATCCTCCTCCTCTCCCTCTCCATCCCTCCCTCCTCTGCACCCCCTTCCATCCTCTCAATCACAGGTAGGAAGCAACTAATATGCGAAACATCAAAAAATGTCGCGAAAAGCTAATTGGCCATCAGAGCAACATGAAAAAATGATCCTTCCCAACTTTATGATTAAATACCTGAGCGATATTTCAAAGGACATAATATTCACTGGTTCCAAATATTACTTTATGATCAAATACCTGGGCGATATTTCCCAGGATATTCTCTAATTCTTGATATTAAAATTCATGATGAAATACTAGGGCGAAATTTCCGAATATACAATATTCAGAATCCGAATATTACTCTTTACAATTAAATACCTTTGCCACTGAACATTATACTAACTCGCTCCAAAAACTCGTATTACTTTTTTTTTTTTTAAATTAAATACTAGTATCAAGGCGGTATTTACCAAGACCAATTAAGTGAATCATATTGATGTACACACACACACACACACACACACACACACACAAAATAATAAACTCTGCACCCTTTCATTACGGAAGGTCGGCCGGTATTCCCCATGCCCTTCCCTGCTTCTGTTTGTCTGGCCAAAAGTCACTCAGCGACAGAGGTGTTGGGCTCCCGAATACTGCTGATTGGTGGTCGTTTGTGATTGCTTCCCCCCCCCTCCTCTCTCTCTCTCTCTCTCTCTCTCTCTCTCTCTCTCTCTCTCAACTTTTTGGGCGTGAGACTTGTAATCTATTAAACATTTTCTGCCACTAGACCATCTCAATCACCTGACTTTACTCATTTTACACTAACTTGGCCTAAAATTGCCAGCTCTCTATCCCCAACGGAGAGTTCGTGACAACAGACTAGCACAAGTATGATGCTAGTCACGATGAAGTGCTATTGGAAGGACGTAACGCCACAGCCCTGTCCTTTCCTTCCACTAAGTTTCACGGAATAATCTGGAAAAGGACGAAAATCTTGGCCAAGTTGAGGTGAGGGAACTATAGTGGTTCCCCGTTGTCTGAGGTAAAGATTCCATGATATTAAAAAAAATCGACCGGAGATAAAAATGAAATGAAAAAGATGTCACGTTATTAAAATGGGTTAAATTGGCTCTTGGGTTCCGATTGGCTTGGACTGGTTTACGGCAGGGCAATGGGTGGTCAAGAAAGGGTGTGGGGAGAAAGAAGGGAAACGAGGAGGAAGAGGGGAAAGGAAGATGAGGGGAAAGGAAGATGAAGGGAAAGGAAGATGAGGGGAAACGATAAAGAGGAAGAGGGAAAAAGAAAAGGGAGAAGAGGGTAAATCGAATGGGGAAAATGGAAAATAATAAGGGGGAAGAGGGGAATGAAAAAGGGAAGAGGGGAATGAAAAAGGGAAGAGGGGAAGTGAAATGGGGGAAGAGGGTAAAGAAAATGGGGGAGAGGGTCCAATAAATGGGGAAAGGGGAAAAAGAGAGGGAGAGAAGAGGGAAAAAGAAAAGAGAAAGAGGGACAAAGAAAATGGGGAAGGAGGAATAAGCAAGAGAAGAAATGATGTAGACGATGAGGAAAGAGGGAGAAAATCTGAAATACTCATGATGATGAAAATTATAATGATGAGGAGGAGGAGAAGCAGAAGGAAAGTAAAGGAAGGAGAAAGGTCCATACGTAGAAAATGAAAAGACTAATATAATTAATTTCCAGCCGAGGATGGAGAGAAGGAAAAGAGAAAGACAAAAAAGGAAAAGAAAAAAAGAGAAATGAAAAGAAAAAAAAAGTTGATCATTTAACAGAAAACTCATCCAGCAATTTCACCTTTTCATTCTCTTGACACGATCTCTTTAAAGTTCAATCTAATTTTCTCTCTTTTCCCTCTCTCACTCACTCGCTCACTCTCTTTCTCTCGGCCACATTCTCACTATCTCACTCTTTTATTTCACTCATTCCCTCTCTCACTTTGGCTTCTGCAACTCCCTGGCCAGTTTTATCTCGCCTGTTTTCAGAGTCCTTTTCCCTCTATTTTCTCAGTCTTTCTCCTCTTCTAATTTATTCCCCTCTCTCTCTTGCTGTCTGTCTATTTCTCTCTTTCACACACACACACACACACACACACACACACACACACACACACACACACACACACACACAACAATGTATTATGTTGGCTAAATCACGTGTCTCGTACTGAAAGTAATTATTTGGCAGCACATTAATTACACTGGCGATTATATTGTTCAGGGCAGGAAATACTTGTAAAACCTGCCTAAATCACTGCTAGATAACTGGCAGCTCTAAAGCAAATAATGACCCCGACACAAACCCCACGTCTTCAGTTACGACATAAAAAGAAAGGTCGGACAGGTTGTGTGTTGATGATGATGATGATGATGAAAATGATGATGATGACAGGTTCCATTCATCATACTAACTTGTCTGGGGGACTGAGTGGAGGGGTATATGAGAGAGAAGGATGTGATCTGGGGGTAGGGCAGTGAAATGACAGGGGACAGGGCGACATGGATGCGACATGTTTGCGGCCACCCCTTACGGGATTAAGGCGTCCGGCTTTAGATAGATAGACAGACTTGTTGGATGTGTTTTGGGCATGATAAAAAATATCTACATACTCGAGTGCCTGGGGTTTGTCTCTTCCCTTTCACACCCACAGTGGGGGCCGATGGAACCCTGTTTGCAAGAATGTGAGAAGGTCAAGCAACTTTTACCAAGTGGTGGTACAGAGGAAATCTGCCTGGCTCTTATCTGAAGTGTTCCGGGTTCAGTTCTCGGAATTATTTGCAACATATTAGTTGATGATGGCTGGTGATGGATGATGATGGTGGGGGCGATGGTGATGATGGTGATGGTAACGGTGATGGTGAGGATGACGAAGGCTGGGCTATATCTTAAACACACACACACACACACACTCTCTCTCTCTCTCTCTCTCTCTCTCTCTCTCTTTCTCTCTCTCTCTCTCTCTCTCTCTCTCTCTCGGAGAAACGGACATATTACATAAATATACTGGAATAACGCAAATGAAGACATCCTAAAACTGAGAAAATATAAGAAGACTCGCCAAACATGAAGAAATGAAGACGAGACATATTAATATAGATACTAAAACATTCACACAAAAAAAGAGCAAAACAGCAAATAAGAAAAAAACATCCTAAAATATACAGGATAAAAATAATTGACAACAAGGCATCCTAAAATAGACAAAACAATAAAAAACGGAGAAGGACAACAAGACTCACAGTGGCCAGGAGCGACGCAGGGAGGGGGCCACTGATGCGTCGTCACGTTGCATTCCTCTTGACACGTCTGGAGTGGTCGTATCCCTCCATCCCTCCTCACTCCCTCCTCTTGTCTCCGTCTCCATCCCCTCCACACCACTTCCTCTTGCCTCGTCTCCATCCCCTCCACACCACTTCCTCTTGTCTCCGTCTCCATTCTCTCCTCTCGTTCCCATCTCCATTCCCTCCTCACTCCCTCCTCTTCTCCCCATCTCCATCCCCTCCTCACTTTCTCCCCTTGTCCCCATCTCCATTTCCTCCTCACTCCCTCCTCTTCCCTCCATCTCAATTCCCTCCTCATTCCCTCCACTTAGCCCCCTCTCCATCCCCTTTTCCTCCTCCTCCTCTCGTCAACACTCCTCACAGCACCTCCTTAGGGCACCGCCAGTCCCCCTTGCAACGGACACAGGTACTTATTACTGCAGTCCAGATATAGTGATAGAAGTGTGGAATAACGATACTCCTCACAGCTATAAATAACTATAAATAACAAGATAATGACAGTAATATTTTTTTGGAATACGGGGTGCATCATTTTTGTCTGCGTAATAGCCGAGGCGAAAAAACAGACCACAATTATTGAACGTATATAAAATTCGCATAACAGGAAGCTTACTGACCTATAGCAAGGTTATCTACGGAGGTAAAACTACGCATGAAATCTAACGTAATTAAAGAAATGAGACAAAATTAATATGAGTGAGCAGGCGGTGGGTGTTGCTTGTATATCCGCAGTGAACATGTGACACGTTTGTACTAGTGGTAGGAAGGAAGGAAGGAATGATGAGGGACTAGCACCAAGCCACAACATGGCTCTATGGCACTAAGGCTGGCGTTGAGGTGGTCTTGACGTGAAAGTGGTGAAAGGAAACGGTCAATGTCAGTGGGAAGTCCGTAAACTATTAATGTCATAATACTAAATGTCTATCCTGACAGGAGTACAGGGAAAATAAAGGCCAGAAGAAACATGGAAATATCCAGAGAAGAGGTTGGACAGAAGAGAAGCAGATGGCAGTAGGGAGAGAGAGGTGGGAGACAAAAAGGCCCCTTTTAGTCGCCTCTTACGACAAGCAGGGATACTGGGGAGGTATTCTTCCCCCCCCCCTCCCCAGGGGGATTGTACTAGTGGAGAATACAATCATAAAAGCAGTTTGAAGACTTGCCTGCTGTCCAAGTAATTTACGTGAAGTGTATGTTGAGTCAGTTTATCTCCTCTTTATTCAGGGATCTCATTAACTTACGCTGTTGTATTAAGTGATCGTCTTTGCATTGAGGTCCGCAAATGGGCAAGACAGTTTAATTTTATGATCTAGATTTGTACCGTAAATAGGTAAATGTATCCAATCTCTGGTGTAATGTTAATAAATAAACGAGATTCCACGTAGTCAGCTGATGGCTCTAAAATAATTCAAACTAGTACTACCTTAGCTACTTGTACACGTACTGGTTATGGTACACACACCTAAAGCACCATCCGAAACGAGCACTAATAAAATTTAGACAATACTACACCACAAAAACGATCATCATCATCATCATCATCATCATCAATATACAACTAAATCCCACTAAAAAGGGGGTCGGTATAATCCTGTATCATAAAAAACAAAGCACACAGGATGGATAATTATCAGAGTTCAATGTGAAACGGGTTCGACAATCCCTCACACACCTCACAAAAGATTTTTCGAAATAAACAAGTGAATAAACAACAACTTCCAAACGCCATCCTCTTTCTCCAATACTTGACTGAAAAGAGTGACCTCACATACAGAAAGACGACAGGTTGATTGCCACTCGCTCTACGTCCTTTAACGATAAAAAAAGAAAAAGAAAAAAAAAAAGGTCTTTCCGCATCAACAAAGCGAAATGAAAAGGGAGCCTCTTATTAAGACTCTCCTCTTCATTCTTCCCCTTTACTTACTCTTTTCATCATTCAGTTTCTCTTGTCCTTTTCCTCCATTTCGCATTCTAGGGGAAGGTTTGGGCTTAGAATAAATAGATTGTCTGTCTAAATGGCCCACGTGAAGTCGACAGATATTAATCCTAACTGGCCATCCTTCCTTCTCCTCTTCCTTCCTTCTCTTCTCCCCTCCGTCCTTCTCTCTCTCTCTCTCTCTCTCTCTCTCTCTCTCTCTCTCTCCACCTGGCCCAACATTAATCAAGAGACCTCCTCCTTCCTCCATATCAAGACATTCAACTCAGCAAATATTTGAAAACCTGGAGTGTCCTTACCTTTTTCAGTTCATATGGGGAGGAAAAAAAATGTTGAACCCCCTCTCTTTACCTTTCCTAATAAGATCCGGCGTATGAATGATTAAAAAAAAAAAAAAGAGAGAGAGACGAAAATATAAAAGAGGGGCTGAATGTCTCTATACGGGATACTGTACTTGAGGGTTATTCAGAGAGAGAGAGAGAGAGAGAGAGAGAGAGAGAGACAGACAGACAGACAGACAGACAGAACCATCGACTCCTCTGACATTCATATTGTGCTCCCATGTATAATTCAGAAACAGATGCCAAAATTCAAAAGTTAATCCAAGTGACTCCGACAGACAGACAGGTAGGCAGGCAGACAGATAGATATATACTGAAGGATAGACAAACACACACAGACAGCAAAAGAAAGGACAGACAGACAGACGGAAGCAGGGACAAACAGAAAGAAGGACAACCAGACAGACAGACAGAAGGACAGACAGACAAACAGACGGGCAGAAGAAAGGATAGACAGACAGACTGGCAGAGAATGAGTTAATCACGTTCTCAGTATAAGTAAATCCTTATTATTAAAATGTATATAAAAGTATAAAATAATTGTAAAAAACCCAGAGTGTCCCCTTCCATAGAGAGCAGTGTGTGTAAGAATCAATCAAGAGGAAGGGCTAATGA
Organism: Coenobita brevimanus; assembly: GCF_032717465.1. Classification (NCBI taxonomy): domain Eukaryota; kingdom Metazoa; phylum Arthropoda; class Malacostraca; order Decapoda; family Coenobitidae; genus Coenobita; species Coenobita brevimanus. Next base: position 13,189,545 of record NC_137044.1, read on the forward strand.
GGTGCTCCAGTTATGTAATTAGAGCGAATACCTTTAAGCAGTCAAGGAGCGGAATGGTGATGAGAGCAGAGGGTGGGGGAGGGGGCGCTGAGAGACGGAAGAGAGGGAGATGAGTGAGTGGAGAGACGAAGAGAGGAGGGGGAGAGAGAGTAGTGAGAGCAGTGAAGGGGGAAGCACGGGCAGAAAGAGAGGAAAGGAGGAGGAAGAGTGAGCAATGCAGAAAGACAGAAAAGGGGGAGAAGTGCGCAGAAAGAGGGATGGGGTGGAAGAGTGAGCAAAGAGATGAGGTGTGAGATGAGAGGAGGAGGAGGAAGAGCGACCGGAGAAAGACATAAGAGAGGAGAGGAGGGATAAAAGCAAGCAGGAAGAATGGAGAGGAGGACCGGGTGAAGAGTATGCAGAGAGACAGAGAAGATGAGAGGGAGGAGGGAGTGAGCTGAAAGGAAGAGAGAGAAGGGGAAGAGTAAGAAGGAAGGAGAGAGGAATGTGGAAGCTGGAAACCTGGAGTATGGAAACCAATGGAATACAGGAATGGATGTAATAAAGAGGAATATATGGATGACGGAGGGAGAGGGAAACTGAGAAAAGATGGGAGAATGAATAATGGAAGAGAAAGACTGGATTGGAAACAGTTAAAAAAAATATATATATAGGTAAAGTTTTAGAAGAAAAAATAATAACGAATAAAACGAACAGAAAGTATTAAAACAGTGGAAAGACGAAAATAACTTCAGTAAAAACAAGACTGAAAAAATTGCAATAACAAAAACAGTAACACAAAAACACCACCAGCACACCCGTCAATCACCATCATCACAAACAAACAACAATAATAAGCATCTCTCTCTCACACACACACACACACACACACACACACACACACACACACACACCATCACCATCACCACCGACAAAACCACCACCACCACCCACCACCACCAACATCAACAAACACAGAACACCCCAAATATCCTCCCTTCCTACGCCCCCTCTTCCCTCACCTTCCAAAAAAAACAGTACCTAACATGAGCAATTATCAAACCTGAATTAGTTGGCGCGCGACGTAGCCTAATACAGCCGGATGGACGGAATGCGCTCGTCTTTTGATGTCGGGGGGCGGAAAAGGAAAGCTATTGGCTGCAAAATACCGTGCCACCTTTTTTCCTGCCATTACGCCTGATTGGGCAACATCAAACAAGTCCATTTTGCAAAAGAGGAGGCAACAAATTACTGAACAACGCGCAGCATGTTTGGGAGAGCCCTCTGTCACACACTTGCACACGCACATGGACATACATACACCCAAGCACATAGATATAGACGCCACACACGCATACATACAGATGCACACGCACATACATACATAAATATAGAAAAACACGCACATATTCATACATACATTCATAAGCGCACTACATTTACACATATGCACACATACACTTATACATCACAAACACTTGCACGAAACACACACACACACACACACACACACACACACACACACACACACACACACACACACACACACACACACACACACACACACACACACACACACACACGCACGCACACACGCACACACGCACGCACACCCGCGCGCGAGATAGATTAAAAAAAAATATATATATATATAGGCGACATAGTACTAGGACATCAAATGCATCCTTCTTCAATAAGGGAGGTCTTACTTCAGCTGAACAAAATCGTCTGGCAGCAGGAATAAAAAAAATCATAAAGACTACATCGTACTGAAAGGGTTGATAATGGTGGAAATATGTTATGTGCCTTCAGATACATGGTTAATTTTTATTATATTTCTTGCCATCTTCAGACGATTTTAACCAGACCTGCTGAGATTCCTGGCAATGGATGGGCTAGATATTTCCTCCATTAAACAACTGATAAGAAGCCTCCTTTAAAGCAGGTAAAATCGGGTGAATATAGTAGGAATAAAAAATAAAGCAGACTGGGTTAAAATACTGTGAAGATTATGGAAAACAGAACAATAAAAACGATAACATTTATAACATTTTCCCCACGAGAAAAAAAATAATTGCAAAGAAAAGTGTGTGATGATGAAAAATGCATCTCGCCATCATAACAAAAAGGAAAAAAAAATGCTGTCACGCCGACTGATCACTACAAGAATGAAATCACTGACTGAAATTGGAGAAAAAACTATGGAAAAAGGGCTCTCTTGCAGATTATTCACAGAGTAATAGCTACAGAAAGAAATTCGTCAAAAAACACTGACAGAGGTAAAGAAAAAATTTATGAAGAAAAAATTGCGCCTATTAATCGCTAAATGTTTCCCCTGACAATATGATGACGTATTTTTCCTTATATTTTTACTCCCAAAGGACGATTGCATATAGATTTAGAAAGATTTTTTTTTTAGAACTGAAGGCTTACTATTATTATTATTATTATTATTATTATTATTATTATTATTATTACTGTATTTTCCTTTCCTTCTACTAGTTTCCTCCTCCTCCCCCTCCTCCTTCTACTTCTCATTCTTCCTCTTCTCAGGTGTGTAGGTAGTCCAGTTTACCTGCCAAAGCCTTCACTAATGAACTGCTGCAAAAATCCAACACGGCTGACGAAGGAGGCAAGGTAATATTAATTCACAAGACTTTTTTTTGCCTCTCCCGTGAACTCCAAACTTTCCTTTTTTCGCGAGGCTAATGTTTAAGGCACACATTAATTAAAGTGTCATGAGCCCTTCCTCGAAACTTGTTGTGAAATACGTACACAGACCCGCACATGCATTAAAGCACACAAAAGCTAACATACACTAATTACGTCCCTATACACGTCCCTCACGCTCATGGTCACTCCTAACGTACATGCCCGGTCCACACCTCGCACAGGCATATGTAACACACACACACACACACACACACACACACACACACACACACACACACACACACACACACGAGAAAACATGACCTGTCTCCACCTTAGGCATGGCGGAGGAAAATATAAGAGAGAGCATAAAGGAAAGCGAAAAAGGAGGGAAAGGCGGGGGCAAGGGGAATGACCTGTCTGAGAAGGAGGAGGAGGAGGAGGAGGAGGAGGGACAGAGGGAGCAAAGGAGAAGGAGAAATGGAGGGAGCAAAGGAGGAGGAGGGACAGAGGGAGCAAAGGAGGAGGAGGAATGGAGGGAGCAAAGGAGGAGGAGATATAGAGGGAGCAAAGGAGGAGGAGGAATGGAGGGAGCAAAGGAGGAGGAGGAATGGAGGGAGCAAAGGAGGAGGAGGAATGGAGGGAGCAAAGGAGGAATAATGGAGGGAGCAAAGGAGAAGGAAAAATGGAGGGAGCAAAGGAGGAATAATGGAAGGAGTAAAGGAGGAGAAGAAATGGAGGGAACAAAGGAGACAGGGAAGAGGAGAAAAGGAGAGTAAAGAGGAGGAGGAGGAGGAGGAGGAGGAGGAGGAGGAGTGGGAGGAGTAAGAGAGGGAGTAAAAGCAGTAAGAGGAGAAGGAGAGGGAGCAGCAGGAGGGGGAGGGGTACGAGGAGGAGGAGGAGGAGGAAATTAATGAGGAACCAGGGAGGAGGCGGATCAAGGGAAAAAGACCTGGGTGAAGCAGGTGGTGTGAAGGTGTGTGGGGGCTGGAAAAAAAAAAAAAAAAAAGTCAGCCAAAAAAAGTCAGAAAAAATAGAAAATCCTTGACCTTACACAGCTTAAATCAGAAATCAAATTGGAAAAAATATAAAAGAAACTGGAATAAATGGAAGAAAAAACTGTCTCTGTGTACATGAAAGTCGAAAAACAGGAAATAATCTTATGTATTTGTAATCAGAAAACATTCCGGGAAAAACATAGAAAAAACACTAATCTTACGTAAAGGATATCAGAAAACAAACAGGAAAAAACAGAAAAATATCATTGACTTCATGGAAATGAAAATGCAAAAACAAATTAAGAGATAGAGAAAAAATAACACTGACCTTATACACATGAAATCAGAAAACAAAGTGGAAAAAACAGAAAAAAAACACTGACCTTTGCAGACGAAATTAGAACAGAAATGGGAAAAAAACAGAAGAAAACACTGACCTTATGAAGATGAAATTAGAAAAGAAATGGGCAAAAAACAGAAAGAAAACAATGACCTTATGAAGAAGAAATGAGAAAAGAAATGGAAAAAAAACTGAAGAAAACAGTGACCTTATGTAGAAGAAATTAGACAGTAAATGGAAAAGATAGAAAGAAAAGCCTTCACCTTATCTAGCTTATCACTTAGGCTCCTGGTCGGTCCGTCTGTCTGTGTCTACTGAACCCCCAAAATAAATACACAATCGATTTCTCATTTCATACAATTACTTCAGAGTAGCCTATGAAGCTGTCGCACTTAAAAAAAAAAAAAAAAAAAAAAAAATGAACACTCTCTTGGGGGGATGTATGTGCCTATTGAATACCCCTCGAGTTATCAGTTATTTCTCTACTTACCATTAATTATTATAGCTACAGGTATTTAGCTATCCTGCAAAGTCATAACATTCCCTCCCCCCCACTGTTTAACTCCCTTTCTCATCCACTAGCTGCAACCCCTCATCAGGTGTCCCTCACTTAACGTCTACTTTCCTTTCCTCCCCTAGTTTTCTCTCCCCCTTCTCCTCCCCATCCTTCTCTTTCCCTTTTCTTTACTCTCATCCTCAATTCATTCACCCCCTCGCCCATTCATCTGAAGTTTCTCTACCTTTTTCCCTTTTCGCCTTCTCATTCTCCCTCTCCTTCCCCCTCTCAGTATCACTCTTCTTCCCCTTCCCTGTCCCCATCTCCCTCTTCCTCCTCCTTCCCCTCTCCTTTCCCCTCCCATTCGCTCCCTCCCCCATTCACCTGTCCCTTCTTATATATCCCTTACTTAACTCCCACTCCCTCTCCCCAACTTTACTCTTTCCTTCCCTCTCCCCTTCTCATCTTTCCTCCCCCTCCTCCCCCCCGTCTCTCCCTCCTCCTCCTCCTCCCCCATTCACTGGCCCCTCATCATGTTTTCCTCACTTTAAGAGTCGCAGGCCAATGAGGAAGAGCGTGACCTCATTAAGCAGACCTCTCTCATGCCGTCTTCACAGAGAGAGAGAGAGAGAGAGAGAGAGAGAGAGAGAGAGGAAAAAAGTGCAGTTTTAGCCCACGTCAGAAACTCGCAATTTGGGAGGAAGGAGAGAACAGCCCCGTGTCTGTCTGTCTGTCTGTCTGTTTGTCTGTCTGTCTGTGTGTCTGTCTCAAAAATTCCACACTTATTAGATTCCTGTGTCTGTATGCACGGTGTGTGTGTGTGTGTGTGTGTGTGTGTGTGTGTGTGTGTGTGTGTTTAAAGCCTTCAGTCCAATATATTCAGCAAAAGTACTTCCATATCTTTATTTATATATAGATTGAAATAGAGAATATACGTACATACATACATACATATATACATACTCGTGTATACTGGCAGCCTACGCTACATACTCATCCACGCGTGTTTATATACGAGTAGGGTATGTGCTGCACTGTGTGAGTATGAATATTTATCAGGCTGTGTGTGTGTACAGTATGTAAGCATGTATAATATTATATAACGGAGATGTATGCGTCGGATGATACAAAAAATACATAACTAGGTAAATAACCAGAGTTAGTATTGATGGCCGTGAGTAGGCCTGAGGTAGGAGGGGTGGGGGTGGAGGATGGGGGGAAGGTGGGAGAGGGGAGGGTGGGGACGGCAGGAGATGAGGCAGATTCATCACCCATGCCGGCGGGAGAGGGGAGGGGGCGAGAGAGGGGAGAGGGCGAGCGAATGGAAGGCAAGGGAGAAGTGGGCAGAAGACGAAAAGGGGTGCAAGGTGAGGGGAGAAGGGGAAGGAATGGGGTAAGGGAGGTGGAGGGGGAAGGTGTAAATGGAGAGGGGGAGGAAAAAAAAAAAAAGGGTGGGCGAGAGGGACAAAAGGGGGAGATGTCAAATGGAAGGCAAGGGGAGTGAGGGAACGCGGGGAGAGGAGCGAGTAAAGGAGGATGAAGAATGCAAGAAAGGAGGGAATGAACAAGGGAGGGAAGAAGGGAACTGGAAGAGAGAGGGAGGTAAAAGGGAAGAGGGAAGGAAGGAGGAGACTAGAATAGGAATGGAGAAGAAACGGAGAGAGGAAGGGAGGTAGTAGCAGAAGAGAAGGGAGGTAGCAGTAGAAGAGAAGGGAGATGAAAGGAAGAGGGAAGGAGGAAGAAAGAGAGGGAGGCAGGAAGATGGGCTGAAGAGGATGGGGGAGAGGGGGTAAGCTAGGACGGAAGAGGGAGGGAGGCCGGTGGAAGGGAGAATGGATATGCGCTATAACTCAATGTCTGCTTTAAATCATCCCGTATTCTCCATCATGGGTAAATCTGACCTTTCCAGCCAGTCAGAGATGAATTGGCTTAACATACAGCTTATATTTCAAAGGGTCGGGTAGGTTAGTGAAATAAGTATGGAAGAAGGATGAGAACTGGCTCGAAATATAACTTATCTTTTTTTTCATTATTCTTTTAGCTCTGTGAAGTAAATTTGCCGGTGAGAGAAAATACAGGAAATTAAAATAGCCCGGGATATATGTGATCTGAGAGAAAGTAACATTTGCTGATTGAGCCATAGCTGTCAGGAAATAAAAGCTAATTTATTCATAGCTGACAGAAAAAAAAGGTCTATAAAAAAGCGTAGCCTACACTTTACCTCTCCCAAGGTAGGAAGAACTCTAGTATTCTGTTCCAGCCAATGCCAGACGATATTACTCAGCTGAGAGTGACTGTTTGAAGTGCCTGAGTCAACACTACCACGATTAACCCTGTGACGATCAAGACAGCTCTAGTACTCTATGTTAGCTAAACCCTGGCATTTTTTTTAACCAGTGAATTTTAACATTAAGGAGAATTTTATCGCCTGAGAATTTTAACACAGGCCATAATTTCATGACAAAAAAAATGGAAAAAAAAAAAAAACGCATCTTCCAGAAAATGTCGGTAAAAAATCTGGATCAAAATGTAAACTGCATATGCCATAAACAGTTCATTTCTGCATATGACAATTAAAAAAAAAAATAGTAAGGAAGAAGTGCCAGAAATTTTCCTAGGCCGGTGTGAATACTGCTCGTGATATGCAAAATAAATCGCCATGGAAGTGAAGCTAGGAAGCGTTTTAAATCGACTAGAATGGGCCTCGTAGCATGCAAAATAAATCGCTAGGGGAGAGGTGCTAGGAACACTTTTGAACCGACAAGAATGGGGTTCATAGTATACAAATTAAATGCCTAGGAAAGAGGGGTTAGGAAATGCTTTAAACTTACTGTAATGGGGCACGTAGTATGCACAAATAAATCGCTACGAAAGAGGTGCTAGGATGCTTCTTAAACCAGGGAGAATGTGGGCCTCTGTCAAGCCCTCCTCCCCCCATTCTCGGCACTCTCATGCCCACTTTCCATTCGCCAAAGTACTGAACCGTGTCGCGTTATTTCTGCTTACCACACTTTCCTCCCTCTCACTCCTTTCCTCCCTCCCACTCCTTTCCTCCCACCCACTCTGTTCCTTTCCTTCCGCCCACTCTATTCCTTTCCTCCCGCCCACTCTATTCCTTTCCTCCCGCCCACTCCTTTCCTCCAACCCACTCTTTTCCTCCAACCCACTCCATTCCTTTCCTCCCACCCATTCCTTTCCTCCCATCCATTCCTTTCCTTCCTCCCACCCACTCCTTTCCTCTCACCCACTCCTTTCCTCTCACCCACTCCTTTCCTCTCTCCCACTTCATTCCTCTCCTCCCACCCATTCCTTTCCTCCCATCCATTCCTTTCCTCCCACCCACTCCTTTCCTCACACCCACTCCTTTCCTCTCACCCACTCCTTTCCTCTCTCCCACTTCATTCCTCTCCTCCCACCCATTCCTTTCCTCTCATTCGCTGTTTTCCTTCTCGTTTCTTTTCTTAAACATTATCTTCGAGGTCAATATGGCTGGAAAATTAGACATGGCTGACGCAGTAGATACGGTTATGGAAGTAGACATGGCTGGGAAAGTAGATTTGAGGAAGTATGTATGGCTGTGAAAATAAATATGGCTGAGGAAGTAGATATGGCTATGAAAATAAATATGGCTGAAGAAGTAAGTATGGCTGTGGAAGAAGACATGGCTGTGGAAATAAATATGGCTGAGGAAGTAGGTATGGCTGTGGAAGTAGATATGGCTGAGGAAGTAGGTATGGCTGAGGAAGCAGGTATGGCTGGGGAAGTAGATATGGTTGGGGAAGTAGGTAAGGCTGAGGAAGCAGGTATGGCTGAGGAAGTTGATATGGCTGGGGAAGTAGATATGGCTGAGAGAGAAGATATGGCTGTAGATCCAGGAGGGTGCCTAAATATGAAGGAAGTTTTTGCTATGACCGTGGATTAAAACATGGTTGAAAATTTTGGCGTGGTCGAGGATTTAAGCCTGATTGAGAATTTATATATGACCAGGGATTTAAAGATGGCCAAGGATTTAAACATGACCCAGGATTTAAATGACAGGATTTAAACATGGTTGGGGATTTAAACAGCCGGGGATTTAAACATGATAGGGGATTTAAAAATGACCGAGGATTTAAACATGACTGGGGTTTAAAAATTACCAGGATTTAAGTATATCAAGGGATTTATACATGCCTCTGTCTTTAAAAATGACTCAGGACTTTAACTGGCCAGGGATTTAAATATGACCGGAATTTAAACCTCACACTAAATCACAGCTCAGAGTAAGAGGAACCTGAAAACATAGCTTCATATTCCTAAATGCATTCAACCATCAAATTACAATGGCGGTCATGCAGATGTGATTCCCTCTTAAAGCACTCCTGAATCATGCATGTGAGCTGCCTGCCATCACCGGAGAGTATGATCTCACTACCATTTCCGTGATGATTCCACTACCATTTCCATGATGGCCTCGTCGATCTCTACCATCAAAGTGAATTATGCGAGTCAATTTTTCGGAGTGGGTCGGGATGCCTGTGACTACACTAAACATTCATTTTTCCTACTGCATTATAATAATAATAATAATAATAATAATAATAATAATAATAATAATAATAATAATAAATAAAATATTAATAATAATAATAATAATAATAGTAATAATAAAATAATAATAATAATAATAATAATAATAATAATAATATATTATTATTATTATTATTATTATTTCAGTACCTTTCATTTACTGTCTCTGCTTGCAGTAAATGTAATCTTTAATTACCATTTATCATCTTTATACTCTTGTTTAGTTCCTTCCGTTTTCAAGAAATAAAAATATTAAAAGTACTATTAACCTCTTCATTATCTTGCATTTACATTTTATTTTTGCCACTTGAATACAACTTTATTGAATTTATGAAGAGTGTGGTCTAGTGATGAGGTTTATGAAGGCTACTGCTAACCCCTCTAAAGTCTTCCATAAACTTTAATAAAAGCCTCTGAAGGTGAAAAGAACAAGCAAGAATAAAATGGGACAGAAGCCATCTTTGTGAAATGGTTAAGTGTTAAGTTTCCAGCTACTTCTGTTTGATACTGTAAGCCATATGACTGTTGACCTAAAAGCTTAATCGTTTTTCACGGTTTCATCACCATCATCCCAAGACAGTCCGCTCGAAACGAAGACCTCCCTGTAATCTCGACTCTGATCTGTTGATTATTAGCCTGTTCCATCCTAACCCAGCGTACATGGGAATACATCTTGTCATATCACTGTGTTAATTCAGCGTGAAATCATTTGTCTTCTATCCGACATCCGTTTCACAATACGCTCACGCCGGTTCAACGCTGATTAACCCCACCGTCCTACCTATTTCTTACCTGACGTGGAATTCACAACCAGACCAGCATAATGTTCAATACCTCTCCCATCTGAACTGAGATTAGCAAGTCATATGATTGTACCAGGTCACCGTGAACCCAAATCGTTCCTATCTGACACTGGTTTCACAAATACCCTCACTGCTGTACAACACTAAATACATCCCCATCCCATCTACTTCCTCTTCGGCTTGGTTCGGGTAGGAATACACGAAGCTTCCATCCATCCATCCATCCATCCAGCAATTATTTATTTATTCATTTATTTTTTTCAGTCAAGAGTGTAGCGGTGCGGGGCTAGGCTAGGTTATTCAGCTCTGACATTTACAGCAAGGGTGACCGAACTTAGTCATTACCACAATACTCCACGCCAAAAGAACACGAATACCTCCGCCATCCGATCTGTTTTCTATCCGAGTTACTAGTATTCTCACGCCGATATAACGATGAATAACCTCCGCTCTCCGATATTTCCTATCCGATTTCCTCCTACCATCTTCCATATCCGATTCATTAATACATTTTTCTATCCGATCCACTATTACTCCCTCTTCTATCCGATCCGTTAACACCCTCTCTTCTATCCGAGGCACTCGTGCCGTTATAACAAACAATTCCTTCGCTATCCGATCTGTTTTCCTTCCGGCCTGGCGCTGGTCCGGACACAGGCCCTCTCAGTACCCGGAAGAATCGTTACCCGGCTTTCCAGGCTTGATTACCCCCGGCTGTGAGATTACGGGAGGGTGTTGTTGTCGGGAGCTGCTCAGATCAATAGAGGCTCGTTCCCTTCCTCCTATTGACGGCTAGGTGACCGGGAGACGTGACCTGATGGAGTGGGAGTGGGAGTAGGAGAGAGAGAGAGAGAGAGAGAGATTGTCACAGTTTTGACATACGGCCGTAACGTATATTTCTCATCCTACACAGCATAATGACGGTCTTTGTAATCCATCCTCCCTACCACCACATGTTTTTACTCAGCTTAGAGATCTCTGGCAGTGAAGGGGTTAAGTGGAGGAAACAGGAAAGAATCAGAAAAGAAAAAGGGTGTTAAATGGAGGGAAAAAAAAAAAGGAAGAGATTGGGAAAAAATCACAGAGAAGGGAAGAGAGACAAGAGAGATGGGAGAGAAAAGTGAAGGAGAGAAAAAGGGAGACGGGAGAGAAGAGGGGACGGGAAAGGAGTCGGGAGGGGGCAGGATGGGGGAGAGGAGAAGGGAGATGAAGGGGTTGGGAGAGGAGATGGGAAGTGACAGGAGGGGGGAGGAGATAGATGGGGGGGAACACCTTATCTCATGAATATACACACAAATAATTCAGATATCAGTAAAGTTCATTATTTCTTGAGGGATATTTAAAGATCGAAAACAAAAAGGAAATGAAAGAGCCGTCTGAACTGAGGCACGGAATAACAAATGGGCAGCTCGCGTGTCCACAGGGTAAGAGACTTGCGGTAAGGCTGGTTAAAAAAGACTTTGGATTTAATTTCGAGTTCTTTGCCCGACATTTGGCAGCGCTAATGAGATGGAGAAGAAGAGGAGGGGGAGAGATGAGAATGGAAGGAGGAGAGAAAAAAGAAGTTAGAAGAGAGGATAGGGTGAAGAAAGTAGAAAAACTAGAGAAATCGGTGCTATAACACTAACATTTGGTAGGGCTGATAAAAATGATAAAGATGGATAGACGATGAAATTGGAAAGAGAAGAGGATGGAGATAATAGAAATGATGGAAGAGAGGAGGCGAGGATGGAGAGAAGAATAGAATCAAATTAGTATGATTCTTTGCTGAAATTGGGAAAAATGAAGAGGAGGAATATGAGAAGGGCTGTGAAGCGACGAAAAGAGAAGAGAAGACGAGAGGAAAGCGAGGGCAGAGAGGAGAGGAAGGAGAGAGATGAAAAAATAAAAGGGGGGGGGGATGCAAGGATGGAGAGAAGAATAGAATCAACTTAGTATGATTCTTTGCTGAAATTGGGAAAAATGAAGAGGAGGAATATGAGAAGGGCTGTGAAGCGACGAAAAGAGAAGAGAAGAGGAGAGGAAAGCGAGGGCAGAGAGGAGAGGAAGGAGAGAGATGAAAAAATAAAAGGGGGGGGGATGCAGGAATGTAAGATGAGGATGGAGAGTAAGAGGGGAGAGTTGGGAGAATTACTGGCATACTGGAGGCGGATAATGAGCTAAATGAAAGACCATATTCAAAGTGGTCAAAAATTTAAAAAAAAAAAAAAATGGCTGAGAGAGATTCAACAATCCCTCCAATGACGTTTTTTATATTTCACTGATACTAGTCTCACACCATTTGATTTACATGGAAGAGATTTTTCGAACTGGAGTAGTTAGATACAGCCATCGTTAATTTCCTTCATACAAGTGATATTTCCAAGTAGAATTCACTTGTCTTAAGGCTGCAAGAATTAAAAAAAAAAAAAATGGGGTCACTTGGACTAAAAGGGTGAAACGTACTTCTATTCTTCTAAATTAATCTATTGCTCATACTTGATGGGGATAAAAAATTAGGCCTCATCAAATTGTAACCAGAATAATATATAACCAAGACCAAAGCAATGACAGAAAAATCAAATGAGACCAAAAGGAACAAAAACTATTAAAACCTCTTCTCTCCCTCCCCCAATAAAACGAAAAACTAAAAACAAGAAAAACAACACGGACACGATTATTCTCTCCTACCCCACGTGGAAAAGGTAAAAGAACAACGTCAACAATAGCAAAAACAAATATCTGCCTCTTCCCAGCCCCACAAAAAAAAAAAAAAAAAAAAAAAAATGGAGTAGAGGGGACTAGAGGGAAAGGGAAGGTGGGGGAAGAAAAGAGTAGTACAGGGGAGGGGATGGAGAGAGAAGGAGAGAAGAGGTATAGGGAAGGGGTAAGTGAGGGAAGACAAGATGAGAAGTAGAGGAAGGGGAAGGTGAAGGAAGAAAAGAGCAGAGGTAGAGGAAAGAGAAGAAACTGGAGAGGAAAAAAACGAGTATGGAAAAGTTTATTGGCACCCCGTCATCAGTCGTCAAGTTCCCAGACACAGAAACAGTTTAGGAGGTGGGGGGAGGGAGGAGGTGTGTGTGTGTGTGTGTGTGTGTGTGTGTGTGTGTGTGTGTGTGTGTGTGTGTGTGTGTGTGTGTGTGTGTGTGTGTGTGTGTGTGTGTGTGTGTGTGTGTGTGTGTGTGTGTGTGTGTGTGTGAGAGAGAGAGAGAGAAAGAGAGAGAGAGAGAGGGGGGGGGCTCAGTAGGACATTGTGATGCAGGTCCAAGTTTCCCCTCAATAGGCTTACCCTCCACCAGCCTCCCCTGGGCTAACATCTCCCCAATAATGGATTCCTTATGAAGTTATGATTTTCTCCTTCCTCTCTTGCCTCCCACATTCTATAATATACACCCATACACCTTTCCTTCCTTCCTCTGCCTTTATCTGTCTATCTGTCCATCTGCCTATCTATATGTCTACCTGTCGATCTCTTCTCCTGCCTCCCACATTCTATAATATACACCCAAACACCTTTCCTTCCTTCCTCTACCTTTATATGTCTACCTGCCTATCTATCTGTCTATCCATCTATCTCCTCTCCTGCCTCCCACTTTCCATAATATACATCCAGACACCTTTTATTCCTTCCTCTACTTCATCTATCTATTTATTTCCCTATCTATTTATTTATCCTTTCTTCTCACTGATATCCATCCAAATTCTTTCCTTTTTTTTCCTGTATTCATACATACTATAAAAGTTTTCTGATCAACACACTCGCCTAACCAAACAGCAATGGCGTCTCCCATCATTTTCCAAACTGTTCTGTTAAAGACTTGGTTCAATTATTTCAAGGCCTCCATGCACAGTTCTTTTATCTCTTCTACGTTTCCATTCATATTTACACCTCCAGGATAATGTTTGTTTTACTGTCATGTCTTAGATGCCAAATTTATCCAATCCCATAAGTTCAAATGCATTCAGTGTACTATTAAAACACACACACACACACACACACACACACACACACACACACACACACACACACACACACACACACACACACACACAAATCCACAAACACTGAAGAGGAGATTACCACCCAATAATGCCATACTTATTGGAACAAAATAGCCTCTCCATTCAATTTTTTCCTCTCTCTACCTTGATACATTTTGCCTCCCGTAATATTGACAGTTCGTATTTTCTGTGGGTGTGGGGAGGGGGGGAGGAGAGTGTGAGGTAAGAAAGGAAGGAAGGAAGAAGGAGGGAGCGATGTAAGGAAGGAGGGAGTGGGGGAAGAAAGGAGGGTGTGAGGGTAGGAAGGAGGAGGGAGTGAGGGAAGGAACAAAAGGAGGCGGATTATGGGGAAAAGGAGAGGTTTGAGGGGGAAGGAAGAGGTTTCAGGGAAGGAGAGGTTTGTGGAAGAAGGAACAGGGGAGAACTTTAAGAGAGAGGAAGTTAGAAAACTGAAGGAGAGAGGGAGGAATGAGGAAAGAAGGATGAGGAAAATGAAGGAAGAGAGGGGTGAGGAAGAATGAGGAAAGAGAGTGATAGGGCGAAATGGAGAAAGACGTTGATGGGAAGAAATGAGAAGAGAGAGGAAGGGAAAAGTTAGGAATGAGGGGAAAGGAGATCACAGGGGCAGAAAAACATGGAGTGAGTGGCAGGTCTGATTCTCTCTGATATAGTCCCTAGTTTCCTCCTCTTTTTTCAGGGAGAGGCTTGTTTCATTGGGAGGGGGGGTGGGGCT
>NC_137044.1:13206595-13264095 GCF_032717465.1 Coenobita brevimanus
AAAGTAAGGGGAAAGAGGGGCAAGTGTGGGAGGAGGAAGGGTGTGGGGAGAAGTGGCAGAGAGGGGGGAGGGGGGAGAAGTGGAGTAAGGTACAAAGCTGGGAGGAGACGAGGAGAGGAGAGGATCGGCGGGGCGGTGAGGCTTCCGGAATATGTAATTACTCCAAATGTAATTAATTAACTGATTACATTTGCAATACTGCGGTGTGAGTTTTTGTGTCCCTGAACAATTACACACACACACACACACACACACACACACACACACACACACACACACACACACAGTCGGCTTGTTCTAATTATCCGAAACATCCAATCTAATCCTGGGCAGCTTGGAGGAGGGGGAAATTTTTAACATGGAGACGATTAGTGGGGTTTATGATCCAGGAAGAAGGAGGATTAGGAAGTACTGGAGGCTAAGATTGAGGGGTAAGGTACTGCAGGTTTGGAGGAGGACTGAGGGGGACAGGGGTAGGGAGTGGAAGGTAATGGGAATCAGAATGTAAAGAGGTATGGAGGAGGACTGCAAGGTAAGATGGACTGCAAGGTAAGGAGAACAAATGAAAGGTCAGGAAGGGGACTGGAAGATAAAGAAAATTAGGGAGTAAGGAAAATGACTGGGAGGAAAGATAAGGATTAGGAAAGATAAGGATTAGGAAAGATAAGGATTGTAGATAAGAAGGGAAAATAAGATGGAAAATTGAAAAAAAAAATGGAATGCAAAGGAAAGCAGATATCAACAGACCCATACATTTTCTTTTTAGTAGGTTGTAAATGCTCTCTTCTCTGAAACTAAGTCAAGGATAGGAAATAAACAGGGTTCCCCATCCCACTACTCCCACCGATTCCTCCTGCAGTGTGTGTGTGTGTGTGTGTGTGTGTGTGTGTGTGTGTGTGTGTGTGTATTTACCTATTTGTATTTATCTATTTGTAGTATACAGGAATTGAGCAATGCTCGTGTTGTCCTGTCTCCATATCCACATTTATCAAGTCTACCTTTACACACATGAATGTTTTTCTCATGCACCACCTCTTTGTCTAAGTCGTTCCAATATTTAAGTATTTATACCTAATTGTGATATACACGGAATGTACTATGCTCGTGGGTTTCCATCGCTGTTTCTCAGTAAGTCAAATTTGGCTTTAAACTCGTTTAAGTTTTTAGACTGGACAATCTCTTTGTCCAGGCTATTCCATAAGTCTATACTTCTGTAAGGAAAGCTATATTTCTTGAGATCCTTCAAGCAGCTTGACTTTTTCAATTTCATTCCATGTCCTCTTGTTGCTCTCTTATCCCATACAAACAGATCTTCTTTGTCAATTTTATCTACTCCCACCATGGTCCTGAACACTGCAATCATGTCTCCCCTCTTTCTCCTTTCCTCTAAGGAAGGCAAATCCAGTTTTTCCAGCCTCTCTCTGTATGACAGATCTGTCAGACTTGGGACCATCTTGGTTGCTGTTCTTTGTATTCTCTCAATCTTGTTTATATCTTTCTTTTTGTGTGGGGACCACACTACCGCTGCATATTCTAACCTGGGGCGGATCATTGCCACTATCAATTTTTTCATCATCTCCTCATCCATATAATGAAATGCTACGCTTATGTTAGTCAAGAGTTTATAAGTGTGTGTGTGTGTGTGTGTGTGTGTGTGTGTGTGTGTGTGTGTGTGTGTGTGTGTGTGTGTGTGTGTGTGTGTGTGTGTGTGTGTGTGTGTGTGTGTGTGTGTGTGTGTGTGTGTGTGTGTGTGTGTGTGTGTGTGTGTGTCTGTGTGTGTGTGTGTCTGTGTGTGTGTGTTTGTGTGTGTGTGTGTGTGTGTGTGTGTTGTCCCTCTGTATGTTTACCCGAACGTGGTAGACCGAGAGGAAGTTATCTGGGAAGAGAAACACCTGCACCCAGGATCCTGTATATACCTTCTTCCACTCCCATCCCATCCCATTCACTCCACTTCATTCCAATCCCATCCCTTCCCATCCCTTGCACCTCACCCCATTCCCATTCCATCTTGTCCCACCCCATCCACTCCCTTGATCCCCTCAACGTCTCCGATAACACACACATATACATAAAAACAATGGATGAATTAACAAGAGCTATACTTAACCCCTGCTGCTCAAATCTCTCTCCTGAAGAAAAAAAAATTAAAATATGTCCTCAGGCTGAAGGGATTTTTTTTTTTTTTTTTGGGGGGGGGCTCAAATGTGGATGGATTTATAGGGGGGTGGGTGGCTGTGTCCTCTCCATATATCACACATCATATTGAGATCTGAGTTTTTTGTGATATGGAGGGTAGGCTATACAGGAGAGATTTTTTTTTCCTTGGTGTCTTCTCGTCTGTTACGTTGGCTCCCTAACACCATAGCGTTACCTGTTTATTTCCCTCTACAATATATGCCATGTTTATAGTCTCTGTTTTCTATGTAATTGACGCTGATACTGAAATGGCACAAGTGAGCACATAATAAAGAACAGTACACAAAGTAAATCGCTAAGGAGCAGATGCAAGGGAGTCTCTTTAACAGACGAGATTTTAAGCCTTGGTTTCATAGTGCCGTGGATTGTTCAAATGCAAGAATTATACTAAAAAAAAAAAAAAAATCCCCATCTTGATATTACTCTTACGGATATTCATTTACTTTGAGATTCATTTCTAGCGTCAGTGATCTCCTTCCTAGCAGCTACATTATGATATCGCTTTTTTCCTTTTTTCCTTCTTTTTTTCTTTTTATTTGCTACCAAGACACTATGCTATTCAGAGCTGAAAATCTAATCACCAGGGAATAAGTGAGGATAGTAGCTGACCCCTACATTTTAGAAATTATCACAACTTGCAAAAAAATCGTATGGGGGTTACTAAATTAAACTCAGTAGTCATCAATGATCCAACTGAATAAGCTAACCCTTTCAGTCCGAGAATTTCTCCTTACCCCTTTTAGTGCGTTTTACTTATTTTTACTTATTTTATTTATTTATTTTTCTTTTTTGAGCAGAATAAAAATTACCCCCTATGAAGTGACCTTGCTTTTACTTCTCCCTTGACTCATTTTATATACAAAGAAAAGACAGGGTGACATAGCAACTGTGACCAATACATTAATCTCCCTCGACGGCGTACTGTAGGTGGGTAAGGAAGCTCCCTAATACCTCTTCCTTACCGATTTATTTTTTTGGACAGGGATGGCCAATATAGTTTTGTACATTATTTTTGCAGAGTATGGTGATATAAGAAATATTCAAGTAACTCAGAAGAGGACGAGAAGGTGTATTAAGTAAAATAAATCGCTTAGGAAGAGGTGTTAGGGCTTATGGTATCACCTTTTTCTTAGCGATGTATTATTCACATTGGATGTTACTTATATCTTTTTAATACTGACCAGGTTTGCAGAAATAACAAACGAGAGGATATTGGGGTATAATGTGCAGGAAGAAATGCTACGAAATATACAATGCCATAAGTGGATTTTGGCGTGCAACGTGCAGTATAAATCGCACAGGAAGAGGTGCTACGAAATCCCCGAGGCCACTTACATTGCAATCCAAAATCTCTTGCTCAAGGCGCCCTCCACTCTCACACCTGCTGTTGCCGCCGCGGAGGTTAACAGCTTTCACAATTACCAAACTACGCCCAAGAGAGTGAGAATGCTTCTTTAGCAAAGTTGGTAAGGCTTTAAGTATTCCGATATTCCTTCCTCTAAGTTCTATGAAGGCAACGAAGCAACTAAGCAGAGAAAGGCTAAAGGTAAACAACTTCGCCTCCCCCTAACAAAGTTTCCTCAGAGGGCGGCCCGGGGGAGCCTTAAACCAGGCTTGTATGCAGAGTAATCGTACTTGGAAATGACTTCGAAGCTTCAAGGACTCCCGCTTCACCCCTGCCTCACCCTAAACCTCTCCGGAAACTTGGATGCAGCCGACTACACACCAAGTAATTCCCCGGAGTGCCGAAGCCGCTAAATGCCACACGACAGAGTACACACGGACGTCCGCCAGAGCAAATAACAAGGTAACTTTCGACCTTGCTGGCAGGGAGGTGTCTGCCAGAGGGAGAGGGGGAACTCGAACACCTCAAAAGCCAACTCCGCCTGCTCTTCCCCAGCCACTCCCTCAGAAATATACTGTATACGTTTTCAAAGGGAGGAAAGGGAAAGAAGGAAAAAAACGCCAGGCGAGTTGTGGGTAAATTATTTCAAGAGTTTTTATGGAAATGAATTTGAGCTAGAATTGGTGGATCCTTGTTTATCCTCAAAAGCTAACTCCTTTCTTCCCCTCCCAGTCGCTGGGTAATAATGCTTCAAAAAGGAGAAGGACGAGAAGGGAAAAAAGACCAGGCTAACTGAAGAACCATTTCAGATCTCATGAATTCTATGCCATAACATACGGGTCCTTGTATATCCTAAAAGGCCAGCTCAGCCTTGCCATCCTCTGCCACTTTTGGGGAAATATACATGTTTCAAAAGAGAGAGAGAACAGGGAAAGAAGAAAGTGACTGAAGAGTTGGAGGAGAAATATCTTAGGCGCTTCTCTGAGTTCTGAGCTCGAACTGAAGGGTCCCTGTATGTCCCCAAAAGCTACCTCCACCTGCCAACAGAGGAGCGAAAGAAAGAAAAAATACAGGAGTTTGAGTTTCTCGGCTTGACTTGGTTTTCCTTGTATGTCCTCAAAAGCCAACTAAACTTATCCTTGCCCTGGCACTCTTTGAGAAATGTACACGCTTCAAAAGAGAGGAAGAGAGAGGGGAGAGAAAGAAATTTTATAAGAGTTTCTATTAGTTTTTTGGCTTAAATTACCCGTCCTTGTGTGTTCTCAAAAGCCAGCTAAACGTATCCTTCACCTGGCACTCTTTGGGAAACACGTGTGCTTTAAAAGGGACGATGAGAGGGGAGAAAAAAGGGGCAAATTTCAAAGGAGCGTCTTTGAGTTTTTTTCGGCTTGTCCTTTTATGTCCTCAAAAGCTAGCTAAACCTATCCCTCCCCTGGCGCTCTTGAGACATAACATGCATCAAAAGAGGCAGAAAAAGAGACGAGGTTAAAGAAGGACAGAAAAACGCGGCAGGGGAGTTGACGGAGAACTATTTTAGGAGTTTCTATGAGTTTTTCAGGTCGACTTGGCTGGCCCCTTGTTTGTGGTTCTGGCCTAAGGTGGAAGAACGCGAGGGAGAGAAGCCAGGGAGAGAGTCGGCGGAAATTTACATGTAGAGTGGGTGGGGAGCGGTAAAAGGTGAATTGTGGCCAGGGATTAAATGCTTGGGGGCCGGCTACGTTTCCTAACATGGTTTATTTACGAAATGTTGGCGATGTTGGGTGGGTTCAACAGGGGTAGGGGAGGGGAGGGGAGAGGGGGAAAGGCGGATATGCATTTTGTACAGAGGGGGATCAGGGAAATGGGTAGAGAAGGGGAGGGGGCAAGCACTGGGGAAGATGAGAACACGGGAAGGGAAAGGATGGGAAATGGGTGAGAGTTGCATATTCAGGGGTGGAAGGAAAAGGAGGAGGTAGCATTTTGTGAGAAGAGGGTTTGGGGGATGGGATTGTCATGATTGAAGGATAGGGTGCGGAAGGGAAGGAAGAGAATGGGAGTCGTATTTAATAAGGAGGGGGATAAGAGGATGGGGAAGATGGGGAGGAGGGAGAGAGAGTTATATATTTTGGGGAGAGAGGTCAGAGGATTGGGTGGATAAGGAAAAGGGAGAAGCATTAAATCTGATGGAATTAATGGGTACAGGTGCATAGCAAGGACGGAGTATCGTAAAGAAGTAATCATATGCAAAGGAGTTGGCACGTAAGAGGGTACAAATGTGGGTGGGTATATAACCTGGTGAAGTAAGGTGATGTGGGAAAGCAGACTGACTGCCAGAAACGTGAGCAGGTATACAAGTAGGTAAATCTGTAAGTGAATAAAACAAGTACAAATGGAGATAGGCATATAAGTTGGTAGGTAGAAAAGCAGGTAGGTAGAAATGCAGGCAGGTGGGAAGGTAAGCAGACAGACAGGCAGACAGACAGGTGGGCAGGTAGGTTGATTATGTTAGACTGGTAGGTATGAAAAGTGGAAAGTGAGTCTTATTACCCCAACAACCACAACAAGGGGTGAACAAGAAACCCCAGCCTAAGAAGCAAAATACTGGTAAGCATAACATTACTGGAGAGGACTTTACTGAACAGAAAATGATTGGTGAAACATTAATAGCCAGGACAACATTATCAGCGAGAAGAAAATAACTGGTAAGCTTGAACATTACTGGCAAGTTGAATATTGCTTAGAAAATTCTATCTATCTATCTATCTATCTATTGCCAGACGCCTCAATCCCGTTTGGGGTGGCCACAAACAAATCGCCTCCAAGTCGCCCTGTCCCCCGCCATTTCACTGCCCTGCTCCCAACTCACACCCCCCTCTCTCATATACCTCTCCACCCCATCCCTCCATCTCATCCTCGGCCTCCCCCTCCCTCTTCCCCCCTCCACCTCACTCACATACACTCTCTTCGTCAGTCTTTCACCCTCCATCCTCTCCACATGGCCAAACCACCTCAGTGTGTTCCTCATAACGCTTCCTATCACATCCACATCCACACCACAACGCTCCTTTATATCCTCATTCGTCAGCCTGTCTCTCAACGTGACTCCACAGGCTCCTCTTAAATAACTCATTTCCACTGCTCTCACTCTTGACTTGTGTCCTTCCAACAATGTCCAAGCTTCACTTCCGTACGTTAGAGTTGGTATCACAATACTGTCATGCAGTAACTTTTTCACTTCCATGCTCACTTCCCTGTTTCTTATCACTGCTTTCAAGGAACCAGCAACCTTTCTTCCCTGCTGTACCCTTTCAAGCACTTCACCCTCCAAACCTCCATCCTTACTCATCACACTACCCAAATACTTAAATGTACTCACATTTTCCAATTCCTCACCATCTAAACTTGCTGTACATTCACTAACTTCACCTCTTTCAAAGACCATCACTTTACTCTTCCCTACATTCACCTTTAGGTTCCGTTTCTTACACACTCTCTCAAACTCATCCACCAAGCCTTGCAGCTCCCCTTCGTCTTCACTCAACAACACAGTATCATCTGCAAACAACAGTACAGGGAGTTTCCAAACACTATCCTCTCTCACCAGGGCCACTCCAACATCCACTACCCTACCTTGTACCTCTTTTATTACCCCATCCATGTACAGATTGAACAACCATGGAGACATGACACATCCCTGTTTCAAACCAACCTTCAAAGAGAAAATTACTAAGAATATTATTGGAAAGTAAAACAGAATATGGTAAACAGAACATGGAAAATGAACAGTGGTGAGCAGAACAGTTAGTTAATATGAGAAAATAAAACTAATAAAAAACTAAAGTAAAACTGAAAGAAACATAAAAGACGGAAATTAAAGAGGGGACGAAAGAGAAGGGGAGTGAGAAGCAGAGGAAGGCGAGGGAGAGAAACGAGAGAGAGCTTTAAAAAGGCGGATAAAAATAAAAGGTGGAAGGAAGCGAGAGAGAGGTGTGAGGGTGAGAAGCGAGAGGGAGAAAAAGAAAAGACAGAAAAAGGAGCAAGACTCGAAGGAATGACAAGAAAGAGGAAGAGGATGAAGGGAAATTTTAGTACAGGAGGAGGAGGAGGAGAAAATTCAGTAAAGATAAAGACTAATACTGAAACAAGAGGTGAATATTTAGTATACATTAAATAAAGGGAGAATATTGAATAATAAAAAAAAAATGGGGAAGGAGGAGATTTTGGTCAAAGTAAATTTCAATTAAGAAATGCTAAGAAGGGAAACGCAGTCAAGGAAGAAGAGAAAAAAGTAAAATGGCAATTTCGAGTAAGATCATGTTATTTTGCCAAGTAGAAAAATTTGGATAGGAAAAAATATGGAAAAAAGGGAAACTTTGAAAGAAAAAATAGGGCATGCGAGAAAATATTGTAGGTGTCAAGACTTTTTTTTTACAATGAATATTACTGGGAAAGATGAAAAATTGTTTTGACAGAAAATTTTAGTTAACGAATAAAATTATAAAAAATAAAGATATAAGTAAATAATTAATGTAACCTTAAAATGTTTGTACCCAGGAAAAATTTTAGAACTTTGAGAATATTGGTCACGATGAACTTTTTTTTCCTGCATCGTAAGAAAAATTTCGGCCAGGAAAATTTTCGTGTGTGAAGTAAAAAAAAAAAAAAAATGAAGCAAGCGAGTTTTCACTATTATCTCCTTGAGTGAAGATCAAAATGGTAATGTAATCGCCGGATAAAGATCCCCAAGAGGAAACTAAACAATTTGGGAAACTTTTGTGGTAAGTGAACAAAGTAATGGTTGAGAGAAGAGTGAAGATGAGGGGAGAATGAGAGTGCTACAGACATAAAAGAGAGGTGAAAAGAGGGAAGAGAGTGAGATTGATAAAAGAAATAAAGAGGGGAAATAGAAATAAACAAGTAAACAGAGGCATATAAGTGAGTGGAACAGAAAAAAAGGAAAAAAGAAGAAGTCAGAGTAATATAGAGTAAAAAGGAAAACAGAAGAGAGGAGAGTGAAAGATAAAAATCAAAGAGGGAAGGAGAATGAGATAAAAAAAAAAAAAGAGGAAGAACGAAGAGAAACGAAAACAGAAGAGGAGAGGGGAAAGGAGACAAGAGGGAGGAAGAAGAGAAGTGGAGAGGGAAAAGGGAAGACGAGAGAAAAAAATATAAGTGGAGGGGGAAGAGGGGAGACGAGAAAAAAATATTAAAGAAGGCAGAACAGTAGAAAGGGTGGAAAGAAGAGAGAAGTGAGAGGAAAACAAGACTAAAGAGAGTGAGCGAGAGTAAGCAAGTGAGAAAGCAAGAGAAAGAATAAGAGAAAGTTTCACTATTAGATGTGCCGCAAAAAATTTCAGTAACTAGTGGAAATGGCTTGCCGTCAGAAGATGGGAGGTGCGGGGAAAGAAAATGGAAATGGCTTTGGGGGGACACTCATTCTGGAAACCGCTCGCAGAAAATGAACGCAAAGTCTTATGTGCATATCTCAGGGGCTTAAGCCTTCCCAAAATAAAACTGTATACGCTAGTGTTGTGCAGCCTCTCTTTATTTTAGCTTTTATTCACTTGACTATTCGCTAGTGCTGCGTGGGTTTTATTATTATTATTATTATTATTATCATTATCATTATTATTATTATTATTCATTTCCTTATTGTATTTTCCTGGAGCTCCTCTTGTAGTATTGTTTTTATTCATGAATTCCATCGCCTTCCCCCTAAATAAAACAGTATACTTTAGTGTTATGTAGCCTTTATTTTCATTTATGCTTCTATTTTTATTTTTATTAAAGGATGCTGCTGTAGTAGTGTTTTTATTCATGAATTTTATGCCTTCTCAACGTAAAACAATATACACTAGCGTTATGCAGCTTTTATTTTTCGATACATTCATTTTTCTCTTCGCATATTTTTCAGTCCAAAAGGTGTTGTATCAGAGGTGTAGTTCAGTCTTTTCAAACTTTTAACCCGTTCCCTAATCATGGTGATTTTCTCAGGTGAATATTTTAACATACTGGCTCCTATAACTCACTTTTAGCAAAAACAAAAATGAATAAATAAATAACTAGAATACAGTGTTAATATCTACAACGAGCGCGCTAACGGCGGTATTCTCTTTGTACCTTAACAGAAATTGCCCTCTATCCATCTTAATGCTGAGCTGTACCAGTAAATTAACACTAGAAGATGGTGCTAGTCACGAAGAAGTGCTATGGAACGGATGCAGAGCCACATTATTCTCATGTTCTGCCTCTGAGCTACAGAAAAAAAAATGGAAAAGGAAAAAAAACATGGGCCAAGTTGAAAATGAAAGACTATGGTAAAAATGCACTCAAGCTCCTGCGACTCATTCCCAGCTAAATAAAATCGTCTGGCGTTAGCTGGAATAGAATACTGAGTTGTCCCGACCATTAGAGAGTTGATAGTGTAATGGAAAAATGGTGACTAAGTTAGGCTTTGTAGCAGACAGGATAAAATATTTTTCTACTGGCTTAAAATGGATACGAATATTGTGCATTTCGGTACAGAGAGAGAGAAAGAGAGAGAGAGAGAGAGAGAGAGAGAGAGAGAGAGAGAACGAACCGTACCCACGAGATAAACTCTTACTACATTCTGTCCCATAAATATAAAAAAAACTTGTTTGTAATAGAGATAATGAGATGAGGTGTAGGCGTTTCTTTAATAAATAGAGTAATGAGATGCGTGTACAGTACAGTTAGAAGCAAAAGTTCGTTTAATATTTCCACCTCCTCCACATTCACTCTTCTGCCTGGCTATTACGAGATGCTAGGAATGTTTCTCTGGCCACTGATGATTCTCTCTGATACGATGCGTCAGGGAGGAAAGTGACACAAATGCCTCAAGTGTGAAGTAGACGCAGTGGAACAGCAGGCAAACTTTACACCCTGACTACACAGCTCGTGGGTGTAAGTGGACATAATTCATCCTGAGTAATCACGCCACTGAAACATGTTAGGACCAAGCCTCATTAGGGGATGGAGTCGCTGGGAGGGACGCAGTAGAAAGGCTAAGAGCATAGAGGGGCGAGGGACGAAAAGGGGGAGTGGTGGTCGTGATAGAGGGAGAGGAGAAACAGTGGGTGGTTTTTTTTTTTTTTTTTTTTTTTTTTATGCGAGGAAGAAGGAACCAAAGGCCATGAGCCCGCAGTAACAGTTCCCTCCAAGAGAAAAACAAAATACAATAGAGAGCCAAATTCAAGATCCGATCATTTTGAGATGCCTGGACACACTGCGTTTGAAAGACTGGAGATCATAGGCAGGAGGAAATACAGACAGAGGGAGACAGTTCCAGAGCTGACCTGTTGCATGAATGAAAGACTGGGAGTAACGGTTAACTCTTGCATTAGAGAGTTGGACAGAAAAGGGATGAGAGTTTGCTGCCAGACGGGTGCTACGCGCCCGTCGTAGAGGTGGAGGAATGCAAGCAGACAGTTCAGAGGAGCAGTGACCATTAAAGTAGCGATAGAAAAGAGATAAAGATGCAACCGTGCGGCGAAGAGACAGAGGTTGAAGGGAGTCAGTAAGAGGAGGAGAGTTAATGAGACGAAAAGCCTTTGACTCCACCCTATTGAGAAGAGCTGTATGTGGGGAGCCTCCCCACACATGAGAGTTGTACTCCACACAGGGGCGGATAAAACCCCTGTATAGAGTCAACAATTGTGCAGGGGTAAAGAAAGAGCGGAGTCGGCTTAGCACACCCAATCTCTTGGAAGCAGATTTTACAAGAGATGTAATATGATCTTTCCAAGATAAGTCCCGAGTAAATGAAACCCCAAGCATGTTCAAGGATGATGCAGGATTAATCTGAATATTATTAAACATTAGTGGGTATACCTGTGGAAGATTTTGTCGGGTTGATAGGTGTAAGAACTGAGTCTTAGAAGCATTAAAGACAACCATATTATTTTTACCCCAGTCAGAGATATGAGCCAAGTCAGACATTAGGTGTGCCATAGCCTCATCCCTTGTTTCTTGAAGTAACTGTTGAGATGGGCGTTGCGGGAACCGAATGGAAAGGTGAAGGGTGGAGTCATCAGCGTATGAGTGGATAGGGTTAGATGTACAGCTTAGAAGATCATTGATGAATAAAAGGAAGAGAGTTGGTGATAGGACAGAGCCCTGAGGAACACCACTGTTGATAGATCTAGGAGAAGAACGATGGCCGTCTACAACAGCAGCTATAGAACGACCAGAAAGGAAGCTAGCAATGAAGGTACAGATAGAAGGATAGAAACCGTAGGAGGGCAGTTTGGAAATTAAAGATTTATGCCAGACTCGATCGAAAGCCTTTGAGATGTCAAGTGCAATGGCAAAGCTTTCGCCAAAGTCCCGAAAGGAGGATGACCAGGAGTCTGAAAGGTAGGTGAGAAGATCGCCAGTGGAGCGTCCCTGACGGAACCCATACTGACGATCGGAAAGAAGGTTGTGATAGGAAAGATGCCTTAAAATTTTTTTTATTAAGAATTGACTCGAAAACTTTTGAAATACAGGACGTTAAAGCAATTGGACGATAGTTGGAGGGTTGGGAGTGGTCACCCTTCTTTGGGACTGGCTGAATGAGAGCAAACTTCCAGCAAGAAGGAAAGGTACAAGTTGACAGACAAAGGCGAAATAGTTTGCCTAGGCAGGGTGTAAGCACAGAAGCACAGTTTTTGAGAACAACAGGGGGGACCCCATCAGTCCCATATGCCTTGTTAGTACAGAGGCCAGTAATGGCAGAAAATACATCAACTGAAGAAATTTTAATGTCAGCCATGAGGAAGTCAGAGGGGGGAAGTGATGGAGGAACAGCACCGGAATCGTCTAAGGTGGAATTGGAGGAGAAAGTCTGTGCGAAGAGATCTGCTTTATCAGTAGAAGAAATAGCTACAGAACCATCAGAGTAGAAAAGAGGAGGGAAGGATGATGAGGTAAAGTTGTTAGAAAGATTTTTGGCAAGGTGCCAGAAGGAGCGGGAAGAATTCGAGTTGGAGAGTTGATTAGAGTGGACAAGGTGATGGGGACAGATGGAAAAGAGAGAAGAGGGAGAAGCGATGGTGAATTGGGGAAAGGATGTAGAGAGAATAGAGAAGGGTTCAGTGTAATAATAGCAGTAGTAAACAGTAGGGAAAGGGTTGAGGTGGGGAGAAGATACAAGAGATGAGAATGGAGGGATGAGTCGAGGAAAAGGAGTTAGGAGAGAGTATATTGCATCATGAGTCGGGAGAAAGGGAAGAGAAAGTGTAACTGAGTGTCGTCGGAGGGACTGTGAATAAAGTAGTATAAAAACAGAGTGGGACGGACAAGATACAAGAAAGAAAACAAGGACTGAGGGGACAGGGAGTGGTGAATAAAGGTGAGAAGAGAAGATGCGTGGAGAAGAGTTGTTAGAGAGGGTGGAGAGGAAAGTGAGAGGATGGGCAGAAAGAGAGGTGTGAAATCGTGAACATAATTAGTGAAAAAAAATTAAGAAAGGAGAACGGCGGTGGAGAGGAAGTAGGTTAAAAAATTCTCTCTCTCTCTCTCTCTCTCTCTCAGCAACAAGTTTCAGGATAATGTAATGCACGATGCCTGAGGGAAGAATGAGCAGACAGTTTCCCTTCTTCTAAATGTGAGGGAAAGAGGAGGTGGAAGAGATCTGGGAAAGAGGAAAATAGAAGAAGAAAAATAATGAAAGGAAATGGGTCCAGTGAATCAGGCAGAGGAGGAAAGAGAATGAGAATGAAGGAGAAGGAAGAAGTAAGGTGAAAGGACTGAAGGAAGGGAAGGAATGGAGGAAAATAAAGACCTGGAGGAATGATAATACAGAAAGAAAAGATAACGCTCGAGACAGGAGGACCTAAGAAGTAAACAATGTAGAACATAAAAATAAGAGTAAAGGCAATATTAAAGATAACTGGGAATTTAAAGTCAACTAGAGAGACTTTATGATCAGGAAAACCGGAACATGAATTAGGGGAGAGAAAAATAAAAGCTAAATTATTTCAAAATAGGAAGTCTTACGCAAGTGTGTGGTTCACGTCTTCACCTCGCTATATTCTTCATAACAAAGGGGAGTTACTGACACAGGCTAGGTAAAGCAATTTCTTAAGAAGTAGAATGAAATCTAGATCAACATAAATATCTTCAGTTAAAAAAAAAAAGTATGGCTACTGAATAGGACACAGGCAACAGCACAAGTCAAAACTCATCTCCTAATTCAATACGTAACCTAAAGGCCAACAATTTTTTCTTTTTTTTATCTGACAACGCCTATCTCCACCTAACTTGTACTCATGCACAATACTACAACAGGGTAATAAAAAGTGAGTTACTGAAACAGAGCACTGTATTTTAAAACTCATCTTATATTTCAGAATAAAATGGGTAGCTAGAGTACTTTATATTTTAGCTGCCTGTATACTTCTCCCCTATCAAGTACTCATGCACAAAACTACAGCGGTACAATAAAAGATAAAACACGACTACTGTGACAGGATACACCATTTCAAAAGTCATATTGTATTTCAGAATGTAAAGGGAAGCCAGAGCACTTTTTATATTTTTAGTTGACAGTACACATTCCCACCTCTCCTGTACTCATGCACGAAGCTACGCCTGTACTATACGCAAAAAAAAAAAAAAAAAAAAAAAAAAAAAAAAATGGATATAGGCCATTGTACCCAGGCTAATTCATCCTGCGTATTAAATTCCTACATGTACTCTCTCTCTCTCTTCACATTACGCTCGCTTTTTATTGCTCTCTTTTTTCCTTCCTTTACTCCCAACTTTTTTATGGCCGGTTTCTGGTGTCTAAATGAAATCGCATATACGTGGCTGCGAGTGGACCAAGGTAGAGCAAGCGGTGGAATACTGTGGAGCGAGGCGTAGGGGGATCTGGAGGGGAGAGAAAGGCTGGAGATGGAAGAATCTGAGTTTGAGTGGAGCCAGTGGAGGAAAGAGGAGGAATAGAGCGAGTGGGGGATAGAGGGCGGGTGGAATGAGTGGAAGATGGGAAGGGGAGTGGAGCGAGTGAGGAGCAGGAATGGAGTAAGTGATAAATGTAGGTCGGGTGGAGCCAGTGGGAGAGACTGTGTGGAGTGAGTGAGAGGGATTGCGTGGAGTAAGTGGAAGTGACTGTATGGAGTGAGTGGGAGGGATCGCATGGAGTGAGTGGGAGGGATTGTGTGGAGTGAGTGGGAGGGATTGTGTGGAGTGAGTGGGAGGGACTGCGTGGAGTGAGTGGGAGGGACTGCGTGGAGTGAGTGGGAGGGACTGCGTGGAATGAGTGTAAGGGATTGTATGGAGTGAATGGGAGGGATTGGACTGAGAGAGAGAGAGAGAGAGAGAGAGAGAGAGAGAGAGAGAGAGAGAGAGAGAGAGAGAGATCGGTTGAGGTGAAAGGGAAAGACTCAATGGAAAAAAGACAAGTGGAAGGGAACAGAACAGAGATGGGAGAGGAGGGGAAAGGGAGCAAAGCTGGATGGAAGAGGAGTAAAACGGGATGGGAGGGGATGAGATGAGAGTGGAAATGGATGAGATACGAATGGAGTCGATAATGGGGAAGTGTATGGGTGGTGGGGGAGTGTGGGAATAGTGAGTGTAATAGGAAATGGTGTGGAGTAACTAGGAAGAGTTGTGGAGTATAGTGGAGTGATAGTGAGTAAAGTGTTGTGGAGTCTAGTGGAGTGGAGTAACAGTGAGTGGAGAGTTGTGGAGCACAGTGGCGTGGAGTGGAATGGAGGGGTGGATGCGCCATAACCGTATCATAGAGACGTGATGGTGCAGTAAATCAGGGTGGGTGTGGGGTGAGCTTCATTACTGTAGCCGGGGTCATTTGTGCACCCACCCACACACCCAACCATCACACAATATTACCACTACACACACACACACACACACACACACACACACACACACACACACAAAATCCCCCCCTTACACACACACAAACACACACAACCCCCCTCCCCTCATACACACACGAAACAGTACCATCACATAAAGGGGACACTCCACTATATCATGCACATTATGTAAACCTACTGTATGTCCAAAATTACATGAGTTTTCCACACACACTAAAAACACTTCTGCTCGCGTACAGCATTCCACTAGTTGCATTAGCTGGAAATAAAGGGTGAATTAGTTAAGTCGGCAAAAGTGTTAAATTATCAACAATTTTTTCCTTCAGTTTCTCAGTAATGCAAGAAATGAAGTAGTAGTTAACTGGAACCAGAATCAATGAATACCTTCGACATGCCTTTTTCTGCCATTAAACTATGTGAAATATGCCAAAGAAGGAAGAAAATTTGGGTCAGGTTAAGATGAAAAGAGTACAGGAATAACAAAACGGTGTAAATGGAATAGCAGGAATAATAACAAGAGTGACAAGAGACAAGTAAAAAGGAACAGTTTACTGATACAAATGGAATGATAACTGAATGACAAGTGACACAGATGGTGGAAGAATAACAGAAAAATGACATGGAACCACTAATCAGTACAGTGGAATGGCAGAAGGGTGACAAAGAATAACAAACTGTGTAGCAAAATAACAGACGAGTGACAAGGGATGACGGGAATGGTCGTGAAATAACAGAGAGGGTGACGAGGCATACCAGAGCGGCACAAGTAACAACAGTGAGGCGTGACAACAGTGGAGTGATGCAATAAGTGACGGCTTGAAATCCAATTAGCAAGAGTCGCAGTGTATCTGAAACAGCATCTATTATTTACCGTAACAGGCTCCCCGCATGTTACCGACACCCTTTTATTACATCCACGAACTGGTTTTGTAATTAGGTCGCCGCGTCTGATGTCTAAATGATGTCTAAAGTAATGTCAAAATGATGTACAGATGTTAAAAAATATATCGTGCATTTTACCTCTTCTTACAGACTCCTTCCCCCACCTTTTCTTCCATCCATTTCGGTAGTCATTCCATCAATTTCACTCCTCCTTCCATCCACTTCACTCCCGGGTCCATCCACTTTTCCATCCACTTCGCTCCTCCTGCTGCTCAATCTTTCCTTCCAGCTTTCTTGGGTTATTGGTATCATCTCCAAATATTTTTTTCATTTCTCGCCTTTTCTCTCTTTTTTTTCTCCTTTCCTACATACCAAAAAAAGATTCTAATGAAATCTTACACCCAATAATTTCGTCTCAAGTTTTTCTTCAAATTTCGAGTATCCTCCTCCGTTTTACTTCTTGGCTATTTTGCATTTTTAGGTTTTTGTATCTGCCAGTTTTTTTTTTTTTTTCTCTCTCTCTCTCTGACTCCACTTCGATACAGCCTCCCTTCACATCATCTTTTCATCTGTTTCTCTCTCCTTTCCCCTCTTTCCTTTTATTCACCCTCTTTTCTCCCCTTTTGACATTTGCTTCTCTCTGCCCTAATCCTCTTTTCCTCTTTTCTAGCCTATACTATCCGCTCTTCTCTCTTCTTCCCTCCTTCCACTCAACTCCCCCATTTTTAGCTCTCTCTCCACTCCAGTCTCTCTCCTCTTTCTCTCTTCTTTCTCCTCTCCTACCTTTCTCCTCTTTTGCCATCTGTCCACGTTCTCTCCCTCTCCCCTTAGTGCCCCTTACGGTCTTTGTCACCCCTCTCCCGTTCTCAACTTTTTCTCCCCTCTCTCTCATCTTTACTTCTCCCCAGCTTCCAATTTTCCCCTCTCTCCAGTCCTTCCCCTCTTTCCCATCTCTTTCCTGTTCCTTCTCCCTCTCTTTATCCTACATACTATCCAATCCTAACTCTTTCTGCTCTTTATCTTTCTTACACTTCTTTTTCCCCTCTTCTCTTCCCTTCTTACCCTCCTCTTCCCTCTCCCCCCTCTCCTTTCCTTACTCTCTCTTTCCCTTCTTTCACTGCCTCTGCTCTCAGTCGTATTTTACCTTTTTATCTCTCTCTTCTTACTCTCTTCTCCCCTGTGTTTCCCTTCCTTCTCCTCTATTTCCCATCTCCCTTCTCCCATCCTTATTACCCTCCTTCCTCTCCTTCCACTCCTTCTCCGCCTGTCCGCTCAACCTTGCTTTCCATTCTCCCATCTTTCCTCTTCTTACCCTCTTCTTCTCTCTCCCATATATCCTTTCTCCCCCTATCCCTTCCTTCCCCTTTCCTACCCTCTCCTCCCTTCACCAATTTCTCCCTTACTTTCCCCTCTCTTTCCTCTTTCCCTTCCTTCCTTTTTCCTACCCCCTTCTCCCCTCTCCCATCTCGACGTTTCTTCCTTTCAATTTCCCTCTCCCATTTCTCCTTTTCGTCCCCACTCTTTCCCTAGTCACTCTCCCTTCCCCTAGCTCTCCCCTTCCCCTACCTCTCCCCTTCTTTCCCCTCTTTTTCCACCCTGCCCTCAGCCGTGTTTCCCCTGGGCTCTGGCGGACGCAATACTCGTACCAGAGAAAGTTTTGACAGTTTAATTTAACCAGTATCTCTCTTCGCCACCCGCCGAATTCTTTAGCACTGCAGCTTGGGATGAGGGGAAAAAGGGGAGGGGAAGAGAGGGGGAGGGGAAGAGAGAGAGAGAGAGAGAGAGAGAGAGAGAGAGAGAGAGAGAGAGAGAGAGAGAGAGAGAGAGAGAGAGAGTTATCAATCATTATCAGGAAACGCTAGCTATCCTAAGGGCCTGTCTGGTGGCGGCCCCTTCAGTACCAGAAAGTATGTTAAACACCGTAATCTAAGTCGCATCGGATGCTTAGTTGTGCCTCCTCCTTAGAGACTTATCCTGCATGTTACACCTCAACGTTCCACAGTCTGCTACTTGTATCATAATCATCAACATTGTGGGCGGCAGTAAGAAACAAGGAGATGGAGAAGTGTATGATGCAGAATAATTAGCTTTGGAAGACGTGTTACGGTGTCTCCAAATGCCAGCTAGTACAGGAACATGTCATGGCTCCTCAGATATCATAAAGGCTTGTCAGGAAGTGCAGGAAGGAGAGTATCAGGAAACGTAGCAGTGTCCGTCAGCTGTCGTCAGGGTTGTCAGGCGGTGTAAGGACGTGGCTGCCATGTCAGCTAACGCAGGGGCATGCCAAGAACGCAGTACTGAAAATGCGTGTCAGGCAATGCAGGATTTGTGTCAGGCACTGTCAGCTATATTGTTTTCACTTTAGCGTGGACCATATTTTCGTTTTTTGACGGCTTATTTCGCGTACCCCAATTAAAGAAATACTGCGGCTCTACACCCTTTTCATAACATTTCTTCGTGACTAGCATCATACTTCAGTATTCATCAATTGCTACAGCTCAGCACTGAAAATTGAGATGTGTCAATTTTAGGACAAGTTAAAATATAATAAAGATAGCATCACAGTCTAATATTAGTCTGTTGTTGCAACTCAGCAATGAAGATGGATAAATTACAATTATAAGCCACGTTAATGTAAAAAGAGAATAATGGAGAGATTGTAATTTTCGGCCAAGTTGAAGTAAAGATATTGCATAATGGCATGTCAAGATCCGTCAGCTGTCATAAGAGGCTGTCCGAGAGTGTAGGGGCGTGTCAGGGGGCGTGTCAAGTGGGCGTGTCACAAGGCCCTCCAGTACCCCGTCCCCGACACCTCATCACGGCTCCAGGTCGTGCCTCACCCGCCCCCTGTAATCAAGCTACCTGGACACACAACCCGGTATTCTCAGCCCTTAGCACCACAGCACATTCTCTGGTACCCCTCCCTTACCTTCCTGCATAGAGAGCATTAACACTCCCTTATACATAACTAAAACAATGTCTGTCCTTGAAACAACATGCATAACTACACACGAGCAAATGAGTGTGATCTACAAATTAAATCGAAAAGGAATATGTGTTTGACGCTTCCTAGCTAAGCAAGAATATGGCCCACACTCACTCTCGCCGACTCGCATGTGCACCCGAGGTCGAACTAGGTTATTTATTTACCTCTACACTGGAAACACGGTCGCTTTCTCGGTACGTGCGAAAATGAGGAAGGAAGGAAGAACGCTGCGAGGTGTGATGGTGGAGAATAATAAGCGAGGATACGAGGATTGAGGAGGCGGGGAGGGGGAATTAAGGCGGGAAGAAAGATTATTCGTTGAGGTGGAAGGTCTGAAATTAGGTGAGAAGGGGCAGGAATACAGTCATTAGGACAGGTAAAAGGCTATAAGTATGTGAAAAAGAAGGGTAAAAGAATGAGGTTAAGGGGACTACTGACAAACGTACAAGAACTGTGAGGTGGAAGGGCTTGAATGTGAGTGAAAAAAGAGCATATGACGGTGGGAAGAGAATTACAGAGAAGCATAAATAACGGTGAAGTGGAAGGGATGAACGTGGATGAGATAATGACGAATCTAGGGTGTAGGATCGAATTAAGAAGAAGGAAACAATGATTAGGTTGGGTGGAGGGTCTGAAAGTGGGCAAACATGGAAGAAGGGGTGAAGGATAAGAATATAGCAATTAAGCAAGCTAGAAGGAATTAAACAGCATAAAAAAAAAAGAACCAAAGAAGAAGAAGGGAATTACACAAGGACAAGGTGATCTGGAAAGACAATAACTTGGTCAAAAACGTACGATCCAAGGACGAGACATTAAATTACAGAAAAAATTACAGCGTGAAGTGGCAGAACAAAGTGGAGGAGAAAAAGACCAAACACGAGAAAGGGAAAGAATTATTGACAAACATTCAGTCATCGAGTGAGGTGGGAGAACTGGAACTGGGTGAACATATGGGTTGTACTGTAAGTGGGTCTGGTGAATCCGTAACACTTCTTCCTTAGCAATTTATTCCGCAAAATTAACTTCACCACCCATATTTTATACTGATGATGCAAACTACGTGAAAATGCTAAAGTGCAAAATGTTAAATAAATCGATAAGGAGTAGATGAAACGAAACCTAAGCTGATAAGAGTTCAAGGACACACAGGGACGAGCTCTGGAAGATAGGACGATTTGGTGATGTGGAAGGACTTGAAAAAAAAAAAAGGAAGAAAAAGAAAGGGAAAAAAGTTGATAAAAAGGATGACTCAGAGGTGGAAGAGGAAGGGCCAAACAAGATTACAATAACTGGGTAAAGTGGAAGGGCTGAAAGTGGATGAAATTATGAGACCACAAACGTAATATGAACAACTGAATTATCTGCAAAATTCTCTCTCTCTCTCTCTCTCTCTCTCTCACACACACACACACACACACACACACACACATACACACACACACACACACACACACACGCGAAACGACTGAATGATATGCGAAATTTACACATTAAACACTTCATGCCAATATCGAATTAACAGAAACGAAACTATAAAACAAAAAGTTACTGATATTATATAAAAATTTGCAAAAGATTAAACAAGAGAATGGAGTTTAAAATATATGGCTGAGAAATGAGTAATAAGAAAAAATAAAGATTATATATAAGGAAGAAAAAGTGAAAACAAGAAGAATACATTTTTCTGGGGGTCTCTGGGGGTGAAAAGGCGGAAAATAAGGGGACGAGAGAGAGAGAGAGAGAGAGAGAGAGAGAGAGAGTCCACATCAATTCCATAAGGGCAAGCAGACGAGACGAGGGGAAACACATGTTCCACACAGGCACACATACAAGGGCAGGAGGAGGAGGAGGAGGAGGAAGACGAAA
Source organism: Coenobita brevimanus (assembly GCF_032717465.1). Taxonomy (NCBI): domain Eukaryota; kingdom Metazoa; phylum Arthropoda; class Malacostraca; order Decapoda; family Coenobitidae; genus Coenobita; species Coenobita brevimanus. Next base: position 13,227,693 of record NC_137044.1, read on the forward strand.
AGGAGAGGAGAAGGAGGAGAAGGAAAACGAAAATTAAGAAGAGGAGGAGGAAGCAGAAGAAGAGGAAGATGAGGAAAACGGGATAAGGAAGAAGAGGAGGAACGCAGAATACGCAAGAGGCCAACGAGAACACTGATGATGATGATGATGATGATGATGACGAGCACGAGGAGGAGGAGGAAGAAGGGAATAAGGGAGGAGGAGAAGGAACACAAAATTATGGAGTCAGATGAAAAGTTTATGAAAGAGGTCGACAGCGATGATAATGACCGCGACCATGATGATGATGATGATGATGATGATGATGATGACGATGAAGATGGGGTAAGATCAGTACAATTTTAATTCCAATTCCAATTACCTCATGCTATTTTAAAGCTATTTCTTATTCATCTTATTTTATTATTATACGGATATGCTCAAAGCTCAGGAATTCAGACACGTGTACGCTATTTTTCCACACACTACATTTCAACATTTTGCACGAGCACTTTGGACCTTTTCTCACAATTTTATACCAGGCTAGCATCATCATCATCATCCCCTCCTCCTCCTCCTTCTCCATCTCTTCTCCTCCTCCATCTCTTCTCCTCCTCCTCCTCCTTTTTCACCATTCTTCTTTACTCCTAACTCTCCACCGCTATCCTTCTCGTCTCTTTCCATCATTCTTCTCTACTCCTCCTTTTCATCATGCCTTCTCACTCCTCTTCTCTCCATCCTTCCTCCTCCATTTCAATATTCCTCTTCAATCCTTCTCCTCTTCCCTCCACCCCTCCTCCTCTTCACTTTACTATACACGATTTTTCTCTCCATTCCAGTTTTGTTTCCCCTGGCATTTACCTCTCGCCCGACCCTTGACCTTATGGAACACCTCTCATCCCCACCTGCTCCCCTCCCTTCCTCCCTCACTCCCTCCATTTAACCCTCTTTCCCTCCCTCCCTTCCTCATACCTATATTTGCTGATGATACTGTTTGGTCATAACAGAAAAATAAACTTGGCATGCAGCGGGAAACAAAATATTTAACAGGTTTTATATTCACGCCGATTTTCATGTGTTTTTGCCACTGACTGTATTTAGACAAGAGGGATTTCATATACTAAATAGACTAATGAAGCGTCGAAGATTTTCCCAATTACCTCTTTTTATTTCTCACCTCCACGATTCATCCTTTTCTCTTCATCCCTCTCACCCCATCCTCTCTTCTCTACCTCTCTTCCTCACCTCCATCCTCATTCCTCTCTCCTTTCCTTCTTCCTCATCTCTCCCTTCCCCACCTCTCTTCAGCAGGTCCCTCCCCGTCTCTGTCAGCTTTCCATCTATACCCAATTTTTCAACACTCAGGTTCTCCCATTCCAATCAATATCCCATACATTTTTCCTTTTTTCCTCCTCTTTCACTCTGTCTGTCTGTCTGTCTGTCTGTCTGTCTCTCTCTCTCTCTCTCTCTCTCTCTCTCTCTCTCTCTCCTTTTTTCTTAATCTATCCACTTTTTGCTTTTCCTCTTCCCTGTCACTTCTCCCAATCTCTCTTGACCTTCTTGTTCTCTTATTTTTTCATCCATCTCCTGTCTTCTTTCATTTATCAATTCGTCCATCCTTCTCTACCTTCTTTCATATTTTTTCGCTTCTATCCTTCTCTCATTTTTCTTCATCCTTTCAATTCTACTCTCCTCCTCTCTTTTCTTCCTTCAAACTTTTTCTTATTCCGTCATTCTTTTTTTCTTCTTCCATCCTTTTGCTTCTCTCCTCTCTTCTCTCCTCCTTTCAGATGACTCCTTTCTGTCAGTGTTAATCCTTTTATTTTTTCCAATCATATATATTTTTTCCTTCGTTTCACTTCTTTCCTTCTCTTTTCTTCTACACACTCCTTCCCTCCTCACTCTCTCTCCAGACTCTTAGTTTCTCCTCTTCCTCTCTCTCCCATTCCTCAACACCTCTTTCCCTCCCTCTTCTCCTCTCTCTGCATCCTCCCTAACCCTTGCCCACCTCCCCATCCCCATCCTGTGCCTGGAGAGAGACTGTCCCCTCCATTACAGTCAATAAACCCTCCCATATTTCTTCTCGTCTCTCTCTCTCTATCTCTCTCTCTCTCTCTCTCTCTCTCTCTCTCTCTCTCTCTCTCTCTCTCTCTCTCTCTCTCTCATTACCTTAGCCTGCAGCAATCTACAGATCCATAAATCTCCCTCTCATTTCCTTCCTCATCCCATCCCCATCAACTTATTTCTTTCTCTTCTTGCTTTCCTATATTATCTCCCCTCTCCCTCCCTCTCTCTCTCTCTCTCTCTCTCCACACATACAGTACATTTATATACCATACAGTCATGAACACACTGAACTGGATTGCATTATTAATGCACAGCGAACGCGTTTATGAGCCATTATTTATTAAAGCAACTCTCTCTCTCTCTCTCTCTCTCTCTCTCTCTCTCTCTCTCTCTCTTTTAATGCCCCTTACTGCGCCCCTCTAAGAACTCGGCGCCTCAGCTCACAAAACCTGACGTATTTTAAGGTGGTCGGGGCGCGGGGTTGTGAGAGGCCTGGAAAAAGAGGCTGTGCAATAAGAGCCTTCCTGACTTATCCTGACTGTAATGGAGGCTGCACTCACTCCGGGATGAGGTGGAGTGAGTGGGGAGAGATGGGGGGAGAGTGGGGAGAGTGGGGAGAGATGGGGAGAGTGGGGGAGAAATGGGAGACAGGTGAAAGGAGAGAAAGGTGGGAGAATGGAAAGGGTGAGATAGGTAGAGAGGAGAGACAGTCAGGTAGAAGAAAGAGATGGAGCGGGAGCGTGGAGGAGAGAGGGAGGGAGATTGGGATAGAGGGAGGGAGGGAGATGGGGAGAGAGAAGGAGAGTGGGTGAAGAGGGAGATGGGGAGAGAGAAGGAGAGTGGGAGGAGAGGGAGATAGGCAGCGGAGGAAAGGAAACAAAGGAAGGCGAACGGGAAGTGTAAGATAGGTAGAGGGCAAGTAAGGCACGTAGAGAGAGAGAGAGAGAGAGAGAGAGAGAGAGAGAGAGAGAGAGAGAGAGAGAGAGAGAGATACAGCCAAGAAAAGAATACCCAGAAAGAAAAAACTGCAGATAACGTAAAAAATATACGGTTGGCATTAGAGACCAATTTCCGCCAGCTGTGATTAATCTTGTAGCGACAGTCCTAATTAATGACATTCCAATTACTCTTCCCATACCCCAAAAAATCAACAAAAAAAAAAAAAGAAATGTGATTTATTTCGGGGTGCGCTGCCATTAATGTGAACAATAACAGCGGTATTATCGTTCGTCCGGTGATAAATTGCGCTCATTAATAGGGGTCAGGGGAAATAGTCAATATCGTAGGAATACTTTGCAATATATGAAGAAAATTTTGCGGGGTTCTGAATTTTCTTTATCTGGATCTTAGAAAATCTCCGTATCTTTGTTCGGATATATTTGCCTTGTATAGCACCTACGACCAAATATTTTCACAGGTGTAATGCTTCCTTCAGGTGGCCACACTGCAACTCACGAAATCATTTACTACGCTGAGTGGTAAGCATATAACCAAACGACGCCTGGTGGTCAAGTGGTTACGGCGCTTCAGTAGGACAGGAGCAGCAAGGACGTACAACAGAATAATAGCTTTTTTTTTTTTTTTTTTTTTTTTCATACTGTCATCTCGCCTCTCAGTGTCCCGAGTTAGTAGGCTCGTGATGGTGCAGAAAAAGAAGTTGATATAGAATGGATGGATGAAAAACTGTCCCAAATTTCAGATCTGTTGATGAAGTCTTGATAATTTTGCATGGTTCATATACCGTTGCAAGTGTTATTTCTCAAAGCTTCGTCCCCACCCCCCCTTCTCTCTGTCCTTCTCTCCTCTTTCCCTCCCCTCTCTCTCTCTCCATCCTCTTACCTTTATCCCATCATGCACCTCTTTCTCTTATCCCATTTTCCTCTCTCTCTCTCTCTCTCTCTCTCTCTCCATTCCACCTTCCCACACAACAACACCCACGCTTCCAACTCTCACTCGCTCACTCATTTTTATTCACTCACTCTTTTTTCCCACAAACGCCAGATTTATATTCGCAAATGGCCCTGAAGGAACCAGAAGCCATTTATTATATGCAAAGTCCGCCCGTGGACAAATGGTGCATCATGGGGGCAAGGTCTCTCTCTCTCTCTCTCTCTCTCTCTCTCTCTCTCCGTTTTTACAGCAGTCAAGCGTCAATCTGCATATGTGTGTGTGTGTGTGTGTGTGTGTGTGTGTGTGTGTGTGTGTGTGTGTGTGTGTGTGTGTGTGTGTGTGTGTGTGTGTCCTAATTCCATTATCATCATCACAATCATCACCATCATCATCATCATCATCAAAAGACAGACAGTGTAAAACAGTAATATAGGTAATTGAATTTCTTACACGTTTGAGTGACAGGGGCGTCGAACCTGTGTTTACGGTGGGATGTCTTAGTGGTCACGTGATGCAAGACCAGAGACCACGCCCTTGTGTGCAGGAGGGGAGGGGGAGGGGGGCTGGGGGAGATGCAGGGGGAGGGGGAGAGGGAAAGGTCAAGGGGAAAGGGAGGGAGGATGGGGGAGTGGGGAGGGAAGCGGAAGGGAGGGGGAGGGGAGAAAGGATAAAGGGGAAGAGGAGGGAGAGGTGAAGGGGCAGAGGGAAAGGGCAAGGGGAAGAGTAGGGAGAGATGCAGGGGAAGGGGAAGGGGGAGGGGGAGGGAGTGGGAGTGGGAGTGGGGAGGGAAGGGGGAAGGGGAGGAGGAGATGCAGAGGTAGAGTAGAATGAAGAAGCGATAATGACCAGAAGTTGAGTCGGAAAGACAGGAGGGAAGAGAGGGTTGAGTATGAAAGGGAGGAGGAGGAGGAGGAGGAAAGGGAGGGAGTAGAGAATGTGGAGTAAGAACAAAATGGGGGAATGAGAGAGGAAGTTGGCGACACGGAGATGGGATGGGGAAAGGTGGGAAAAGAAGGGTGGTAGGGAAGAGACAAGTGGAAGGGAGGTAGCTGGGCAATGAAGGAGGGGGGGATGGAAGAGCAAGGAGTGCAAGGAGTGGGGGAGAGGAGAGGGAGGGGAGTGAGAGGAAGTGGACGAACAGAGAATGGGGAAGAGGAAGGGAAAGAGATAGGGCGGGAAAGAACTAGGAAGAGGGAGATGGAAGAAGTGAAAAAAGATGAATAGTATTAGAATAAGGATGAAGGAGGCAACACAGGGTAAGGAACAGGGAAAAAAGAAGCGTGTGCGAGGAGGAGGTGGGGGGGAAAGAGTACGAGAGAAAAGCAAAGAGGGAGTATGAGGAGTATGAGAAACAAGAGGGAAGAAAATACACTCGAGAAAAGGGTAGTCAGAAAGTGGGAGCGAATGAAAGAGCACGTAGAAAGAGGATGAGTAAGAAAGCAACCGGGAAGAGAGTGAGGAAAGAGAAATAGGAAGAGGTGAGGAAACAAGCAGAAAGAAGGTGAGGGAGAGAAGCAGGAAGTGGGTGATGAGGAAGAAGTCAGAAGAGGATGTTGTAATCTTCCTCAGCATCTTTTTTTTTTTTTTCTACTTTCTTCAAATTTCACCAATAACATGATGACATGACGCAGTGCCCGACAAGAAATACAAAACGTGATAAACTCGTCGCTATCGGTGTTGCTATCTCCCACAATCTGAGTTTTCTTCACTCTCATCACGCCACCGAGAGGAAGAAAAAGGTGGCTCTGTATCTCCCGTCTTCAAAGTGGCCGATAAAGAAGACAAAACGTGCCAGACCAGACGCCATGGGTGTTGTTATCTCTCCCAGCATCAAGCCTCTCCTTCCCCAAACATGCTGATGTCAACGGGAGCTGTTATATTTTTCTCAGTATATTATCACGGTGAAGAGGGCATGAGTGGTGGAGCGGACGTGATGGGAGGCGACAGAGAGAGAGAGAGAGAGAGAGAGAGAGAGAGAGAGAGAGAGAGAGAGAATGATGAAGCTGAGGAGAAAGGGGGGTGGTGAGAGAGAAGAGGAAAGGGGGGGGGTAAGAAGAGAAGGAGAGCAGGAATGGACGTAGAAATGAAGAAGGCTGCAAGAGAGGAGAAAAGAAGGAAAAGAAGAGGAGAAAGGAGGAGAGAGAAAATACTAAAGAGGGGAGAGGAAGTGAAAGAGAAAGGGCGGGGATGAAGAGGGGATGGGGTAAAGGAAGGGGAGAAGACAAGAAGGGGAGAAGACAAGAAGGGGAGAAGACAAGAAGGGGAGAAGACAAGAAGGGGAGAAGAGGGGAGAGAAGGGGAAAGAGAACGAGGAAAGAAGAAAAGGGGGAAGAAGAGGGTAAGATAGGAACTCCCTTCTTTACAGTATTATACAACTAGAGAAAAATAAGCTTACGAATGTGGTGGACAGGGAGAAAGCATACCCAACGGTCTGGCGTGATTGACATGTATGAGGGCATCCACATATCCACTTAGAATACTAGTGTGACAATATCCACATATCCACTTCGAGTACAAGTGTGAGAGCATCCACATATCCACTCTGAATACGACATGCAGCCACCACATTCAGGTCACAGGCTTCAGTTGTGGATAATAAAAGGAATGCGATAAAGACTTTGTTCAGGGGTGGTGTTCGCCTGGGTTCCTCAAAGACCACTTAACCCAATAAGGGATAATGGTGATATTATTAACGCTCTCGAGTTCCTATGAATACCCTCAGTTGAGTCAAATCACCTTAGCATTAGCTGGAATAGTCAGCAGAATAACAGAGGAGTAGAATAACAGAGTAGTGGAATGGTGCAGTATAACAGTCGAGCTGTAAAGTAGCACAGCATCAGAATAGTAAAATTGTCCCGACCATGAGGGTGTTAGTAAAGACCCAGTTAGAACGACTGAAAACAGGTAAAACAACCAATTAGGTTAAGACAAGGGCGTTGGCAGGTAAAAAAAAATAATAGATAGTGTGGGTGGTTTACATGAATGCTGGAGCAGACCCACACCCGACTTCATTCTACCTCAGGGTCGCCTACTTTTTTATCTACCTTGCTTTTTCCTTAACCCTAACCTTCTGTTTAGACATACCTGCTTCTACTTTTACTTTGGTTTCTCACTGAGACGAATTCACTCTTGCTCTCTCTTTATTCTGGTTTCTTATTCCTCTTCAGTCATATCATCTGTTTTATCCTTCTACACTCCCTATTTACTCATTCCCAATTTCCTACTTACTCATCCATCACTACCTGCCTATCCATACCCCATTCCCTGCTTGCCCATCCTTTATTCTTAGTTCATTCATCATCCATTTCTTTTTACTGATACCTCCCTTCATATTCACCCATCCCCCACTTCCTGGCTATGTCTCCCCTCCCTCTTTACCAACCCCTATTTCCAAGTTACTCATCTCCCACACCTGCTTACCCATACCACACTCCCTTTCCCTCATCTATCTTTTCTCCCCTTCTCTCGCTCTCTTAATGGTTACCGTCTTCAATACAACAGGCGTAAATTGGCCCGAGTAAAGGGGTCTGCCGGCAGCAAGAATAAAACATATACCTTTGTTGGGACTTATCTGACATCAGGTTCATCTGAAATGTGAACCCAGTGTCTTTGAGGTTAATGTTGCCCCGCTCCTGCAGCCCACCATCGTCCTTTCAAGGGATTGGGAGGGAACTGAGGAACGTTTGTACAGCCTGACAGCTCCACCACCCAGTTATATTGGTGCCACCACGTGAAGGCGTCCCTCAAGTAAAGAAGCAGTTTAATATTCGCGTGATACCGCTCAATCCCATAATGCCTTGATTTCGAAATGTCTGTCAGTGTATCCGTCTGCCTTCTGCCTGTAATCTGTCCGTCTGTCTGTCTTCGATCTTCTCATAACCGACTGGAAAGATTTTAATGAAACTTGGCATGCAAATAGAGTTGGTGAATGAGACTGTCAGTCAAGAATTGGTTATGCCCCCCTTGCCTCTCCTTCCACCCTCTCTCAGCTTGCCCCTATCCCTCATCCCTTCTCTTCTTGCCCCTCCTTCCACCCCCCTCTCTTATTCCCTCTCCTCCCACCCCCTCTCTTCTTGCCCTCGATTCCATCCTCTCCCTTCTTGGTCTTCACTTCTCTTTATGACCTTCCTCTCAAGGAAAAAGAAAAAAAAAAAACATTCATAGAGATTCTAGTCTCATTCACATCATGCACGGCAGACTCTCGGACATATATTTTCGTCAGGTTAATCTCTTCATTCTGATGACGTATCTTTCTCTTTCTGCCACCTAGCGATTTTGTACAGCTTTAGAGGGGCAACTGTTGTAGTGAAGAGGTTGAATGCAGTCAATATCTATCTCCATGCAGCCTATATCTATCTCCACAGTTCTAAGAGTCTATCCTAATCAATCCTAAACTAAATATTCTCGTCTGGAAGTAACTAAAATCAAATGAAGAATAACGCCCCTCATGGTGTAGGCGTTTTCGGTGTCCAGTAGCATTCATCTCCTTACAGACACCTGATTCCCACTCATACTTTGTCAGCATGGGATAGGGTTAATTCTGGTTATCGCCTCCCCTCCGCGAAGTAGGTCGGTTGGCAGTGATCACCTACGGCATAAGAGACAATGAAGGTAGCTGGGTAGGGGATAGAGGTACTGTAGGTGGGTGCAGGTGGGTGATTCCTGGGTATGCAGTAGGTGGTAGATGGGCACTTAGTTCGGTGGTAGTTGGTGGGGTGGGTAGAAGTGGAAGCAGTGGGTGGTGGGTGGATATAAGGTGGGTAACAGATGGGTGGATGAGGACTGAGTGGCCAAAAGGAAAGAAATGGGTGAAGGGCGAGCAGTCGGAAGAAAATAAGTGGTGCCTGAGAAGAAAGTAAAATATGTCTTATAAGTGGGCAAGATGTGGGTAAGAAGTAAGGATTTGGTGAGAAGTGTGTGGGAATTGAGCAAAAAATGAGTAGCAACTGGTGGGTAAGAGTGGTTAAGAGGTGATTAATATGTAGAAAATATATAAGTGGCAGGTGGGTGTTAGGTAGGCATGAAGTGAGTGGCAATTAGGTGAATAGCAGGTGGGTATTGGGTGGGCAAGAAGTGGGTGAGCGGTGGTTAATAGTGAGTGGGAAAAGGGTAAGTGGTAGATAAGTATTTGATATGTAAGATGCGGACGAGTGAAAGTGGGTAAGTGGTGAGTATGAAGTGGATAAATTCATGAAGTGAATGAGTGATGTATACTGTAAGAGGTGGATAGGTTAAGAAGTGGATGAGTGATAGAGAAGTGGTTGAGTGATGAGTAATAAGTGGACAAAAGGTGGGTACTGAAGTGTGCGTGCGTGTGTCTGTGGGGGGTAGGGTGAAGAGGGGGGGATGGACATAATCTCGCACGAAACCAAGACGCCATAAACGCATCGACAGAATTCCATTAAGCGAAATGAGACGACCCGCAGATAAGAATCGCTTTAAGCCTGATTGCAATGTCCGAAGGAGTGAAAGAGAGCGAGGGAGAGCAAGAGAGCGAGAGAGAGAGCGCGAGAAAAAAAAATATAGCTCTCGGATTGGTTTCATTTGCAGGAGTGAGTAACGTTGTATCTGCCACCCTGGGAAGTCCAACTCGGCTATTATCTTAGAGTCTCAGGGACAAACTTTTATTTTTCCGTCCCCCCCTTTCTCCCCCCTCTTCTTCCTCCTCCTCCTCCTCCTCCTCTTTCCCTTCTTATCAGCCCAAGCCATTTTCAACCTTGAGCCCGGGGGAGATAGGAACCACTCTTATCTCCCTCTTATCTCCCCGACTGCCTCTCTACGGAAGCCGCGTTGGTAGGAAGGTCTCTCTTGAAAACACGGAGGGTCGGGTGGGGGAGTGCTTGGATGTACGCCCGGAGAAATGGCGAATTTAATTGGCAATTTTTGGATCTTCGCGTCCCGAGGGTTTATGCGCTTTGATTTCAGCCACTCTGGGGGGATTCTTTTTTTTTATGTGGGGGGGGGGTGGAGGAAGGACGGGATGGGAAGGATATTTGGACTGGGAGTATGGGCCAAATGAGACAGCCGAGAGAAGAGGGGTGAGCGAGGAAAAAGGAAGGTGGAAAGGAAGTGAACAGGGTAATCCTGGAAGGGTTTAGCTGGAAACTGATAAACCCTGGGAGGCGGGACGAGGTAATTCTTGAAGGAAAAAGGACAAGGGATAAAGAAGACCTGGAAGTGGGTAAGCCTGAAAGAAAGATGGAAGGAGTAAACCCGGAAAAGGAGCTGAAAGAGTTTCGCCTGGAAGAGGTAAAAAGACAGGTAAATTTGGAAGAAGCATTAGAGAGAGGTAAAACCAGAAGAGAAGCAGGAAAGAGGTAAACCTGGAAGGGGAGTTGAGAAGGTGCTAACGACGTGGGGGATCTGGAAAGGTAAACAGGAGGGAGTGCTGGAGAGTGATAAGCCTGGGAGGGAGCTGCAAAGGGGTATAACGTGAAAAGTGAGCTGGAAGAGAGGGAATTCCTGAAGTGATGGTGGAAGATAGGTATAAATTTTGCTTAAGGGGAGCTAGAGGGAGGCTTAACCTATAAAAGTTCAAAAATGGAACGGGAGAACTGAAAGGGAGGGTGAAACATGGAATACGGGACTTGAGGTGAGGGTACAGTGGTGGTCACCGATAGATCTGAAAGTACGATGAAAAGAGGATGTACTTGGAATTGTAGCTTCAAAGAGGGTGAGTCTGGAAGTGTAACTCGAATGAAGACAGAGCTGGAAGTGTATGTGGGAAGAGGGCGGACATGGAGGTGCAGCTGGAAAGACGATGGATCTTGAGGTTCAGCTGGAAAGAGGGTGGATCTGGAGGTACAGCTAAAAAAAAAAGGTGGATCTGGAGGTGCAGCTGGAAAGACGGTGGATCTGAAGGTGCAGCGGTTACGAGGATGGAAGATGGAAACTGAGCTGGAAGGAGAGGATGTTCAGCTGCGGACTGTAACTTCGTTCAACTTCACTAGGCGAAGCAATAATGAAAGTCTTACCTAATATTCTGAAATGCTTGCTGGACTCTGAAGATTGCATCACTAGGTTTCGAAAGTCGTCGCTCACCGTCTTGTCACTTATCGTAATGAAGTGAATCAGTATTAATGTCCGTAAGTGTGTCGGGGAAAAGGAAGGGACAAACTTGAGCTGAAATTCGGGAAACAGGGAAGAGGAAGAGAGATTTCTACCTTAAAAGGGAATGTGGAAGAGTAGGATACACCAGGGAAGGGAGCTGGAACAGAGAAAATACTGGAGTGAGGAGGAGGAGGAAGAGAGGAATAATATTTGACTGGGGAGATGGAAAAGACGGATTTAATTGGAAATGGCAGGTGGAAGAGTGGAACATACATAGAAAGGGAGAGGTAAGTGGAAACTAAAGGGTGATATGGGTAATGGGATGGGGTAACTGCAAAGGAAGGTATAACTGGAGAGAAAAGAGGATGAGAAAGGACGGAGTTACTGGAAAGAGTGGGGTGATTGGAATGGGAGAGGTGACTGGAAGGGTGACTTGAATGTAAAAGGTGCCTAGTGACTAAAGAGGGAAGGGTAACCAGAAAAGGAAGTAACTGAACAGAAAAGGTAAGTGTGAAAGTAGCGAAAGGCTGACGTAAATCTAGAAAAGAATAAAAAAAAGAGAGGGTGGGAGTGAGGATAAAAGTTTCAGAGAAGGAAAAGTGAGAAATGTAGAAATAAAACCTGAAAAAGAGAAGGTTTAATCAAAGAAAAGGTGGGGTATCCCTGTAATGGGAGAAACAGGTCAGAAAAGAAGGAGAAAGAAAGCGACTGACCTGAAAAGAGATGTAACAGCTGGAAGGAAAGCGGTGGAAAGGGAAGAGTAAATTGCTGGCTAAATCTGGAGGGGCAAGGAAAAATAGGACAGTGAAGAAGTAGCCTTAAAAATGGTCATCCAGGAAAGGGAGAGGAAAACTGACAAAGGAAAAGGATAGCCTAAACTAAATAAAAATAAAAATAAAACAGACATTCTCCTTGAAATAAGAGGGCAAAATTAACCTAGCAAAATGTGAGGAGATAACATCTGGGGGAAAAAAAGGGCTAATCCTTGAAAAATGGGAGTGACTATTGGAACGGGGAGGGGAAAGGGGAAGAGAAGGTGAAGGGTGAAACAGGGGAGAAAAGGACAGAAGGGGAGAAATAACGTGTTGAGGAGAAGGGAGAAGGGGGTGGAAGTCGGGGGAGAAGAGGAAAAAAGGAGGGAGGTAGAGGTGAAAGAGTAGAAAATGGGAGGAGGAGGAAAAAAAATGGAGACGTGGAAGACAGCGTGTTAGGGACCATACTGATACTGATGCCATCTCGTTAAGGTAGGTTAGGCTAAGTCTGGTTAGGTGCTACTGCGTGAAGAGAGAAGAGGAGGAAGAGGGAAGGAGGTTGTGGGACTGGAGGAGAAAGAGGTTGTGATAAGAACCAAAATAGCAACGGTGACCTCTCGTTAGGCTAAGTTAGGTGGCAATGAGTGGAAAGGAACAGGGAGGAGGGAGGGGATGGTGCTGGGGGGATGGAAGTGTATAAAGAGGAATAGGTAAGAGGTGGGAGACAGACTACTAGCCATCTCAACGACTGTCATGTCTCGTTAGATTAGGTTGGGTTAGATCAGGTTAGGTTTGGCGTAAAAGTGTGGAGGGAAACCGGACGGAGGAAGGGAAAGAGGCCGTAAGAGAGGTGGATGAGGGTGGGAGGGGGTGGGGGTGGTAGGAGGTGGAAGAGAGCGTGTTAGCGACCCAAATGACACTGATGCCCTCTCGTTAGCGTCGTCGGAGGAGAGGATTTACTACGATCATTCTGGCCTGTTCCGCTGTAATGAGTCTGTTTATTCTCTGTCTGGGCCCCCTCGCTCCCGCATCCCCCCTCGCCTTTACTCCTCGTTTATCTGAAAAACCCCCCCCACTCTCTCTCTCTCTCTCTCTCAAGTACTAACACTCATATTTTGACTCCTTTACATATATCTTTTCTTTCTTTCTTTTTTTTTTTTTCATCTTCCTTCTCCCTTCCCTCTCCATTGCCCCCTTTCTCATCGCTACCTAGCTGCGTTCTCTTTACCTTTTCTTTATTTTTTCTCGTCTTTCTCCCTGTCACCATCTCCCAACCACCTTTTCCCTATTTTCTCTTACCTTATTATCCTACTCTCCTTTCCTCTTTTACTCTTCGTTTATCTAGAAAGTTACCTCATCCTCTTTCCCTTCTACTCCCTCCCATCGCTGTCCCCTCACCCCTCGCCGACTAACAGCCTATTACAACTTTTCTTGCTCCTCTTTGTACCATATTTTTTCTACCCTTCACCAACCCATTCCACTGCCCTTTATTTTATATTTCTTATGTCTTTTTATCATCGCCTTTCATCCTCTGCCTGTCCCATTTCAGTAATTTCTTTTATTTACTTTTTTTTATCCTATCCCCCTCTCCCATTTTAAGTCTTATGCCTCTTCCTATTCCTCCCACACCCATCCCATTGCATCCCCCCCTCACCCCGGGAACGCCCAATTTTTAGCTTCTATTACCTCTTTTTAATTGCTATTTTCCCTCCGCCTTCCTACTATCACCTTCCAAATACGATTTCTTTAATATTTCTCCATTGTTTATCGTCTAGCATTCCCCGCTCTCGCCATACCCTACTCACCATCCGTTTTTACTTCACTATTTTCTTTTTTGTTCTCTCCCACATAAATCTTTTTTTTTTTTATCCTGTTTATGTCCTTTATCCTTCCATTACCCATGCTGTACCCTCTCTTGTTCATGACTTTTTAAAATTCAACTTATCCTCTTCCTCTCTTAACTCCGAATCATCTTTCTGTTCATCCTCATTTTCTCGCCCCCCTTCCTTTCCCATTTACCCATCCAAACCTTTTCCTCCACCCTTCTTCCCATTTTCACCTCTCTTCCCTACCCCCATCATCCTCCCTCTCACATTTGTTTCTCTCTCTCTCCTCATTTTCTTCCAATTTTTCCCCTATCCTCCTTTCCCTCCATTTCTGTTCCATCCCTGCGTCCCCCCATCACACTTCCCTTTTTCTACCTTCCGCTTTTCTTCCTCATTTTTCCTTTAATTTTCCTTACTACCTTTTTTTCCCCCATAAGTCCTTCCCTCTCAACTCATTTCCTATCCATTAAGCCCCCCACTTTTTTTTCTCTCTCTTCCTGTTCTCATCTCTTTTCCTTTCCCATCTACCCATCCTCCCCCTTTCCTGCCCTAAGTTCTCTCTCTCTCACCTCTCGTCTTTCTCCTTATACCCTCTTCTTTTTGTCCTTCTTCGCCCATCCTTCTCCTATCATTATTTCCCTTTACCTATCCGTCTCCCTTTTCCATCTACCCATCCTCGGATTTTCCTTCCCCCTCCCTACTCCCTCCCCATCACCTTCAGCTGTACCGCACGACCAGCTGGCCCAAACGACCCCTCCCTTCCCCGACACCACGACTCCACGACCCTCCACGCCCCCTCAACACCCGCCTCCTGCAGTATACTACCTCCAGCTCCTTCATTTCTTACGGAGCCTGTCCTCTATACACGGACGTAAGAGCGACTTTCTCTCTCTCTCTCTCTCTCTCTCTCTCTCAGATAGATAGATATATAGATAGATAGATAGATCACTCGACTTTCACCAGACTAACCTCAACTTTTCCTCTGCCGTTCCGTACCTACACACAGACTATATCTCTCTCTCCCTCTCTCTCTTTCTCCCTGTCTGCACCCAGCTTCGCCATTCGTCTTCATTCTCCCTCCCTCCCTACACACACACACACACACACACACACACACACACACACACACACGCAGACGTCCACCTACACATCTCCCCCTAACCCTCCCATCCACTTCACCAGTACATTCTTCTTCCTTCTCCCTATTATCCAGATCCACCATTAATCCCATTCCCTTACCACACCCATCCATTAAGTCTTCTTCATTTCATTCTTCCTGCCTCCAGACGATTTTATTCAGCTTCGGGGAGACTTATCACAGCTCGAAATTTTGGATATAAAACGAACGAATCTTTTCAGTATGAGAAGACGTTCCTGATTCAAGAAAAAGAAAAAAAGGAAAAATGTCAGGAGGTCAGACTAAACAGAAAAAAAATCAATGTCAAATAAGAAAATTAGTCTATGAAAAAACTATATTGCAATGAATGGGTACAGTATATGGTCATTTTTAGCTCTCTCACTACCATTTTAAAAAGTCTTCAAAATGCTGGATAATATCGTTTGGCACTGGCAAGAACTTAATATGTCATTGCACTTCTATCTATCTATCTATTGCCTGACGCCTCAATCCCGTTTGGGGTGGCCACAAACAAATCGCCTCCAAGTCGCCCTGTCCCCCGCCATTTCACTCCCCTGCTCCCAACTCACACCCCCCTCTCTCATATACCTCTCCACCCCATCTCTCCATCTCATCCTCGGCCTCCCCCTCCCTCTTTCCCCCTCCACCTCACTCACATACACTCTCTTCGTCAGTCTTTGACCCTCCATCCTCTCCACATGGCCAAACCACCTCAGTGTGTTCCTCATAACGCTTCCTATCACATCCACATCAACACCACAACGCTCCTTTATATCCTCATTCGTCAGCCTGTCTCTCCATGTGACTCCACAGGCTCCTCTTAAATAACTCATTTCCACGGCTCTCACTCTTGACTTGTGTCCTTCCAACAACGTCCAAGCTTCACTTCCGTACGTTAGAGTTGGTATCACAATACTGTCATGTAGTAACTTTTTCACTTCCATGCTCACTTCCCTGTTTCTTATCACTGCTTTCAAAGAACCAGCAACCTTTCTTCCCTGCTGTACCCTTTCAAGCACTTCACCCTCCAAACCTCCATCCTTACTCATCACACTACCCAAGTACTTAAACGTACTCACATTTTCCAATTCCTCACCATCCAACCTCGCTGTACATTCACTGACTTCACCTCTCTCAAAGACCATCACTTTACTCTTCCCTACATTCACCTTTAGATTCCGTTTCTTACACACTCTCTCAAACTCATCCACCAAGCCTTGCAGCTCCCCTTCGTCTTCACTCAACAACACGGTATCATCTGCAAACAACAGTACAGGGAGTTTCCAAACACTATCCTCTCTCACCAGGGCCAATCCAACATCCACTTAATCCCACCTATTTCCCTACCCCACCCTCCACCTCATTCCACCCCTCTCCCTCACCCCCAACCACCACCTTTCTCACCATCACTCTCCACCTCCCCCACACTCCCAACCTCCAGCTCTCTCCTAACCCCACCCTCCACCTTTCCCAACCCCACCTTCACCACTCCCACACCCTACCCTACACCTCTCTCCCAACCCCACCCTACACCTCTCTCCCAACCCCACCCTACACCTTTCCCAACCCCACCCGTCATATCTCCCAACCCTACCTTCACCTCTCCCACACCCTACCCTACACCTCCCCCCAACCCCATCCTCAGCCTATCCCCCACTCCCACTATCATCTTCTACCCTATAACATCCACTCTCTTACCCTCAGATCCATTCCCTAACTCTTCCATCGCTTATCATTTATTTTTACTGCTTTTAGGCGCTTTTATTCAGCTTAGGACAGAGTATTTTAACTCGAGATGTTGAATTTAGTAGGTACTCATTAATCCCTTCAATATGACTTTATTTTTAGTTTAATATTATTTTTAGTTTAATATAACTGAGTGGAAGTGGCAAAAATGAAAATGTACCTCTCTCTCTCTCTCTCTCTCTCTCTCCACATATTTCCTCCTTCCCTCCAACATTTTCTGGTCCCTCCACTTTTTTTTTTTTCTCCACTTCCACCACCATATTTTCTCTCCTTTCCTCCCAAAGTTACCTCCGTTCCTCCACAGTTCCTCTCCCTTCCTCCACATTTTCTCTCCTTTCCTCTACCATTTTCACTGACTCTTTGTTTTTCTTCCTCTACGTTTTCAAGTATTCCTCCACATCTCCTCCAATAATTCACTTTTCCTCCACTCTTCCTCCAACACTTCTCCACTTTCCCTCCAACACTTCTCCATTTTTCTTCCAGCTTTCCTCCAACACTTCTCCACTCTCCCTCCAGTATTCCTCCACTTTTCTTTAACATTTCTTCACTTTCTTTCCACAGTGTCTCGCCCTTCCCTCCACCCCAATATTTCTGGCCTCGTCTCCTCCTCATCTTCTCTCCATTCCTACAAATAATTCCTTCGTTCATCTACATCTTCCCTCCATCCCTCCACATCTTCTCTCCATCCCTCCATATTTTCCCTCCATCCTTCCACATCTTCCCTCCATCCCTCCATATTTTTCCCTCCTTCCCTCTCCTCCTCGTATGGGTCAGGAGTGTAGATGGTCGAGCCTCTTTGTCACCCTGGCTCTCTCGCCTCACCTACACATGGCTCCTCCTCCTCCTCCTCCTCCTCTTCCTCCTCCTCCTCCTCCTCATCATCATCATCATCATCATCGTCATCATCATCATCATCATTATCATCATCATCATTGTTATTCTCCTCTTCCTTCTACCCTTTTCTTCCTTCCTTCTTCCTCTTACTCCTTTTGTTTTGTTTTCTTCACCTCCCCCTCCTTCCCCCTCTCTCCTCTTCCTCCTCTCTTCCTCCCTCTCCTCCCGCAATGTCTCTCTCTCTCTCTCTCTCTCTCCCACGCTGCTGCCTTCTTCCACTTCTATCCCCTCTTTCTTCTTTCCCTTCCTCTCTCCTCTCCCTCCCCTCCTCCCTCCCCTCGCCTTCCGACCCTATTTGACAGCTGACCCGAGGGAGAAAGAATATTTCCTTTGAGCAGCCAAGTTTGATTTTGTGAAGTTTGTATGAATGTATATATGTATGTATGTACGTATGTATGTATGTAAAATAATGACTCTCTCAATACACGCATATTATATGAAATATGTGTATGAATGTATGTATGTATAGGTGAATGAATGAATACTGTATGTATGACTGAATGAATGAATCAATGAATCAATGAATGTATGTATGTATATATGTATGAATAGGTATATATGTATGCCTGTATGTATGTATGAAAGAAAAATATAAACATTACATTATATATATTATGTCAGATGATACACTCGATATCTATGCATCATCAATACCTAAGTTTGTTTACCCGGTCTCCAGAGGGAACTGATATTTTGATCTGTATTCCCACTTTGATTTCCATCCTCACTCTCCTTATATCACGTGATGGAAACATATTACAGAAATTCATATGGCGACGACGACGACAACGACGACGACGACAAGGAGGACTAGGACGACTAGGATGATAATGAAAATGATGATGATGATGATGATGATGATGATGATGATGACGACGACGACAATGACGATGATGACAAAGACTCCGACGAAGACGACAACACAGGACGAAAATCAGTGAGTCGCGGAAGTAATATCGGGCATAAAGCGACGACACCAGAAAATTATTAAGAATCGGGGAAAAATACGAAGGGCAACCAAGGAAGAGAAAAACATCCACAGTTTTTTCAACAAGAAGAAGATGGAGTCATTAGCGTGGT
Organism: Coenobita brevimanus; assembly: GCF_032717465.1. NCBI lineage: Eukaryota > Metazoa > Arthropoda > Malacostraca > Decapoda > Coenobitidae > Coenobita > Coenobita brevimanus. The sequence goes on from NC_137044.1 coordinate 13,246,115, forward strand.
AATTACTAACTAGGCAAACCAAAGGACACTATATTCAATTCACAAACTCCTTCAGAACGATGACCTCTTAAAACTACACATCTATCTATCTATCTATCTATTGCCAGACGCCTTAATCTCGTAAGAGGTGGCTACAAACAAGTCGCCTCCATGTCGCCCTGTCCCCCGCCATTTCATTGCCTTGCTCCCAGCTCACACCCCCCTCTCTCATATACCTCTCCACGCCATCCCTCCATCTCATCCACTCTTCAAACAATATTCGAGAGATGATGTGAAGGAGTCAACGATGTGGTAATAATTAACTAGGCCAGCCTCGAGACGCTGTATAAGCTCTTCATAAAGGCGATAACTGCTTGAGAGGTTCGTTAAAGGCCGGGCAACGCAGACAAGGCAGGAAACTAGAGGAAACAAGAGAATATACAAGAAACTATGAATGGAAAACAGGATTATAAGCAAGAGAATATAATACGCAACTATAAGGTCGGAAAGAGGAATTTATACACGAGAATATAATACGCAAATGAAGGAGGGCATACAATGATAAAAAGGAGTATATAATTAGGAAATCTATTATGTGGCAAGCAACGCCCACAGAAATTGTAAAAATGAACCTTGCGGAATGGTTATTAAACAACAAGCAAGAGTCAAACAACTCAGTAAAGAAACAAGCAAGATAAAAGGTCAAACAAAAACCAGTAAAGAGAAAACACGATATAGGCCAAACAAATGCCCGTAAAAGCCAAACAAAACAACTGAAGCAGATGTCAGTAAGGAAAAAGCAAACAAAAGTCAAACAAGAAATCAATAAAGGTGAGGAGGTGGCCGAGTCAGTAAAGAGGTGGTTTACTCTCCCAGTGGACGGGGGTTTGGTTCCAAGGTGGGGGAAGGAACAGTTTAAAAGATTTGAATTTCGTTAAACCAAGCTTTACTCATCTATCACAGACCCACCGATATGTCGTAACAACACCCCCGCCAATATCAACACATCAGTCTTGTACGAGACGGCGGTAGCATATACGAGTGTTCAATACGGACGGTGGGTGTTAGTGCCGAAGTTGTGACATGTGGAGGTGTATGGTACGTAAAAAGACTGCTGGATCTCAGGGGACGGGCTGTTAAGATATGCCCAGAGTCGGACGCATCAGAAAAAAAAAAAATAAGATGAGGGTAAAATAATCCAAAATAGAACAAGGAAGACAATAGTCAAACAAAACCAGTAACCAAAAACAAGCACACCTCGCCCCAGTCTGACCACACACACCTCTGCACCGGGATCTCAGTCATAGTGATGGCTGGCTATATTGTTAGGTAGGTGAGGAGAAGGTGAGGAGAAGGTGAGGGGGAGAAGTGAAATGTGAGCAGCAGGAGGTGCGGAGGGAGGAGGAGGAGGAGGAAGAGGAAGGAAAGGCAAGAAAGTTAAGCATAAGGTGGCGATGAGGCGAGGAAGCAGGACAAGAGTGAAGAGGAGGAAAGGAGAGAAATAAGAGAGAAGGAGGGGAGTCAGGAGGAGGGATGTGCACGAGGTGAGAAAGAGACGAAGAAGAAGGACTGAGGACGGCTGTGTCTGAGAGGAAAGAAAAATAACGGAGAAAGAGGAGTGACCAAGAGGGAATTGTTGTTGATCAACCCCAGTCTTTCTGAACGAGAAGGCCCATCAACCGCAGGCAAAGGCAAGCAATACGGTTTCCTGAGTCAAAGAAAGCCATTAGGATTGTCACTCAATGTAGAGCCACCTGAAGTGGAAAAAATGATAATAAAAAGTGACACGAAGGGAAGGGAGAAGTCGAACGAGAGGAACGTAAACACAATGAGAACGGGGAAGGAAGAAGTAGGCAGCACTACATCAAGTGAGTGGATAATGGTCGCCATCACCTACCACCATGAACAAGAGGTGAAGAAGACAGATGAGGAAAGAGGAGGGCAAAAGAGAGAAGGAGCGTCGACCTATGAAAATGAAAAGAGGATAAATATAAATAAAAAAATAAACAAACAGCAGGCGACACAGGTCTCTAAGTCATACTAAAGGCTCGAGATGAACTGTGGAAGAGAAGAGAGGAAGGAAAGAGAAAGAAGGGTGAAAAGGAGACAGTGAGGAGAGAAGCAACGAAGAAGGAAGAGGGATGAAGACGAGAAAGATAGGAGAGGAAGACTGAGGGAGGACACGATAGGAAGGAGAGAAAGGGGTGACGAGGAGAAGAGTGGAGGGGTGAGGGAGGAGAGGAGAGGACAAACAAGAGGAGAAAACAGCAGAGCAAACAATAGATCCACACACCACACCCCCGCCAGGCGACACAAGGGCTCTAGGTCATATTGAAGGCTGACCGTGAGGGAAGGAGGTGAGAAAAAGGAGAGAGGAAAGAGAAACAGGCGGGGCGAGGAGGTGAGGATGAGAAGGAGGTAAGGAGGAGGAGGGAAGAGGTTAGGTCATTTAAGAGGATGAGCGATAAGATGAAGAGAATGGAAGAAGTGTGAAAAAGAAATGACAAGAGGAAAAACGAGAGAGATTAAGAGAAAATGAAAAAGCAAGCAATACAGAATGAAAATGAGTTAACAGGGGAAAAAATGTCAAGAAAATTAAAGAGCATAAAGTAAGAGCGAATGAAAATAAAGGAAAAATCAGGGAAAATGAGAAGATAACAGATAAAACAGCAGAAAATAATAGAAAGTAAAAGGGTAAACAGGAGAGCCAAACACCACACCCGCAGCAGGGGACACAAGGGTTGTAGGTCATATTGAAGGCTGGCTATATTGTGAGGCGAGGAGATAAAGGAGGTGGCGAAGAGGTGAGAAGGAGAGGAAAGAAAGAAGGAGGACGACAGAAGAGGAGGAGTGAGGAGATGTTAGAAGGAGAGAAGAGAATATGAAAGGGAGGAAAGTGAGAGAGGAGAAAAGTTAGAGGAGAGGAGGGGGAGATGAAGAGGAGCGGGAGATGAAGAAGAGGGGGAAAATAGGAGAGGAGTGGGAAGAGGATGAAAGGATGAGAGAGACAGGAGGAAGGAAGCCGAGGGAGGGATAGGCCTGAAGAATAGAGAAGAGGAAGGAGAAAGAAAAGAGACGAAAAAGAGGACAAACAAAGAAGAGGATGGGGAAGAGAACAGAGATGACGAAGGAAATGGAGAGGAAGAAAGAGGAGGGTTAAGGATCGAAAGGAAAGAAAGGGTGTGGAGGAGAAAAAGGGAAGAGAAGCAATTGAAATGGAGGAGGAAGGGTGAGAAAAACAGAAGCGGAGGGAGTAAGGAAGGGAAGAAAGGAGAGGAAGAGGGAACGAGGGAGAAGTGAGGGGGTTTTGAAGGCGTGAGGTAAGCAGGGATGTGGAGGGTTTGACGAGAAGAGGACATGAGGAAGAGACATGGGGGTAGGAAGGGTAGGGAAGGGTGAGAGAGAGAGAGAGAGAGAGAGAGAGAGAGAGAGGAGGAGGAGGAGGAGGAGGCAGGTGCGGGTGAGCGATGGTGGGAAGGTAGGACGAGGGAGAAGATGAAGGGAGAGGAACGACTTGTAGATGAGGGAGCAGAGGAGGCGGGGAGGATAAAATGGAAGGAGATAGAAAGGGTGGGAGGAGGAAAGGGAGAGAAAAGGAGTGGAAAATTTAAGGGAGGGAAAATTTAAGGATACACAGATGGAGGAGGAAAAATGGAGAGACAAAAGAGGGAGGGGAGAGATTAGTGTGTAAAAGATACGAAGGGAAGCTCAAGAAAGGGGAAATGGAGGGAAACTGAAGAGGAAGGAAATGGAGGGAGAGTGAGGGGGAAAAAGAAGGGAAGGGAAATTGAGAGAGGGATAGGGAGTGAGACAGAATGAAGGGAGGAGGAGAGAGACAACGAGAGAGGGGGCGACGACAGGAGGAAAATGGAAAGGTAAGAGAAAATGAAAAGTTGCCTATTAAACATCAGAAAGAAGCATGAGGAAAACAGAGGGAGAGAAAGGGAATATACGGGGGTGGGGGATAGAGGAGGGAACATAGGGAGAGAAAAGGACATGGAGTAAATGAACAACAAGAGGAAAGCAGAAAGGGATGGAGGGGATAGGAGAAAGAATGAATATAGAAACACGGGAGAAGAGGACAAAACTAGGACACACACACACACACACACAGAAAGAGGAAGATAAATATAGAGCGAAGACAGAAAATGAAGGAGACAGAATGATGATAACGATGACGACGATGGAAGGAGGCGACGCAAAGACGAAAAAAAAAAGAACGTGGAAATAGAGAAAGGAAGGAATGAAAGAGGGGAGAAACGAGCGAGGGGAAAATAGAAGAGACAGGTAAATGAGGATAGGGACGGGACACATAGGAGGAGAAGCAATAGAGAAAATATATGGAAACTGAAGAGGAGAGGGAATGAAGACGGGGAGATGAAAGGACTGGGAAACGAGAATAAAAATGAAGGGAAGAAGAAGTGAGGGAGTAAAGATAACTCTCTCTCTCTCTCTCTCTCTCTCTCTCTCTCTCTCTCTCTCTCTCTCTCTCTCTCTCTAACGACCCTCCTTTATATACTCTCCCATTCTCTCCTCCCAACTTGTTTCTGCTCCATTTCTCCTTACCACTGCTGACCAGAAGGACGCGAGGTCGACCCCACTCTTGCGCATGGAACAGTTAACCCCATCAATCCGATGACGTAGTATGCAATTTATTCTTGCTACCAACAGATGATTTCATTCAGCTTAGATTTTTTTTTTTAACTGAAGGGGTTGGATACGGTCTTCATCAACTACTTCACAACTACAATCTGTTTATTCTAACTTGGCCTAAAAGTGTCTTCTCTCCTTTTTTAATATTGAACTGTTGGTCCTGTCTTCAGTATGGACGGTGGGTATTTGTGCCCTGGTGGTGATGATACGTGAAGTTGAATGCGCCATCTGTCACGCGTAGTAATCAATTAGCTATCCAATCAACAGCCGGGACCGGATATACATGTGAACCCTTTCTTCTTGATTACTGATTTTTTTTACGATTTCATCCAGTTTACGAGAAAGCCCTCGAATTCGAGGGGTTGGGGTTAGGGGAGGGATGGAGGGGTTAGATATGGCTTTCACTGAACCCTTCACTTCAGATGAATAAAATCGTCTGAACTGAGCAGGAAAAATCAGAATACGTCACCTTATTCCTGCGATTAACCCCTTCACCCAGATGCCGTATTGTTTATTTAATTCTTACTGCCTCTGGACGACTTTATTGATGAAAGGGCAATTAAAGTCTGATTCTGATAAAACCAATTCTAAAAGTCTGTTCTAAACCTTATCAAAACTCTCAAAAATAAATACGCTGAAAATTACGTCACTGGTAAAGGAGTTAGAGGGAAAAAAAGAAAAATCCGCCTCGCTATACCCAAACCACCTCAAAGTAATTTTCTTTATGGGCTCACTAAATCAGGAGGAAGGGGAGGGACGAAAGGAAGAGAGAAAGGAGGGGGAAAAGAGAGAAAGGAGGGGAAAAAGAAGAGAGAGGAAATGAAGGGAAACAGACGGAGGAGAAACAAGAAGAGGGAGGAAATAAATGAAAGTGGAGAGAAAGAATGTGAAAAGACGGGAAAGAGAAAGACAGCTAAGAGTGATAGTGGAAGATAGAAAGGGAAAAGGAAAAGCAAAAGGACTTGGAAATAGGCTCTAAGAAAAAAGACAAGCAATGAAAGGACAGTAAAGGAAAGGAAAAGTCTGAAAAGAGTTCAAGGTAAGAGAGAAACAAGAGAAGGCAGAAAAATTAGTTTTGATGAAAAAGCTTAAACGTATGAGAGAATGAAGGAAAGGAAAGGAGAGAACTGGAAAAAAAAAAAGCATGGGGAGGGCAGGAATGAAATGGAAGGAAAATGAAAGAAATGTTGGATGGAAAAGAAAGAAAGGAAAGGAAAGGAAAGGAAAGGAAAGAAATGTACTGGAGAAGACAAGTGGGAAGGAATGAAAGGGAAAATGAAGGACAGGGGATCAAGGAAGGGCAAAGGAAGAGGAAGAAGAGACACGAAAAAGAAGAGAAAGACAAGACAAAAGGAAAGAAGGGGCAAAAAGGAAAGAGAAGGGGAGGGAAGAGGAAGAGAAGAGAAAATTGAGGGTACCAGAAGAGGAAGGAGAGGGAAAGACATGAGGAAAGGACAGAAGGGGCAAATGGAAAAATGAAGAGCAAGGAGGGGAAAGAGATGAGAATCGAGAGGGAAAGAGAAGAGGAAGGAGAGGAAAGAGAAGAGGAGAGGGAACGAGAAGAGGGAAGGAGAAGAGTGAAGGAGAGGGAAGGAGAAGAGTGAAGGAGAGAAGGTGGTCCTATTTCCCCAGGCCTACAGGGGCGGCCCTCCTCCCAGCGCCATCAAAGGCCTATTGAGATTAGTTGAGGGGAGTCTGCGGCCAGTTGAGAGGGGCGTCTGCTGCCGATGTGCTGGGTGGAGAGGGCCCGGGGAGAGGAGGGAGAGAGGAAGGAATATGAGGGAGAAGTGAGGAGGGGTGATGAGGGAGGAGAGAGGGCGAGGAAAGGGAAGATGAGGAAGGAGAGGCGATGCGATAACAAAGATGAGAAGGAACCCATAAGACAGTGGTCAGGTGAGAGGACCGTCTGCTGCCGATGTGTTGGTGGGCGGCGAGTGGTGGGAGAGAGGAGACTGAGGAGAGGAAGGAAAACAGGGGAGCAAAGAGAGAGAGAATAGAGGGAAGAAGGAGGAAGACATGGGAAGAAGGGCGCAGACGGTGGAAGCAAAGTACATAACAATAATGAATAAAGTAATTATGGTGATGCTGTGGACTGATGAGAGAGACCTTTTGTAGATGATCTGGTGTGCTTGGTGAGGAAGAAAAGGTGGGGGAGGAAAGAGGGAAACGGAAGGAAAGGTGAGGGAGAGTAAGAAAGGTGGAAAGGTAAAGAAGGAGTAAGAGAAAAAAAGGAAAGAAAGGTGAGGAAAGGGAGAGGAAGACGGAAGGAACTGTGATGGAGGAAAGAAGAAGGGAGAAGGGGTGAGAGAAGCGAAAGGCAGAGCGAAGAAAAGGCGAGGGAGAAAAGGGGTGGAAGAGAAAGACGAGAGATGGAGAAGAGGAAGAAAGGTGGGAGAGGAGAGAGGGTGAAAAGAGGGGATGTGATGATAGAGAAGGTAAAAGGAGAGAAAAGAGAGTAATGGATGGGATGTGGATTGCTGGGAGGGATGTCTGCTGGCGGTGGTCTAGTAAGTGGTGAGAAGAGGGGGAGAGGGAGAAAAAAAGATAAAGAGGGAGAATAAGAGAGAGAGGGAGAAAAGGGAGGATAAATAGGGACAGTAAAAGAGAGAGGGAGAAAAGGGATGATAACGAGGGGTAGAAAAAGAGAAGAAAATGGTAGAAAGATGGTGAGAGAGCAAGAAAGCGATAATGAAAAGGGAAGATAATGAACATCGACGAACTGTGGATTGATGAGAGAGAGAGAGAGAGAGAGAGAGAGAGAGAGAGAGAGAGAGAGAGAGAGAGAGAGAGAGAGAGAGAGAGAGAGAGAGAGAGAGAGAGAGAGGAATCTAGGAACGCGGAAGCGCGATAACGAATAAAGAAGATTGTGAAATGATGACAGGAACGTCTACTGCAGGTGTTGTTGTGGTGATGAGGGATGAGAGAGGCCGGGGAAAGGAATGAGCGAGAGAGAGAAGAGAGGTAGGAGATGAGAGAGTGAGAGAAGAAGAAAGAGATGAGAGAGGGAGAGACGAGAGGGAGATGAGAGCTCTGGAAATGAGAGGGTAAGCACAGAGGAAGATGTACAGAAAGAAGGGGAAAAAGGAGAAAGGACTGGACTGAGGAAAAGAAAGTCAGTAAAGAGAAAGAACAGAAGGAAGGCAAGCGCCTTCCAACGGTGTAGTTACCCGGCCATGGGCGTGTGGGCTGCCAATACACCCCCCTCAGAGGACATCAATCTGAACGAAACTCCTAATGTCAAGTATACGATATCCAGTGACTACGTATGCAAAGCTTCATTAAAACATTTGCTAGAGTTAAGAGTTTTGATACATTCATCCATCCATCAAACCATCCATTCATTCAACTATCCATCCACCCATCAATTCATTCCTTCAACCATCCATCCATCCAAGCAAACTCAACGTCAATACTAAGGAGGTTAAAGGTGGGTAGTTAAACGTGGGGTGTGAAGTGCGCAGAGTGTTAGCCCAGCCTGCGTGCTCCTGTGACGGCCAGAGTGCACCCCCAGGACAACGGTAGGGTCAACTCCGAATGTCAGCTACTGAAGCCCAATTGGCTGTGTGTGCGTTAACAACACTTGTCTGGGTTTGAAATTTTGCAACATAAGTACTTACCTACCGACCTACCCACCTACCTACATACCTATCTATCTACCTACATACATACATAAAAATACATCCATACATGCAAACTCATCAACAGGATAATAGAGTGAAAGTAGGGAGGGTGGGGAAAGAAGGTTGGAAGATTGTGGACTGTTGAGAGCAGCGTCTGGTGCCGATGTTATGGTGGGTGGTGAGGGACGAGGGGAGTAAGGGAGAGAAGGAGAAGAAAGAGAAAGTGAGGGAGAAGAGAGGGAAATTGCGGGAGGGGAGGGGGAGAAGAGAATGAAGGTGGGAGAGGAGAGGGAAGGTATGGAAGGCGAGAAAAGAGAGTGAGGGGGAGAAGAGAGGGAAGTTGAGGAATGAGAGGGGGAGAAGAGAGGGAAGGTGAGGAAGGAGAGGAGGAGAAGAGGGGGAGGGAGGGGGGAGGAAAGTTGGAGAAGAGAGGAAAGGTGAGGAAGAAAGGGAAGATCAGGGAGGAGAGGGGAGAATAGAGGTATGTGTAAGGGAGAAATGGATTATGGATAGGCTGAGGACTGGTGAGAGAGACGTTTGCTGCCGATGTGTTGGTGGTGATGAGAGGCAAGGGGATGAAGAGAGAGAGAGAGAGAGAGGGGGGGGGTGAAAGCAGCACAAGGAGAAGGGAGAGAGGATGGAATTGTGAGCAAAGAAAAGGGGGTGAAAGGGACGCAAAGAAAAGGGAGAGAGGATGGACATGTGAGGAGAGAAAAGAAAGGGGTAGAGGTGATGCGGGAAAACGATGATGTTAAAGGAAGAGAAGGAACACAGGAATATTATGGACTGTTGTACTATTAAAACGGATTTCTTTTGCCGATGTTTTGGTGATGCAGAGGAATGAGAAGGGCGGGGGAGGGGAAGGGAGAGAGAAGGGGCAGATGGAAAGGGCAGGGAAGAGGAGAGAGAGGGGGATATAAGAGGGGCGTGGGAGAGGAGAGAGAAGGAGAAAGGTGCGGGGGAGAGGAGAAAGACAGGGAGATGGGAGGAGGTAAGGGGGGAAACATGGAAGAAGGGGGAATGATGCAGAGGATGTAGGAGCAGCTTGTATAAGACGGAAGAACAAGAAATAAGAGGGAAGTTGTGGGCCACAAAGACAGGCAGGGGAGAGATGGGCAGACGAAAGAAAGACAAAAATGAAAGAAAGAAGCAAGAGCAGAGTGATCGGGATTTTGACAACATAAAGAGAAAGGGAGGAGAGAAAGAAAGAAATGTAAGAGAGGAGTAGAGCGAGACAATATAAGAATCATGATGACAGAGAGGGAAAGAGAAGAAAGGAGGGAGAGAGAGAGACAGAGAGAGAGAGAATAAAAGAAATATGGGAAGGCCGATCAGCTGAAAGGGGGTGTCTGCTTTCGATGTCGATGGTCAGTGATGTGAGGGGAAGGGAAGGGGAGGAAATGAAATGAAATGATGGAGATGTGAGAAAGAGAGTGACAGGTGGAGAAGAGAGGGAATCAAAATAATGAAAAGACCGAAGAAGAACAGAGAGGTGATGAGAGTGAGAAGAGGAGAGGGAGAGCTGGATGAAAGTGGAGAGTAAGCTGTGGAGAAAAGAGACGTGGAGATGAGTGTGACGTGGAGAAGAGGACAAGGAGAGGTGTAGAGAGCTGGTGTAAATCGAAAAAATACGAAATTGAATTCAAGACAATGACCAATGAGGGTAGAAATAAAAGAAAATAAAAATGCTGGACATTTAGGAAAAAAAAATACATACGTCTAAAAAAAAAGCAAGAAACATCAAGAACTCGTAAAACCAAGAACACACACACACACACACACACACACACACACAAATTTCTCTCTCTCTCTCTCTCTCTATCTCTCTCTCTGTCTCTCTCTCTCTCTCTCTCTCTCCCTGCCACATAAACTTGGCCGCCAGTCTCGGCAACACAATGATCCCATATTCCAGACACCTCGTGGAAAGTGGGTCAAGTCTATAATAAAGGCGAGACAGTGAGAGAGATGGATGTATTATGAGCACTGTGGGGGAAGGGGGAGGAGGAGAGGGGGAGAGGAGGAGGGAGGGCTACATGGAGAGAGGGGAGGGGGAGCAGGCGAGAGAGTTGGAGTGAGGGAGGAGGATGACGGAGGAGGAGAGACAGTGAGTTGGAGGGAAGGCGGATAAGGAATGAGGAGAGAAGAGAGGGTTGAGTAGGAGAAAGGGTAGGAAGAGAGGGTAATGGATTGAGCGAAGAGGGAGTGAGGAGATGAAGAGGAAAGGGAGAAAGGAAAGCGGACTAAGAGGAAGAGAGGAAGGAAGTGGGGAATGTGAGGAAAGAGGGGAGAGAGGATAGAGTGGAAGAGAGAGGACAGAGTGGAAGGGAGAGGATAGAGTGGAAGAGAGAGGACAGAGTGGGAGAGAGAGGACTGCAGGTGATAGTAAGGGAGAAGGTAGAGGGCTGAATGGCGAAGAGGAGAAAGTGGTAAGGAATGGGGAAGGGGGAGAGAGAGGGGGAGATGGGGGAAAAGGAGAGGAAGTGAGAAAAGGGTTGGAGAAGGAGAAAACTAGGATGAAGAAAAAAGGAGGAGAAAGCGAGGGAGTGGGACAGAGGGGAAAGGAACTAGGGAAGAGGGTTGGAGGAGAAGAGGGAAGGGTTGGGAGACGAAGAGGGCGATGATGATGATGAGAGGGCAGGGTTCGAGGAGGAGGAGGAAAGCAAGACCGAAGGAAGAGTGTGGGAGACGGAAGAGGAGAGAAGACTGGAGGAACAATAATTGGAAGGATATGGAGAATGGACAGGGATGCAAGAAATAAAATAAAAGGAAGTAAATTGTTGATGTAATAATAAACTCCAAATAGCAACTGGAAACTCTGATGTGTAAATGAACTTCTGACCAAGACCTACAAGTAAGCGACGTTGCATGCCAAGGAGTCACTGAGTGCAGACTTATTTAATCCTGTTTTACACCCCATAAGATATAGCCTCCCCGCCCCCCAAATGCCACTCTCCCCCCTCTCTCCTCCCCCCAATAAATTCACGCTGGGGAACACGTAGACTTGGATAATACGTGTGATTAGGGGACGTGCAAACCACTACCCCCTTTTTGCATATCCTGGGGGCGTGGAAAAGGCTAGTCAGGAGCGGGGGGAGGGGGTTGAATTTATTGTAGTGTCAGTAAGGAAGTGTTAGGTGTGTTAGTGGAGTGATGGAGGAAGTGTTGGTAGAGTAATGGAGGGAGTGTTGGAGAGGCACTTGAAGGAGTGTTGAAGGGAAAGGAGAGTTGGAGAGAGTGTTAGGTAGAGTACTGAAGAGTGTGGTAGAGGAAATGGCAAGTGCTGGGGGTGTTTAGGAGATGGTGTTCAGGTGTTGGAGGGGGTGGTGGAGGGAGTGCTGCAGAGGTTAGAGGGAGCATTAGGAGTGTTAGAAGTGTGTAGGGAAGTGCTGGAGAGAGTGATGGTATGAGTCTTCGAGGAGGAGGAGGAGGAGGAGGAGGAGGAGAAGGAGGGTAAAGCTATGAAGGAGAATGGCGAGGGAGTGAAAGAGATGGATGTAACGTGGGGAAGAAAAGAAGACAAGGAGAGGTGATAACATTCTTAACAATACGCGGGAAGAGATATATTCAGGCCAACAAGAGATGCATGACTGTGTGTGTGTGTGTGTGTGTGTGTGTGTGTGTGTGTGTGTGTGTGTGTGTGTGTGTGTGTGTGTGTGTGTGTGTGTGTGTGTGTGTGTGTGTGTGTGTGTGTGTGTGTGTGTGTGTGTGTGTGTGTGTGTGTGTGTGTGTGTGTGTGTGTGTGTGTGTGTGTGTGTGTGTGTGTGTGTGTGTGTGTGTGTGTGTGTGAGAGAGAGAGAGAGAGAGAGAGAGAGAGAGACGCGCCTCCCAAGTTTCCCTGTTCCTGAAGTTGGTGGTGGGATATGTAAATCTAGGAGACCTTACCTCAATTTCCCCATTTATTTATTATTTAACCCCTTCACTTACTTAGACATTTATTTCTTGATCTGTATTAACTCTGATTTAGTGTTATTTGCATTTACTGTCTCTCTCTCTCTCTCTCTCTCTCTCTAGCAGTTTTGCCGCTCTGAATAATGAGAGGCGAAATGTTATCCAAATTAGGCTTCTTGCGAATGGTGTGTCGGAGGAGGAGGAGGAGGAGGAGGAAGTATAATAGTAAGATTGAGAAGATTTGGGGGAGGAGGAGGAGGAACAAAGAACACGAAGAGAAGGAAATAAAGGGAGAACAAGGAGAAGGAAAAATACAAAAACAAGAAATAGAGAAAGAATGAGAGAAGACAAAATAATGCAGGATTCGAAGGAGATTAGCGGAGGGTGGAGGAGGAGGAGGAGGAGGAGGAGGAGGAAGATGTGAAGATGATGATGGCAGGAAAGTTACTCTGTGCAAAAAGAGGCGAATACGAAATAGATGGCGTTCCTTCTTGTCTTACGTAAAGGCTTCTTCGTCTTCTGCAACTTTCTTCTAGACACTTTGGTACGTCGCACCGTCAATATCTTTATCAGTCGTCAGTTACCATCATCATCATCATCATCATCATCATGCTAATTACCACCTCAATCATATAAAAATAATCAGTATCATCACCAAAAATAATTATGATCATACTTCATCATTATCAACAGCAATAGCAGTAGCATCGATCGCCAGCATCATTATCATCATCATCATCATCATCATCATCATCACGCCGACCACCATAAATTGTCATCATTTCTCAATTAGTTTTTTTTTTTATCATCTTTAACGTCTGTCACTCTCACATTATTTATTTCTTTACTATAAATTCAGTTTTCTCACCAGTCAAAGCCATATAAGTTGTCTCAGATTTCGGTGCCCAACATATTTACTTTGGGGAGAAGAATGGATGCTCTCTCGCTCTCTCTCTCTCTCTCTCTCTCTCTCCACTTCGACATTTTCTCCCTTCAAACAATCTCTTAATTTGATTTCCCTCCCCTGGTCTCCCTCTCCTTCTCCTCACCTCATCTTTGCCCTCACTTTTCCCATCCCCTTCCTTCCCCTCATCATTCCCTCCTTCCTCCATTTTCTCTTCTCCCTTTCCCTCATCTCCATATTTTCCCCTGCTTTCCTCTCCTCCCCTACTCTTTCTCAAACCTCACAATCTCCCTTCTCCCATCCCCCTACCCCTCTCCTCAGATCTTCCTCTAAACCTAACCTCATCATCATCTAACCCTACAGTTCTCTTCCCCTTCCCTCCCTTTCTTCCCTTCTCTCTCCTCGCTTCTCTCTGCTTCCCCAAACCTTCCACGTTCCCTGCACTCCACTTTTATCATCTCCCCTCTTGTCTCCCCTCCCCTCCCAACTTCTCTTATCCTCTCTCCCCTCTACCCCTCCCCTGACAATCCCTCCTTTTGTCCTCCCTTCCCTTCACTATTTCCCTTCTCTTCTACACATCTCATTACACCTACCCTCACTCTCCCTTCTCCTCCCTCTCATCCTCCCCCTTCGTCTCTCTACCTTTTCCCCTCTTATACCCTGACTGCTTTTTCTCTCCTCCTTTCATTCTTTTCCCCCACTCTCCTCACTCAATCTCACCTCCCCTCGATTTTCTTTATCTCCCCTCACCCATCCTATCCCTACCCTTCCCATCGTTTGCCCTACCTCCCCTCACCTCTCCTTTCCCTCACTCCCCTCGCTTCCCCTCGTTTTCCCCTCTCCCCCCTCACCCCCCTTCGTTTTCCCTTCATTCATGTCCTTCCCCTCACCGGCCTTCGTTTTCCCTTAACTCCCCACTCCTTACCCTCACCTCCCTTCGTTTTCCCTTCACTCCCCACGCCTTGCCCTCACCTTCCTTCGTATTTCCTTCACTCCCCACTCCTTACCCACACCTCCCTTCGTTTCCTCTTCACTCCCCACGCCTTACCCTCATCTCCCTTCGTTTTCCCCTCTCTCCCCTCTCTTTCCCCTCTCTCTCCCCTCACCCCGAGTTACCAGGGGGCCCAAATTTTCCGCTGGATCCTCGCCGGCAACTCAATTTCAAGATATCGATTTTGAAATGAACTGTAAATTCAATAAAGCTCGCAGAGTTCCTTCACATCGTTTTGAGATGGAGTTTTAAAATATCCGACAGAAAGCGTTAAAGGAGCCAGCTGTATTCATGGGGGGGGGGGATGGGGGGTTGTGTGTGTGTGGGGGGATGGAGGGTTGTGGGTTGTGTGTGGGTGTTGGGGGTGATAGACATATCATCTGTGTTTTTTTTCGCCACGATGCTTTGCTCTCTCTCTCTCTCTCTCTCTCTCTCTCTCTCTCTCTCATACACACACACACACACACACACACACACACACACACACACACACACACACACACACACACACACACACACACACACACACACACACACACACACACACACACACACACACACACACACACACACACACACACACACACACACACACACACACATTCGCTATCATTATTTGTCTCTCACGTTATTATATTTACATTTGTGTTGTCTTTACCTTCCATGTTAATTTCTTCACCTTTTCTGCCAATTGTTTTATTCCACTTCTTCCTTCTTCCTATTTCTTTCTTTTTTTAATCTCGATATTTTCCTTCTGTCGGGAACTGCATCTTCTTCCTATTCTTTTCTTAGTTCCGTTCATTTTCCGCCTGATTTCCTCTGTGTGTGTGTGTGTGTGTGTGTGTGTGTGTGTGTGTGTGTGTGTGTGTGTGTGTGTGTGTTTGGGAACCTCCGAATCCAATTAATCCGGTTACGTGGTATTACATTCTTACTGACTTCAGACGATTTCATTCAGTATACAACCTTTATTAACCCCTATTGATAGTTATATATTTCTAAAGTTCAAAAAAATCATCTAGTTGGAGAAGGAATACAAAAAATTATACCATGAAACTAAAAGAATAAAAAAATCAAATTCACTCCTTTACCAGTCCTTATATCAACAAGACTCCACTCAGATCTCTATCCCCAGTCCTCCTCACCCTCATCCATCAACCTCCCTATTTATCCAGCTTGTTAAACCCTCATTACGTCCTGCTGGGGAGAAGGGGAGGTGGAGAGCGAGAATGAGTGAGTGAGTGAGAGGAAAGAAAGATTGGGTAAGAAATAAATAATATATACAGCGTAGCCTCAGTTAATGCTTGTGCAGGAAACGAGGCACCCACCCCCCACCCCTTTCCTCCATCCCCCTCTCTCTCCCTGGCAGGCTCTTCCTCTTCTCTATAATTTGCACGCACACACACACACACACACACACACACACACACACAGACACACACACACACACACACACACACACACACACGTTCCAGACAGATAAATTGATGCACAGAGCGCTAGATAGACAGATAGACACATACTACTGTACAGATGGAGACAGACAGATAGACTCACTCTCTCTCTCTCTCTCTCTCTCTCTCTCCTTCCTTCCGGCGCGGCACACAAAACCCGCCAGCAGCATCTTCAGTGGATCTCGCATACGTCTGATATTTTTAATGTCGCACACGTCCCTCTCCAGTTTTGTAGCAATCCGTCCTCGCTCTTCCGTTGCTGGGAGGGAGGGAGGAAAGGAGAGAGGATGATGGAGGAGGAGGAGGAGGAGGAGGAGGAGGAGGAGGAGGAGGAGGAAACAAAAGGCAAAATGAAAAAGAGATAGTTATCAAAGGAAATGAGAAAATCAAGGAAAAAAAGTGAGCACAGAGAGAGGAAGCGCGAAAGAAAAGGAGAAAGGAATAAGTCGGTTATGCGAGGAATGAGGAAGTGGCAAGAGCGAGCGAAAACGGTTAAATAAAAGGATAACAAAAGAAAGAGGAGGAGGAGGAAGAAAAACGATGAAGGAGAGACAGTGAAGAGAGACAGAGAGGACGGAGAAGAAAGAGAGGGTTTAGAAAAGAAATGACAGAAGCGAGAAAACGATAACGAAAGAAGAGAGAGAACCCAAACAGGAAGAGGAGATGAGAGACGAGGGATAATGAGAGGAGCAGAAGATGATGATGAAAGAGGAGAAAACAAATCAGAAACAACATGGGAGCAGGAGGAAGAGGAAGGAAAAGTGCGGAAATAAAGAAGACGAGAGGGCTTGGAGGAAGGAGGGGTTAGGAAATGAGAGATGAGGGGGGAGAGAAAGCATGAAAAACGAGAAGAGGAGGATATGAGAGAAGAAAAAGACAGAGCTTGAGACAGGAGGTGGGAGGGTGGGTATGGAGGAGGAGGGAGGAGTAGAGGGAAGGGGAAGGGGAGTGGAATGTGTTGAGAAGAAGAATGAGTATGGGAGGGAAAGAAGGAATGGAAGAGGAGGGAATAAAAATGATGTAAGACAGGATGGAAGAAAGGGAATGGAACAGGAAGGAAGAGTGAAGAATGAATGGAAGTGGAAGAGAGATGAAGAAGAGAGGGAAGAGGGAGAGGAGAGGAGTGGGACGAAGAGGAAGAAGGAACGAAAGGAAAGATGAAGGAGGGAGAGAATGATTATGTAAACTGGTGAAATATGAGAGAGAGAGAGAGAGAGAGAGAGAGAGAGAGAGAGAGAGAGGGGGGGGTCTTAGATAAATTATGAAGATTTCAGAAACAACCTCGCAAAGATATATATAAAGCTCCTTTCCTCGTAAATCGCATTAAGGACACACGGCTAGGAAGAGGGGATGGGGGGATGAAGAGGGGATGGGGGCATGAAGAGGGGATGGGGGCATGAAGAGGGGATGGGGGCATGGAGAGGGGATGGGGGGATGAAGGGGGAAGAGTTACTTCCTGGAATGGGTAGTGGACTGAATGACGATTAAATAGGGGGTAAAATTGAGAAGTGATGAGAGGAGGGGAATGCTGGGAAGATGGGAGGGGTACTGGAAAGACAAGAGGGATACTGGAAGGATAGAGGGAAGATGGAAATAGATAAAAGGGATGTTGGAAGGACAGACAAATGGATGGCACTTGGATAGCTTGAGGGATGCCGGAAGGATGAAGGGATGCTGGGGGGATAGAGGGATCCAGGAAAGATGGAGGGATGCTGGGCGGATAGAGGAATGTAGGAAAGATGGAAGGATGCTGGAAGGATGGAGAGATGCTGGAAGGATGGAGAGATGCTGGAAGGATGGAGGGATGCTGGAAGGATGGAGAGATGCTGGAAGGATGGAGAGATGCTGGAATAATGAAGAGATGCTGGAAGGAGACAGGGATGGTGGAAGGAGAGAGGGATGCTGGAAGGATAGAGGAATGCTGGAAGGATAGAGGAATGCTGGAAGGATAGAGGAATGCTGGAAGGATAGAGGAATGCTGGCAGGAGAGAGGGATGCCGGAAGGAACAAGGGATGCCGGAAGGAACAAGGGATGCCGGAAGGAACAAGGGATGCCGGAAGGAACAAGGGATGCTGGAGGGATAGGTAATACTGGAAGGATGGATGGATGATGGAATGATAGGAGGATGCTGGAGGGGTAAAAGGATGCTGGAAGGGCAGAAGGATGCTGGAAGGAGAGAAAGATGCTGGAAGGACAGAAGGATGCTGGAAGGACAGAAGGATGCTGGAAGGACATAGGGATGCTGGAAGGAAAGAGGGATGCTGGAAGGAAATAGGGATGCTGGAAGGAGAGAGGGATTCTGGAAGCACATAAGGATGCAGGAAAAAGACAGGGATGCTGGAGGAACAGAGGGATGCTGTAGGGATAGAGGGATGTTGGAAGGATAGAGGGATGCTTTATGGAGAGCTAGAGATGTTGGGACATCCTGAGAAGAAAGGAAAGGGATGCTGGAAGAACAGAGAGATGATGAAAGAACGGACTGAATGATGATGAC
>NC_137044.1:13266595-13354095 GCF_032717465.1 Coenobita brevimanus
TCGTACTCCCCTCTCTTCCCCTAACCCCCTGCTCCCCTCCCCCCTACCACTCCGCTTTCCCTTCCTCCCCCCTCTTCTCCTACCTGTACCCCTCTCCTCCTCCTACTCCTTCCCCCCGTCTCCTCTCTTCTATCTCTTTCATTTCCCTGCCCGTTCTCTCCTCTCTTACTACCCTCCCTCTCCTACCCCAACTCCCCTCCCCCTCTTCTACTCTCTTCCCTCTCCTTCCCCTACTCTCTCCCACCATGTACTCCCCTTTCCCCCCTGCTCCCTCTCCTTCCCCTACTCTCACCCACCATCTACTCCCCTTTCCCCCCTGCTCCCTCTCCTTCCCCTACTCTTTCCCACCATGTACTCCCCTTTCCCCCCTTGCTCCCTCTCCCCTCCCCCCATCAAAAACGCCCTGCATGAAAATCGCTGACAAAAACACATCGAATTTCCGTGGGGCGGGGGAGCCAAATGCCTCAAACAGGCCGGCCGGGGAACATGTCCTGACGGGAATTTAGGAAGCTGCTGACGTCACTGGACCTGTCGCCTGTTTTGTTACGCATCGCTGAACCTCTGGCTGACGAGGGAGAGGGGGAGAGGGGAACGTATCATATTTGACTATGTATAATATAAAAACGTAAAGTCTTCTGCCCTGAAGGTCGGAACGTGGGAGTCAGCACTGCTCGCAAAGTACTTTCCATTTAAGAATATTAAGGTGCAATAAGCACACTAAATCGCTAAGGAAGAAGACCTACGAAGCTTACAATGCGACTTAAAATACAGACATTCGTGGTTGTACAAAATTCGATAAACCTTAGTTATGAGGCAGGACGAGTCTCCTTGGTTAGTATTCAAGTTAACCCTCCAATCTGACTACACCTGGCCATCAACTGAGCTGGGAGGAGTTAGGAATCTTCGTCAGCTTAGAACAAACGCGCAATCGCACAATGATGAAGTCTGGGTAATGGTGGCGTAGGTGTGAGTCGCAGGTGTGTTAATGAGCAGGTGTGTGGCCAGTACGGCGTGAAATTGAATACAGCGTTCTACGGGGGAAGAAAATGTACACCCCTGAATTCCGATTACGTGGGTCAAATGAGAATGGGAGAACAATTGATTGGATGGACAATAATAGTGGAGTGAATGAGAAGCAAAAGAGAGGTTGACCAAACATGAAGGTAAGAGAGAAGTATGTATGACCTAGACCTGTATTCCTGGTGGTATAGGTGGCTCTGCTGACCCTTTTTACAGTATTAGTGATCTACAATTCATATTACACCTGGATATTCTCATCTGTATTGTTCATATAGAGTAAAAAGTGACTATAAAGAAGTAATGTGCAAAATATATCGCTAAGAGGTGTTTGCATGTCTCCTTATGCCACCTACAAAACAGCGCTTAGCCTTCCATCACAATTTCTGTTTCACGCACCGATATTTTCTTTAATGATACATAGTACAAATTTAACGAGCCTTTCACCAACACAGAAGGTACCTTGTAAACAGCGTCCCACTAGAAAATCAAGTAACAGTATCTTATGTGTTGCGGGGACAGCTCAGTCGGCTGGTGTGGGCGCTGTTGTGGCGGTGGGGGTAGGTAATGAATGAATGATGCAGGGTAGATACTGACAAAGCTGACACACAATAATGCGCCCGCCGGAGGGGAACTGAAACCTTATTGATGGGCCTCGCGGTTTATATACTGTGTGGAGAGTAAGTACATTACCGTTCCTCAGCTTCGGAGGGAAAAATCAAGGCAGGGGAAATGGTACACACTGTTGCTGTTGACATGATGACAGTGTGAGTACAATTATTAATGGAGGAGAATCACAGGGCCTGAGTACTAGTCTAAACACAGCAGCAAGGCACTAAAAAGAGGGAACATTGACGCATCCACTGATCATATAAGACTGCATCACTTAATCTCTCTCTCTCTCTCTCTCTCTCTCTCACCCATTTCCCTCGCCCCTTCCCTTAGAGAGTGATCGCCTGGGTTCTAACGATCTCTTCAGGGGGGGCATTAGAAGGATTAAGGGAGGCTCTCCATTATTTAGGACTCTGCCTTGATCTTATGTAAATACCTGGGCCAAGATCGATACCTTTGGCCTTCACTCTTTCTGCGGAGTTTTCTTTCGTTGGGTGTTTTGAGGTGTGTGTGTGTGTGTGTGTGTGTGTGTGTGTGTGTGTGTGTGTGTGTGTGTGTGTGTGTGTGTGTGTGTGTGTGTGTGTGTGTGTGTGTGTGTGTGTGTGTGTGTGTGTGTGTGTGTGTGTGTGTGTGT
Organism: Coenobita brevimanus; assembly: GCF_032717465.1. NCBI lineage: Eukaryota > Metazoa > Arthropoda > Malacostraca > Decapoda > Coenobitidae > Coenobita > Coenobita brevimanus. The sequence continues at coordinate 13,268,859 of NC_137044.1, forward strand.
GTGTGTTTTCTACACTATCTATCTATATGGGAGAAAGGGTGAGGAGAGAGCACGGAGGGAAGGCCTTGAGTCGTTTAAGGAAGTGAAGGGAGAAAAGATTGGATCGGGAATCAGAAATAGAGGAGTTGGGGAGAGAGGGGTTGGGAGACAGAATGGCTGGGTAGACAGTGGAGCTGGGGAGACAAACGGGTTGAGACAGGGGGTTAGGGAAACAGGGGGTTGGGGAAACAGGGGCTTGAGGAGAGGAGGTGGAGAGAGAGGGGTTGGGGGACACTGGGATTCGGAGACACTGGGGTTGGGGAGAGAGGGGTTGGGGAGAGGGGTGAGGGAGGACTGGGGGTGGTAAGGGGCAAGGATTAAGATGCCCATTAACGCTAAGCACCGCCCCGGATTCCCCTTTACCAGAACACCGCACTTTTAAAGCAACCGTAATTGAAGAGGCCCAGTCGCAAATCTCTCTATTTTTTAAATTTTTATCTATTTTTTTTACGCTGCGGGGATGGGATGATCAATTACCTCTTCAGCGCGAGTACATCTTTTTTTTTTTTTTATTCATGCTATCTCCAGACGATTTCATTCAGCTTAAAGGAAGATTTTTCGACCTCAAGGGGTTAGATGCAGCCTTGGTTACCCGCTTTTACTTCGAGGGTGGAACAATATTACTGAATAAAATCGTCTGGTGGAAGTCTGATTAAAATTAACTCATCGTGGTGAAGGAGTACTAAATCCGTGAGTGCTCTTATCAGGCAAAAGATAAGGTGAATACGATGGTAGTGGCTGAGTGAAACGAGTGAGGGCTATGAGCGATAAGAGGGTGGGACGTGAAGTCATGAAAATTTGACACCTACGACCATCGAGTGATATAAGTGCATGATGTAAAAAAGATTATAAAAGTGACAGAATGAACCTCTCTGTAGTAATGAGCAAAGGCTGTGAAAATGACCAAATAAAAGGCTACTGAGCTATTCTGAGTGAAGGTGATCAAACTCATCAAAGTGACATGTGAAGAGAAATGCTAATATTCCGCCCAGGCGTGCTTACTGACTCGGGAGATATTATGAAGGGGATAAACTGAAGGTTGTGAAAGTGATAAAAATGAAGGATAAGATAATTAGCATTGAGAAGGCTAGGGGACCGCTTAATGAGAAGGGATGACAACGAAAAACAAACAAACAAACAAAAAAAGACTAATATTTCGCCAGAGGAAGAGCCTGGTGGGAGTGCAAAAATTTAATAACTGATAACTGTCAATCATAAAAGTGAAGGCAGTACATATGAAATAAAATGCCATTCCACTATAACATGAAGAAAGTGACATACATCTTGACTGGCGCTACCGACTGACGAACAAAGAGACGGAGATCGATGAAGGACAAAGCGAAAGATCATAAGTAACCGGAAGCCTGTGAATAACCGGAAGTCCATGAATAACCAGAAGCTCATTAATAACCTGAAGTTCATGAATAACCAATGGCTCGTTAAGAACAGGAAATTAACGAGTAACTGGAAACTCATTAATAACCAAAAGCTCATGAATAAACCAAAGCCCATGAATAACCGGCAACTCATGAATAACCGGAAATCCTTGAATAACCGGAAGCTGATGAATAACATAAGAACCAGGTATAAAAAAGTCCACGACTCTGGTCTTACCTGTGACGCTAATGAAAGGTCAACACAGGAAGAGAATCATGTGTTACGCGACTGAATATTGACTGTTGAGGGAGGGGAAGAGGGGAAGGGTGGGGGAAGTGGGAGAGGGGAGGAGACAGGACGAGTGGGATGAGGACGGGATGGAGGGGAGGAGGAGACAAAGGGAGACGGAGAGGGAGAAGGAGAGGAAGTTGGAGAGGGGAGGGGAGGGGAAAGGACGGGACGGGTGAGGATGGGATGGAGGGGATAGGGATGTAAGAGAGGGGAATGGGTCACGGAAGGAGAAAGGGAATGGGTGAAGATGGGAGGGGAGTAAGTGGATGGCTGCTACCCCCACCTTTTTATACTTCTGCAAATTTTTTACCCCCTTCCTTTTTCAAATTCTCTCTCTCTCTCTCTCTCTCTCTCGCTGCTGGTAGTGAATGGCCAGATGACTTCCTTTTTCTGCCTATTTCTGGACCCGCCCCAACCCCCTCTAACCCCACCTTCTGGATCCACCCCCCCCTCCCCACCTTTCCACGATCCATCCGCGACCTCCAATTGCTTTAATCCAATCAGAGGCATCAGCGGCAACAGTCAGATATATTCGTGATTCCTGCCAGCCAGCGACTGATCCCACAGATTCATCAGTCTGATCAAATCGGCCACGAGATACGAGGCGGGTGGTAGAGGATTATGTTCGCTTTCTCTCCCTTTTCCCTTCCCACTTTCCCTTAGTCATGCATTCGTCTCTCTCTCTCTCTCTCTCTCTCTCTCTCTCTCTCTCTCTCACACACACACACACACACACACACACACACACACACACACCAGCAACCAAATCAGGCACACCAACCATCCAACGTCTCTTTAACAAAGACAAAAAACAAATGAGTAAAATACAAACTAACTTGTACCAAAACAATCCTATCCCACGTGCCTCTAAGCCAACAACATTACTTAACAATTTCTCTGGTAAATTTGATACAGGTAAGCTCAATAAGAGAAGCCCATTTAATCCTGCCTTTGATGAAACTGACATGACTGAGGCTTCTTAAACTGAGTCTTATTTAATAGCTCTAGATATACTCTTTCTACTTCAAATAAACATAAAATTGCTGTCTATCTACCTGGAATGCACAGCTGTAACGGGAGAGGTACACTTGAATATGCTGCTAGTCACGAAGAAGTGCTATGGAAGGACGTAGAGTTGTAGTGTATTTTTTTCTGCCTATGGGAAATAAGTCGACAATATCCATCAAGTTAAAGTGACTGAATTACAGGTAAAATAAGGGTGGCCAAGGGCGTAATCAGGATTATAGGAGGGGGGGGGGGATCCACGACATAAACATTCTCGGTTTCGGAAATATTGGTGGGGAAGGGAGAAAAGAGGGCAAAAATGAGAGAGAGAGAGAGAGAGAGAGAGAGAGAGAGAGAGAGAGAGAGAGAGAGAGAGAGAGAGAGAGAGAGAGAGAGAGGGGGGGGGGCAACACGACAAAACAAAACGAGGGAGGGAGGGGGAGGAGGGAGGGGAAACATAATGGAAGGAGCAGGGGGGCAGGAGGGAGGGTAGAGGGAGAAAATGAGGAGTATAGGAGAGAGGACGGAGGTGAGAACAGAGAGGGAAAGGAGGCAGGAAGGAGGGAAGAGACTGAAAGAAAGTAGACAGGAAGATGATAGAGAAGGAGTGATGGGGTTTGGAGACAAGGCTAAGGAGACAGACATTGGTGAGGGAAGGAGATGGAGGAGGAGGAAAGAAGTGAGGGAAAGACTGATGGGAAGTTGGAGGTAAAGAAGGGTTGGGGCTGAAAGACAGTAGACACGGAGAAGCGAGGGATTAACGGGAGAGGATGAAGGTAAAGGGAGAAAGAGGGAGCAAGACCAACGGTGCGGAGGTGAAAGACAGGGAAGAAGAAGAGATGAAGGAGGAAAAAGGAAGAACAGAGGAAGAAAGAAGAAGGGAGAGACGATGAGGAGAGGAAGAAGGAAGAAGGGTAAGAAGACGATGTGAGAAAGAAGGAAGAAGAAAGGAGGGAGGAAGAAGAGTGGAAGATGGATGATCAGGGGAGGAGGAAGAAAAGGGAATGGGAAAGGGTATGGAGGAAGAGGAGAGTCGAGGGGTAAAAGGAGGGGAGGGACGGGTAATGGAGAGGATGGAAGGAAAGGGGATGGCTAAAGAAGCGGGGAGGGAAAGGGAAAAAAAGAAAAGAAGAGACAGGAACAAGAAGAGGACAGGGAGGAAGAGAGGGGGAGAAAGCAAGGGGGAGAAAGACAGCGGGAGGGAGGAGAGCCAGGGGCAAAGGATGGAAGACAGAGAGAGAAAGAGGAGGAAGGAAAACAGAGGGAGGAAAGAAAACGGAGGGAGAAAGGACATTTGGGGGTGGGGGATGGGGAAGGTGGGAAGGGGGGGAGGGAAAGAGATGTAGTGCGTCTTCTTTTGATCTCCCAAGGAAAACAAGTCTGGATATGGAAGGGACATGTTTCCCCTACAGAACTGTCACTCCCACTCCCCTCCCCCTCCACTCCTACTCCTCTCCCCCTCCACTCCTACCCCTACAGAACTGTCACTCCCACTCCCCTCCCCCTCCACTCCTACTCCTCTCCCCCTCTATTCACATCCCCCTCCCCTCCTCTTCCACTCTCATCCCTCCTGCAAGCCCCTTCCCTCCCACTTCCACTCGCCTCTCCACTCTCCTTTATCATTCCTTCTTCTCATCCACCCCCAACCACACATTTCTACTTCCCCATCTTCCTTCCTCCTCCCAGTCTCACCTCTTCTTCCTTACACATCCCTCTTCCATCCTTGATTCGTCTCTTCATCCTTGTTCTCTTACTTTTTCCTCCTTGCCCCGGATCTCCAACTTCCATTCTCAACAACAATGAAGGAAAAAGGAAAGTAAGTGCATGGTGGAACGAGGAGAAAGAAATGGGGGTGACAAGAAACGCTGGAAACTTAAAAAAAAAAAAAAAAAAAAAAAAATGTAGGAGAGGGAAAAAATGGATGTCTAGGCAACGTCAAAAGCAAAATGAAAAAGGGCTCACTGGATAAACAAGTGGCCTCATGAAGTACTATAGGTGTTTTACAGTAACTTGGCCCAGATTTTCGTTTTTTAGTAGCTTATTTTCACTAACTCCCTGGCTGAAAGAAGCAGTACCACGTCTCTACATCCTTTCCATAAAATTTCATGACCAACATCCTATTCTAGCAGTAAACTATTGCTACAAGTCAGCATTCAAGAGGAGGTGATGGCAAGTTTGGGCCAAGTTAGAATAAAATGAGTATAGGCAAATGCGGGAACACAAGGGGCTTCGGTAAAGTGAAGAATCAAATGGTGCGTTGGTAGAGTGAAGTACCTGGCGTGTGAAAATCCTTAAGTAGCTAGGGAACTGCCATATGGGGTTAAATTAGTGAAGGACTTTGCTCGTGAAAACCACTAAGAAAGTACAGTGAAGCATACGATGAATGAAAAAGGAGGTTAGGAGGGGATGAAAGGTGTGTTAGGAGGGGAAAGGAATTAGGAGATGATAAAAAGAAGGGAAAACAATGGCATTTAGAAGGGGAAATGGAAATTGGAGAAAAAGAAATAGTGACGCAAAAGAAGAAATTTAAGTTAGTGAGACACAGAAGGTAAAGAGAAGTCAGTGCTACGAGAACGGGAACTGTAAGAAAGAATAGGGTATCACAAAATAAGTCAGGATGAGAAAAAAAATTAACAAGAGTGGATGTTGGAAATGAAAAAAGGGACGAAGAGGGAAAAAGGATGTGGAAGAGAAAGAATTTGGAAGAAAGAGGTGGATGTTGAGAAGGAAAAGGGACGAGGAAGGAAAAGAATTTAGAGGAAAAAGGTAAATGCTGATAGGGAAAAGAAATGAAGAGGAGAAGGGATCTGAAGGAAAAGGGTCGATGTTGAGAGAGAAAAGAGAGAGATGAGGAGAATCTGGAGGAAAAGGGATGTGGAAAAGAAGGGCTTTGGAGGAAGAGGAAAATGAGGAGAAAGAGCTTGGAGGAAAAGGGATGAGGGAGAGAAGAGCTCTGGAGGAAAAGGGATGAGGGAGAGAAGAGCTCTGGAGGAAAAGGGATGAGGAAGAGAAGGGCTCTGGAGGAAAAGGGTAGATGCTGAGAGGGAAAAAAACAGCCGCGTGAGGGTATAAAAGATTGTGAGGGTGAGAACACAAGCAAGAGGGATAATGGGCAAAGACATTAGCGGGTCCGGGTATGTTTATGGTACTGATATATAGAAAATGGTCGTAGGGTGGGGCTGGGGGAGGTAATGAGGGGAAGGAAGAGAGGGAAGAAAATGAGGAAAGGGGAGAAAGAAGGAAAAAGGAAGGGGAAGAGAAGGTCATAAAGGAAAGAAAGAGAGGGAAGAAAGGAGAGGTAAAGGTTAGGCATCGAGGAAAATGGGGAAGAGGTAGAAAGCAGACGGAGAAGTGGAAGGACAACATAGGAAAGCAACAATAATAATGCAAAGAACAACAACAATAGCAACAACAACAACAACAATAATCTATCTATCTATCTATAGCCCGACGCCCTAATCCCGCAAAGGGTGGCCGCAGACAAAACGCCTCCAAGTCACTCTGTCACCCACCATTTGACTCCTCTCCCCCCAACTCACCCCCCCCTCCCTCATATACCTCTCAACTCCATCCCTCCACCTCATCCTCGGTCTACCCCTCCCTCTCCCTCCCTCCACCTCACCTACATACACCCTCTTAGTCAGTCTTTCATTCTCCATTCTCTCCACATGTCCAAACCACCTCAGTATAATAATAATAATAATATTAATAATAACAGAAATAATAAGTATGACTGATAATACAGTAACTACATGGTGACAGTAACAGTAATGATGATGATGATGATGATGATGATGATGATGATGATGATGATGGGTGAGTAAGTAGGTGAGTGGGTAAGTGGGTGGATGGGATGAGAGTGGAAAAGGAGAAGGTGAAGGAGGACAGTAAGGCGGAAGACGTTAAAGAAAGAGTTAAAGAAAGACGGAAGTAAGTGGGAATGAAGGGTGAGACAAATAATGGGACAAGAAAATCTGCCAAGGAAAAAAAATACAGAGAAAGAGAGAGGTGAGACGATGGGGGTGGGACAGACGGAGACGAGAAAAGAAAAAAAGAAAGAGAAAGAAGTAGGAGAAATGGAGGCCTGAGTAAAGTGGGGAGGGGGAGAAAAGTAGAAGTGGGAGGTAAAGTAGACACTAGGGAGGAGGTGGGAGGGGAAAGGGGACAGAAATGGAGAGAAGAGAGACTATAAGGAAAATGGCAAAGCGTAAACGAAGGAGAGGAGGACGATAAAGACGAAATAGGGGAAGAATTAAGAGAAAAGCTGGAGTGGGGGTAGGAGGTGATAGGAGAAGAGGGAGAAACAGAAGTGGAGGGGAGAACGAGGAAAATGGAAGAGGGGGATAGAATTAAACAGGAAGAAAAGGTTGAGGGGACGAGGTGAAAGAGGCGAGATGTTGGTAGGGAAGAGGGGAGGGTGGGCAAAGAGGAGGGGAGGGGGGAACAGGGAGAAACTGAAGGGGAGAAGAGAAAAAGACAGGAGGAGAGAGAGGGAAGTGTGAGAGAGTAACATAAAAAGAAGAATAGCAGAGGAGGGGTAAGAAACGAGGAAAGAGGTAAGAGAGACAGGAGAGCAAAAGAAAGGCAGGGCAAGAGGTAAGATTGTGAGTTAAGAGGGGACAAGAAGGAACGGGAAGGGGAGAAGGTGCAGAAGGGAGGGGGGGGGGACGAGGAAGGGACGGAGAAGAAGCGAGGGAGGGAAGCAAGGACGAAGAGGGAGATAGGCAGGGGAGAAGTAGGGACTGAGGAGGAGTGGAGACGGAGGGAGGCAATGGACGGAGGGAGACGGGGAGGGAAGAAGTAGTGAGGGTTTGTGGCGGACGGAGAATGGAACAAAAGGGTAGGAAGGGAGAGGAAGGAAAGCAAGAGGGAAAATAGGGAAGGGTACGAGGGCAGAATTGAGGTACAGAAAAAGATGAGAGCGAGGGATAGAGAGGGAGCGAGGGATAGAGAAAGGAAGGAGAGAAGAGAGGGAGAAGCAAGGGAGAAGAGGGAGAGGGGGGAGTAAAGAAAAGTAAGAAGGGGCAGAGCTGACATTAGAAGACGGGAGTATGGGGAGGAGAAGGAGAGGGGAAGGGAGGAGGGTGGGGGTGAGAAGAAAGTGAAGGAGAGGGGAGAAGTAGGGGAGGGGAAAGGAAGATGAGGGGATAAGCAGGTAGGGACAGAGGGACGGGGTGAGGTGACGGGGGGGGGGGGGAAAGAGGCAGGTAGCAAGCGACTCTTAGCATGTTCTTGGGGAGTAAAGGGAGTAATTCACGAGCAGAGGCGACCCCGGCCACTTCCCTCATAATGGCCTGTCTCGCTAAACTTTGCGACTTCATACCTGCAATTAGAGTTCATAATGCAGGTGAATTATGCAAAGTGCTTTTCCTTTCATAAACAGGCGGGCGGAGGGGCAATAATGAAAGAGTTATAGGATTTCTCTCTGTAATTTTGCGTGGTACTTGTGGGCCCCGGTTCTCCCCCAAAGGCCGGGCTATTAAATGTAGATGTCACTGCTAATGTTCCCAGCGGCAGGCACGGAACGGCGTATTTTGGGCCGCCGGGGGTGACGGAGGAGCCGATGGGGACGTGGCCAGAGAGGATTTTAACGGATCAAAAAGGCTATTTCTAACAGCCAGAAAAACAAAAAAGAAAGAAACAGAAAAAAGGTGGGGTATTAAAGCGGCTATATCTAAACCCTCAAATTCGAAAAAAAAAATTTAATAGTTGATTCAAATCGTCTTGAGGTAGCAAGGATTAAATAAAGATGACGTCCTCGTAGTGAAAGGCTTAGAATTGCAACTCAAAGCAAGAACTGAACGATAAACAGATCTTCAAAGTATTTAATAACTATCAAGAAAGATTGTGTTCTGCGATATTTTTTCACTTTAGTATTCACTGTAGTAGGGTTGTGAATCGACTGCTAATTTTGCGAATAATGCCAATTTCAGGCCAGGTTAGTGTCAAATGAGCATCATATCGCCCTACGACGAGATTAATATAATCAAAATCCTAAAATTTACTTAAGGACGAGAATTACAGACTAAAAAATTGAGCTGCCATGTGAATATAAGGGGATGTTTAAGAAGTGGGTATTACAGTAGGTGGATATTGAAGATGATATTTATTGGGAAAAAAAAAAATGTATAGTGCATGCCCAGGAAAGATGCATAATGAAAAGGAGAAAGATGAACGGCCCTTTCCATCCGATGACGTCTTTTTTATTTCATCCTCGCTATCTTCAGGAAATTTAACTCATCGAAGGAAAGATTTTCGATAATTATCAGAGGTAATAGAGGGATTTCATTTAACAGGCAAAGTAAAATAAATAAAATCGTTCGGAGGCTGTCACTGATAATCGATAATGCACACCAGCAGAGTAAAAGGAGGGAAATGTGGCTTTTTAGATGTTCTGTTAATTATTTTCACGTCTTGGTTTTTCTAAGGCCAAATTTTCAGTTATCCAAGTGAATGAAGGAAAGCGAAAAGAAGCTAACAAATTAAGAGACACAGAAGAAACAACGTAAAAAATAAAAAAGCCAAAATACAAATAAACAGACAAAAAAAGGAAGAGTAAAAAAAAGAACGAAAAAAATGAAAGCGAAGAAAATAAAAAGTGAAACGAAGAAAAAAATAGGGGCGAAAACAAAGAAAACATGAGACTAAAGAAAAATGAAAAAGCAAGGAATTACAGAAGAGCGAAGACACGAAAAACGAGAAACGAAAAGGCAAAAAAGAAATGAACATAAAAACCGAAAAAACGAAATAAGAATGAAAACTAAGAAAAGGAACAATAAAACATAAGAAAAACAAGAAAAAAAGAAAATGGGGGAAAGGAGTTAAGAACAAAACAAGAGTAAGAGCAGACTACAACAGCAGAGAAAACCAAGAAAAAAGAAAAGGGGGAAAGGAGCTACGAACAAGACAGGAATGAGAGCAGACAAGAGCAGACAGAAGCGCCTGAAAAAGAACGCCTAATATAATGTTTGGGTGAGGGGTCTGCGGCGACATGTTAATCCCAGGACGACCTAGCCCCCACCAGCCTCTCCTTCCACTGCCTTTCATTTGTATCCCAGGACAGACGTGAGTGCGGCCGCTACCCCCATTAATTTCCACAGCTCCACCGCCACGAGCGCTATTGCCGACGCTATCGCTGTTATTGCTGGGTGTGGCTATAGTGCGTTTGCTTTCATCTGAGGGAACTGGATAACTCTCCCAACTTCAGTATTAAGTCCTGAATGCACAGACTTCGATGAACTGAAATGCGTGTCAGTGGTTACTATAAGTTGGAATAAACACTGGTTACAATCTCACTTTCTTTCCATTTTATACTCTCTCTCTCTCTCTGCCCTACTTCCCCACCCCACACAGCCATCCTTTTCCTTCTCTCTCTTTCTTTCCCTCGCTCCCAGGCGGCCCAAAGCGGCTTCTACCGTCAAATTAATTGTGACGTGGCCATTTTTTCCACCCTTCCCTTCTGCTCTGGAAAATATGTCTCTCCCCCGCGTAATTCATTTTTATTATGGCCATGTTTTTATACCATGGCCTCTCTCTCTCTCTCTCTCTCTCTCTTTTCTCTCTATCTCTCCCCAAAACAGGACAATCAAAAAACTAATTAAACCCAAAATAATTCACCTGAAGAAAAATCGAACCCGTGTTTACTTTCACCTAAAAATACGACGATGCCTTACTACATATATTTCTTACTTTTTTTTTTTTTTTGCTGAGAGAGAGAGAGAGAGAGAGAGAGAGAGTCTACTAGTCAAGCCCAACAGCCATGAGAATAAAATACTTTCTTGTAGGAGTTTGGGAATTAAGTAAAGAGCGATAGCAAACTCAATCAATCAAGTTACTAAAATAATGGTTGCAATAATATACAGTTCCTTCTAACGCAATCATGAAAGAATAACCACACTCAGAGAATATCGTCACTAAAGTAATATTCCTAAAACATTTCTGCATCTGACATTACTTAAAAATGTGTGTAAAATAATGCTGCTATGAAGACAGTATGTATAAATAATATCGGTAATTAAATGTTAATATAATGTTATTGTTATTAAAGTTAATATAAAACAGTAAATTTAAGTCTTCCAAAAAAATAATTTCTTACTCCACGAAGGAACTATTATTTTTTACTACAAGATGGCACTACAAAACTTTTTTTAAATATTTTACAAGACTCATATTAATAATTTTTTTTTTCTCTTCGCCGTAATCCATGGTAGTCGAAAAAATGAACCCATGAGTGAAATTACTTTCATCATTATCAATACGTCATTTGAACTTTATTTTTACTCTCTCCAGACGATTTTATTCAGCTCAGGAGAAACTTCTGAACTGGAGGGTTTACATATACCCAAGACTACCTCCTTCACTAACAGAGGGGTTTCCTATGCTGAATAAAATCGTCAGGAAATCGCAAGAATAAAATGCAACAGATGGACTCGGGTTTTAGGTGTTTGTGTCTATGTAAGGAAGAGACGGCAATTCTACAGACTAACAGACCGATGAGAAACACATATTTGGCAACGGTAACAGACAACGGCTAGCCAGCAAATTACCCCCTTGCGAGGTGTAAGTCCCCGGGGCTAGGCTACCGTGGACCACAACATTTAAGGGCAGATGACTGGACAACGCCCTTAGTGATCGAGCAAGTTTTTTTTTTTTTTTTTTTTTTTTTTTTTTTTTTAAGAACAAACACCACCCACCGTCTTTCCCCGCCTCTTTTCTCTGCCATTATCACACTTACCCGTGCACAGAAAGCAATAATTTTAGTAAACTTAATTCTCGAACATCAGGAATTCGTAAAAACCAATATTTTGCAACAAGAATTGATGTTTACCTTGAAGTTCAACGATATTTACGTAACATTATTAAACCCGGTGTTGCATATACCTATTTATGTGACATCAGTATTATGGTAAGTAACAATGATATTTCATAAAAAGAAAAATATAATCATTTCACTAACGACATTACGATGAGATGGTTAATAAAGTCAAGCAGAGAGAGAGAGAGAGAGAGAGAGAGCGAGGGGGAGGGAGGTAGCGTGATGTGGTGGTTGGGGAAGGTGTCGGGGAGTGGCACCTTACAAGGAGACGGAGGGTTGGGAGGAGTTGAGTTATGGCACTGAATTACATTACTTTGTGCTATGACCAGGCTCGCACGAGAATTACATTACTGTCTTTGGGAGTAACGCCTAGGATGGGGCGTCGGTAATTACTTTTTGCTAGGGAGAGGCTGGGAGTAACATGGAACGATCGTGTCTTATACTATGAAATCGAATTATATTACTGTGTGCTCAGGGGCGTAGCTGTGAGTAATATCCAGGTCGAGAGTATCTTCCGTTACGACAATGAACAGCGTTAATCTGTGCTAAAGTGACGCTGGGAGCAGAATTACACTGCACTTGTGGGATTATCGCCTCAGGAAGGTGAAGGATAATTACTTTGTGTTAGGACGATGCTGGCAGTAATATCCAACCAGGGAATATCTCAGCTCCATTAACACCATGCCTGTTACAGTCTAATCTTCCTGATACCGTACTCTTTCATTTACCTTCAAAGCATCTCTGGCAGATTTTTTTTTTTTTTTATAAATAACAGAACGGAGGAAGGAAAAACAAATGGGTAAAAAAAAAATAATCCATACACCAGATTACTGGTGTCCTCTGTTCATAAAATATCTGTAACAGTTAGACTTGAACAGTTGTGGGATGAAATTTGGAGGAAAACACCTCTGGGGAAGAGAGTTCCAGAGAGATGCAGTTCGGGGAATGAAAGAATTCTGATAGGCAGAAGTTCTGCAATATGGTTGAGTGACATTCCAGTCATGAGCGCTACCAGATGCCCGTGTAGCACGAGGGAAGGCATAGAGAGGTGGCACCATGGACGCAACTTCGTCTGAGCATTTGCCAAAAAAATATCTGTAAAATAATGCAAGGGAGGCAACATTCCTTCTTACTTGCAGGGGAGGTAGTTTATATGTAATGGCAGGGTTGTTAATGATTCTAACAGCTTTATTCTGAATTTTGTCTAGTTGTCTTAATGCAACCTCTCCACAACCATTCCACAAGGGTGAGCAATATTCAAGCTGAGAGCGCACATGACTCTTATAAATTATAGCTAACTGCTCATCGGCGAAGAAGTTACGGACTCTGTACAATAATCCAAGTTTCTTTGAGGCGGTTTTAGCAAGTGATCTGACATGAGAGGTCCAGCTGAGGGCAATGTTAAGTGAGACACCAAGAATTTCAATACTTTTGGAGATGGGAATATTAGTAGCACTGAAGGTAATGTACGAATCTGGCAATATCTGTCTATTAGTAAACTGTATATATTTAGTTTTACTAGCATTAAAAGAGACAAGGTTGTTTTGTCCCCATTCACTGATTGTAGATAGATCTTGACTTATGGAGATGGCTGTACTGAGCTGAGAGGTAGAGATATTAGACTTTGTAAATGGATGTCTGAGTGTGAATGAACTACGTAGTGCTGAGTCATCTGCATATGAGTGAATGGGAATGTGAGCGACAGATAAGAGATCATTAATATGAACCCCTACAGTTCACCAAGTCTCTAAGCTGAATAAAACTGTTTCCTTACAAGAAGAAAATAAAGAAGACGAAATCGTAGAGAATATGACAGTGACAATGAAGTTCACAAGTATGTGGTAGGATGTGGCTGGAAGCAGCACCTAAGTTGAAGAAGAAACACCGTGGGTGGCAATAGCTTGGAGGAAAAACACCAAATACAGAAAAAGAATCCAGGATTTATTTAATGATTCACTTCTGACGGCTTCTTCGGGAATGATAAACAGTGAATTATAGAGCTCCTAAAATAGTGTAGGCCAGACGTGGGACAACATTAAGCGTTTACCTTGCAAATGAGGTTAAACAGACATTCCACTCGATGGCAGGTGTGATAAGGACGTCCCCTATTCACTAACGTAGAGTTCGGTTATGTGGAAGGGCTGTACTACCTAAAAGAGCAGTACCTAATACCAATGTCCGCTATACGCACAGAGTAGGAACAGAAGTTGTAAGAACAGGGACAGTTACGGCTGAAGGTTTGGGAAGCAAGACTCGTCAGCGACGTGAACGGCAAGGCTGAGGTGTATATATGTTCCAAGTATGGATCGTGATTAGGTTAACACAGGTTAGACTCTTCGGGATTTAGACAAAAGAATCACTGAATATATACATGGCATGAAAAAACTGCGCCAAAACAATGTTATAGTCAAACAAATGGGAAACCAATAGCTAAATAACCAGGAGGGACGCTAGGTTCATCAGATATAAGAATAACAGAAACAGATGTAGATGTCAGAAGCTGCATTTATTGTAACGGGAAACAGCTTTAACCAAGACGCTGAACTTTCAACGTTGGCTAGACCCTCAGAACACCTGCCAAACAGCGAAGTATCTGTTTAGCGCATTCGTCAGGCAAACGTAGTGTTGTCGCACCTCCGGCCACGGCTGTATAAGGAGCTCATTTGTATCAACCGTTTGTCACCTCTTAAGAATCCGTCACTGCAGAAAAGCTGAATAAATCTCTGGTCTTCTCTTTGCATTTTGGTATTTTTCTTAGCATCCGGGTTAATGAATACTTACCCGGAGCTAGTTTTACATGGATAGGAAGCAAATTTAACAGGAAAGTTGTGACCAGCAAGTTGAATTTCATGTCCATAAAGTACACTATTGTGTCCATGCCTACTACCCCACCCTCTGCCTGTGAATGCCAACACCTCACACTCTCTCTGTTGATGCCCATACTCTGTTAATATCCACCCCTTGTCAGTATCACCCTTCCTTCGTCTGTTAACATCCACTTTCTATCTGTCAACACCCACCCTGTCTGTTAACGCCCACTCTGTCTGTTAACACCCACTCTGTCTGTTAACACCCACCCTCTGCCTAACGTCCTCTCCTACCCCACCACCACCACCAACCCGCTCACTAGAAAAGGCCCCGCCCGCGTTGCAATTATCATGCATTTGCACATATTACTGTTCTGCCGCCGACTCAACTGTTTTTCACTCCTCACTCTGCCACGCCTTTCCTTCGTTCTTTCTTATTTATTTCTTGTACCTTGGCATCTTTCTCGATTTTTTTCTTCTTTCTTATTTCTTGCTGTCTTGTTATTTCATCTTGTTTACTTATCCCTTCTTAGTTTTCTTACACGCGCGCGCGCGCACACGCACACGCACACACGCACACACACACACACTCCATCGTCCCCCCCCCCAAGGCCCCATCAGAAAGGCGACTTCTTGTTCTTCCTCCTCTTCCCCTTCACTTTTTCTTCTACTCTTTCCCCTTCTTCCCTTCTCTCTATTCTCCCTCCATCTCCCCCTGTCTCTATTCCCTTTTCTTGCCATTTTCCTTTTCCTCCCTCTCCCCTCCCCCTCTTACTTTGTCGCAGCCAGGTTCTCTTGTTATGAGTCCATATTATAATTACAAATCATAATAGATAGATAGATAAATAGATGGATAGACAGCTCTATGCGAGCCTGGGAATGGGAAATGATCTTGCAAGTTACACTGAGGAAAAGCTGACGACAGATTACGAAGTAGCCAGTCAGTTGTCAGCAATTCACGAGGTGAACAAGCCTTGTTGACCATACACACACACACACACACATACTCACACACAGGCTTCTAGAACTTTCCAATCACAGGGAACACACGTGATACGTCTCCTGTTTCACCAGAATTTAAGAAAGAGAGCTCAGAAGGAAGCTAGCCACAGAACAGACAGGTCGCAGGGAGAAGGGCTTAGCAACTTGGGAGAGAGAGAGAGAGAGAGAGAGAGAGAGAGAGAGAGAGAGAGAGAGAGAGAGAGAGCGAGACAGGGAGACAGGGACTCTACTCATACTCACTCGTGAGTGAGAGACTTGTTAATATTTCCAAGACAAATAAAAATAGTCCCATACTATTCTTTACCTCTCCTGTCATTGCACGACAAATGGGAAAGAAGATTATCTACTTACAAAGCTACTCAAGTATAACAACCGCTCGTCCACAAGTCTAATATATATAACTTCTCTACAAGTAACTACAAAGTCTTTCATGACATTTGGTGGCAGCGGTAGTAAATGGAAACCTCCTTCTCTCCCTCTTCCTTTTCCTTCCCCTCCTTCTCAGCTTCCCCTCTCCTCCTCTTCTCTTTCTTCTCCCTCCCCTCTGCCTCATCCTCCCTCTCATTCTCACCCTCTTCCTTCATCTACCCCTTCTTCTCTCCGTCTTCGTCCCTCTCTTTCCCCTCTCCTTCTTCCCCTCCCTTCCTCCTCTTCTTCCAGGGAACTTTGGAAGGGCACCTCAAAGGAAAACTCCGCTTCCACTACTTCTAATTAACAAGATGAAGTTACTATTATCCCGGGCAGGTATAGAGAAAACTTTGCTCCTACTTACGACTAATGGAGCCTTCGATTGGAGGGGAGAAATTAATGAGTTACCCCTCCCAACTTGGTCTGGGAGAGGCCTAAAGAAAATGGAAGATGCTGTGTGTTTGTTGTTGTCAATGTGCACAATGACGTAATGGGGTTTATATGTATTTATACCCTGTCAATACGAGGATGTTTTATTGTTATTATTATTATTATTTTTATTGATAACTAATATCATTCCTCTTCTCATCCCCATTCTCTCTCTCTCTCTCTCTCTCTCTCTCTCTCTCTCTCTCTCTCTCTCTCTCTCTCTCAACTTTTCAATCCCTCTTCCCCTCGCCCCCACCCTCTCTCACATCCCCACAAGGACCCACAAATTTATCACATCCCCAAGAGCCCTCAATAAATCCCGAATGTATGGGGTGCTCAGCCGTCCCATGTATCACCCCTCTAAGTGCCCCTCGCCTCTCTGCCACAGTACCCCCTTGTGTACCCAGTTTTGATGACCGTGGCGAAAATTAACAGGGTCGTGAGAGAGAGAAAAAAAAATGAAAAACAGGGTCGTGAGCGAAAAAAAGTCATAAAAAAAAGGCCATAAAAAACAAGGTCATAAATGGAAAAATTTTTGATAAGGGTATCTTATTATCATGTTATCATTCTCTTTATAAACCCATCTATCTATTTATCTATCTATCTATCATGGGTCTATCTCTCCGTTAACCATTTAATCTATCAACATCATCTATCGCCCCCTCTCCAATGCCCCTCGCCTCTCTGCCACAGTACTCCCTTGTGTACTCAGTTTTGATGACCATGGCGAAAATTAAAAGGATCACGAGAAAAAAGACAAAAGGTTATGAAACAAAAAATTGAGTTATGAAAGAGGAAAAAAGTATATATGGTTAATTACTTTGCATGGATATCTGTGTCTATAAACTCGTACTCTCTCTGTGTCAATATACACGATTTTTCTGTGTTTGTGTCTGTGTGTGTCTGTATATTTACTTATTTACTTCCCTATTTTCACCACCAAAATGCCTACTCTTTTATTTTTATTACAGTCACCCCTTCCATACCAAAATTAAGTCTCTCTCTCTTTCTCTCTCTCAGTCCACGTCAGCACCCCCCCCCCCCATCAGCACACATGGATGAGATCAGAAGGCGGCCAGTGGAAGGAATCTGATTTTGTGGACTCCTTTGTCGTGTCAGCTGGGGGATTAGGGAAGGTGTCAGGCAGGGATTAGGGAAGGTCTCAGGTAAGGATTAGGGAAGGTGTCAGGTGGGGATTAGGGAAGGTGTCAGGTGGGGATTAGGGAAGGTCTCAGGTAAGGATTAGGGAAGGTCTCAGGTGGGGATTAGGGAAGGTGTCAGGTGGGGATTAGGGAAGGTGGAAAATTAGTTGTGTAAGGCTGGGATTAGGGAGGGTATCAGGTGGGGATACTGAAATAACAATACTTCCCTACTAGCATCCCCATCTTCTCTCTCTCTCTCCCTCTCCCTCTCTCTCTCTCTCTCTCTCTCTCTCTCTCTCTCTCACCTTATACAACCGATAATATATTCGTAAGGCAATGGGTGCAAACATAATCACATCAGCTGCACTCACACCAAAATCCTTTAATGGTGATTTAGCTGGAAATACAAAAAATAAACTATACACACATGCATTTCCTGTATGGCGAAATGTATGCATACATTAAAGAGATTCGCCAATAAATTTACGAGGATATCTATGCCAAAATAATTTCCGCGTTGCTTTGAACTAGAATCCTATTTGAGAGAGAGAGAGAGAGAGAGAGAGAGAGAGAGAGAGAGAGAGAGAGAGAGATAAAAAGTGCGTGTTATTAAAGTCTGTATACCAGTTAACAGTAGTGGTATTTTCACACACACACACACACACACACACACACACACACACACACACACACACACACACACACACACAAGCATCATCTAAATGGCCTAACACCAAAATTTTCCATACCCTCCTACTGCAAAATATACAAGATAACTCACGCGGCCTATAACGTAAATTCCAAGGCAAATTTCCCCGTCACCTCTCGTCCAAAATCCTATAATGGCAAGGGCGAGGAAGGCAATGTGTAAATGGCGCTGGAGTGACTGATGGGCCCACTTACAAAAGATCACCCAACATTAGAACGACACACACACACACACACACACACACACACACACACACACACACACACACACACACACGCACACACACACGCACGCACACACACACACACACACACACACACACACACACACACACACACACACACACACACACACATACGAGTCTTTAAATTTTTTTCGGGAATATGGTGACGCCAGATTGAAAGTTTTTTTTTTTCCTCTCTCTCTCTCTCTCTCACACACTTCACTTTTATGGGTTCTCATTCCCGGTTCTACAAGCTCGACTATCTCTTGCTACTCTCTCTCTCTCTCTCTCTCTCTCTCTCTCTCACAATATATGCCCCGTTATTGCGGTGGATCCAAAGCTGATAACGCGATTCCTCTCCCAGACTCCGACGCACCCAGCACTTCATCAGGGGCTCACAAAGATTGGGGGGCAAGCTAGGAGGGGCTAGGAGGGGAGAAGGGGGGCTAGGAGGGGAGAAGGGGGGCTAGGAGGGGAAGAAGGGAGACTAGGAGGGAAAGAGGGGGGTCTAGGAGGGGAAGAACGGGGCTTGGAGGCTAGGAGAGAGAGAAAGGGGAAGGAAAGAGACAGAGGGGGTAGAAGAGGGGGGACAGTGGGTAGCAGAAGGAAAGGGGATGGTCTAGGAGAGAGGGAAAGGGGGAATGCGAAAGGGAAAAGGGGGAATGCGAGAGGGAAAAGGGGAAGGGGAGAGGGGATGGGGGAAGGGGAGAGGGGATGGGGGAATGACAGAGGCAAAGGAGGAAGGAGAGAGGGGAAGGGGGTAGGAGAGAGGGGAAGGGGGTAGGAGAGAGGGGAAGGGGGTAGGAGAGATGGGAAAGGGTAGGAGAGATGGGAAAGGGTAGGAGAGGGGTGAAAGGGGAAAGGAGTATTGGGGAACTAGAAGGGGAAAGGAATTTTAGGAAGGGGGAAAGGGTGCTGGGGAACTAGCCTATAAAAGAGGGGAAGGGGGTCTCTAAGAGAGGGGAAAGGAGTCTATGAGTGAGGGGACGGGGAACTACGAGGGAAAAAGGGTGGTGAGGGGTAGGAAAGGGTGGTGGAGGGGAGGGGCAGGGGATATGGGAGAGGGAAAGGGTGATGGAGAGGGAAAGTGGGGACGATGGAGGAGAGATTGACCAAATATATGAAATAGGGCGGATTGGTTGGAGCTTTAGATATGGAAGGGAGACTGCTGGAGAGGGGAAGGGGTTCATGAGAGGAGGGGAAGAGGAGGGAGAGAGGGGAGAGGGGGGAAAGAGGAAAGAGCGTTGGAAAGGAGGAAGAATGCTGGAGAGAGGCTGAGGGGAGGAGGGGGAAGGTTTGGTGGGAAGGTAACCTCGGAAGAAAGGTCAGGTGAGTCGGTGTGTCGTGTGAGTCGATGCGTCGGGTGAGTCGGTGCGTCGGGTGAGTCGATGTGTCGGGTGAGTCGGTGTGTCGGGTGAGTCGGTGTGTCGGGTGAGTCGGTGTGTCGGGTGAGTCGGTGCGTCGGGTGAGTCGGTGCGTCGGGTGAGTCGGTGCGTCGGGTGAGTCGGTGTCGGGGAGAGTCGGTGTGGGCGTCACTTTACTATGAATGGAAAAAGCTGACGAGATAAAGTGAGCTCTCTCTCTTTTCACCCTCTTGTTTTTCACTCTCTCTCTCTCTCTCTCTGAGGAAGCACACAGGCAAGCAAGGAAGTCATGAGGGAAGGTTTTTGAAACAAGTTACTTTTCTTGCTTCTCACCTGAAAGTAGGGGGAGGGTAAGAAACAAGGTGGGGGGCAGAGAGGGGGGGGTTAGGGAGGAAAATAGACAGGAGATAAGGGCAGGAGGTAGGGGGGGAGGGCGATGTGAGGAAGGGGAAAGGAAGAGGAGGAAGTGGAAAAAGGAAGTGAAGGAATAAGGGAAGGAGGAGAGTAGGAGTAGAGGAATGGAAAGACAGAGAAGGTAAATGAAGAGAGAAACGGGGAGGGGAAGAGTGAAGAGTTACACGGAGCGGAGGGTAAAGTGTGGGATAAGGGTATAGTGAGGGTATGGGACAGGGGAAGACGAGGGGAGGGGAGAAAACATGAGAGAGAGAGAGAGAGAGAGAGAGAGAGAGAGAGAATGATAAAATAAGGGCAAGAGTTAAGAAGAAATAATTACCAAGGAAAAGAATGGCGAGCAGGAAAGAGATTGAAGGTGGGGGGAGAGGGGAAGGGAAGAGAGGAGAGGGGAAAGGAGGAGCGGGAAGAATCGGAGGGATGTTAAAAAGGGGGAAAAAGGGGTGGTGGTGAGTGGATGAAAGGGGGAGAGGGTTGGGCGAAAGGGCGGGTGGGAATGGGTGGGAGTGAGAGATGAGGAGCAGTGAGTGGGAGGGTTAAGTGGCGATGTGAGGGGGTGAAAGTGAAGAGATGAGGGGTAGAAAGAGGGGTGGTGAGGGAGGGGTGGGTGGGATGAGAGGGAAGGAATGTGCTGGAATGGTAAAGGAAGGGGACGGAGAAGAGTGGAAGGGGCAGTGGGGTAAGGGAGGAGGGGAGAGGAAGAACGGAAAGAGGAGAAGAGAGAAAGGTGGGGGGGGGCAGAATTAAGAGGTGGGAGGGGGTCGGTGGGGGGAAGGGAGCAGCTAGGTAGGTCAGGGTTGGAAACTAACATTCTCCCCCTTAACGAAAATCCGTAAATCGCCAAGCATCACCCACCTGTGGTAAATGGATTCTGATTTCGCATTATTTATTGGAAAGCGATTACCGTGTGGGGGGCAGCGAGGGGTGGGGATGGAGGGTTAGTGAGTTTTCAGGAGCTAGAGAATATCGTTACTCGTGAATTTACTGAAAACCCTGATAAAATTTCCATAACTCTACCGCAGCACACTCTTCTTCTTCTTCGCCTCCTCCTCCTCCTTCTCCTCCCTTTCTTTTCCTCTCTTCTCTACCTCATTCTATTTTCTTCCACTTTTCTTCTCTTTCTTCCTCTTCTTCCTCTCTTCCCCTCCCTCCTCACCACTAGTCTTTACGCCCTCTTCCTTCCCCTCCCTCTCCTTCACCTCTTCCTACTCTCTTCCTCCTTTCTTTCCCACTCCATTTTTTTTCTACCATTTTTCTCTTTCTCTCCATTCTTCCCCTCCCTCCCAGCCATAAGATTCAGAGTCCTCTTATTTCCCCTCTTTCTCCCAATGCCTTCCCCTTCCTCTCGTCTTCCCCACCCCAATCTCCTTTCTCCAACTTTCTTCTCCCATATCCTCTTTCTTCGCTTCTTGTCCTCCATTTCCAACCCCAACCGCGGCCTCCTTCTCTTCCTTCCCATCCTTTTTTTTTTTTTTTCCAACTCCCCCATTCTTCCCCACCCAATTCTCATCTCACACTTTTTTTTCCCTCACTCTTTCATGCTCTTCCTCCCTTCCCACCGCACACTTCTCGCTTTTTTACGTTTTACTCCTTTCTTCCCTCTCCTCCCTTTCTCACTTTCCTCCCTCCCACCCCACTCCTCTCCTCCTCCCTCTCACTTTATCCCCTTCCCACTCATTTCTCATTTTCTTTCATCCTCCCGTTCTCTCCTTCAGTGTGTGGGTGTTGAAGTGTGATCAACATTTACGTAAAAGGGCTAAAAATTCTCGAATCTGAGAGTGGATTCTTGAGTAGGAGTGGGAGTGTGACTGTGGATGTGGGTGTCGGAGTGACATGCAGAGTATTATCAAGTGTGGTTGTTGCTGTGGGTGGGGCAGTGGGTGTGAGTGGGTGTACAAGTTGGTGTGATAGAGACAAGCAAAGGATTATCAGGTGTATGGGTGTGGGTGTGGATGTCTGAGTTGGTGTTGGTGTATGACTGGTGTGATGGACAAAAAGACGATTATGAATGGTATGGGTGTTGGAGTTGGTGTGTGAGAGGGTGTGTGAGTTGATGTGATGGACACATATAGCGGATTATCGTGTGTGTGTGTGTGTGTGTGTGTGTGTGTGTGTGTGTGTGTGTGTGTGTGTGTGTGTGTGTGTGTGTGTGTGTGTGTGTGTGTGTGTGTGTGTGTGTGTGTGTGTGTGTGTGTGTGTGTGTGAGGGGGCACATCATTTATAGCACTGTCCATTGTTGAAGTGAAGAGATATACTGCCATGAATGCTTGGAGGAGGAACTGGAGGAGGAACGGGAGGAGGAGGAGGAGGTATGAAGAGGAGGAGGAGGAGGAGGAGGAGGAGGTGGAGGAAGAAAAGTGAAGTAAGCAAGGGGAAAGAAAATGAAGGTGAATGAGGAAGCAGTTGAGGGATGTTGACGAGGAAGAAGAAGAGGAGGAGGTGGTGGAGGAAGAAAAGGCGAAGCAGAATGAGAAAGATAAAAGACAGCAAGGAAGAAACGTTGAAAAAAATAAAGCAAGAGCATACCAATAAACGAATAATAATATTGACAAGGGAGAGAATCTACAAAATAAGAAAAAAAAAAAAACATGAAAGAAAAGACAGTAATGTAATTGTAAAGAACACCATGAAAACAGGAAAAAAAAAAAAAAAGATGATTATGAGGAAGAAATATTTAACCAAAAAAGTATAACGGAAAAAAAAGCGTTAGGAGAAAAAAAAAAAAAAAAAAAAAAAAAAAGACTCGGAGGAAAAAAAAAAAAAAACTCTTGGTCGCATTAACTATCACCAACCTTCAGCTAACACCTGACGATTTTACTCAGGTGGAGATGATCACAGGAAGATACGTGTTAATTCTGTCTCCATTAATCCTCTCACAGTCACTTTAACTTGAGTGTTCTATCTGAGTAAACATTAAGCGATTTAATTCAGCAGAAACGAAAGCAGAACAAATAAACACTGAAACTCAAGGAAAGATAAAAAACTGAAGGTCAATTAAACGCCGCCACATGAAAGTGAGAAAAAAGAAATAAGAAAAAAAAGTTTGAAAAGCGACGAGTAGGCTACGAAGATAAGTAAAGGTGACATATACTGGATGGGACTGAATAAAATGTGCAGTAAAAATTGAAAAAGGACAAAACCATCAAAGAAGAGAAAAACATGCAAACAAGGCATGAAACAGAAGAACACACACACAGCAAAATGAATTGCCACAGGGAGAGAAAATATAAAAGGTAAGCATGCAAGATGAAACAGAGGAGGCAATTAAAAAAAAGGGATCTAGCACAAGAAAAGCATGAGAAGTAAAAACATAAGCAAGCAAGGAAGGGAGATGCAAAGCTGAAGAAGAAAAAACACAAGTAGCCTAACACAAAGACATGAAGAAAAGTTTAAAAAACAAGTAGGTAAACAAGAAAAATTAAACAGATGACAATATTAGAAAAAAGTACAATGACAAGAAAAACATAAGTAAAACCATAAGCAAGGAAGAGAGATACAAAGAAAAGCTGAGGAAGTAAAAACACAAGTAAGCAAACAGACATGAAGGGGAAGGGGAGACAGGGAAAAGGAAGTAGAGACGGGGAAGGGGAAGGGGAGACAGGGAAGGAGGAGGAGGCAAGGGGAAGGGGAGACAGGCAAGGAGAAGGACGGATGAGCAAGGGGAAGGGGAGACAGGGAAGGAGAGACCCTAAGAATGCATCACGGCGGATCGAGTGACATCTTGGATAATGCAATAGAGGAGACCACAATGGCGAGGTGGCGCATTACTGCAAGACCCGTGAAAACCTGGGTGGAGGGGAGGGGGGCTAGTTGGACAATAGGATGAATGGAGTCTGTGGACGGGAAAGGGAAAGGGATGGAAAAGAAGTTGTGGCTGGGACAGGAGAGGAAAGAAGAGGAGAGGAGAGAACGGAAGGGAAAGGTTGAGACGGGACATTGACAGAGGAGATGAACTGAGAAGAAAGGAGAGGAGAGACGAGGAAACACACAAGAGGACAAGAAGAGGAAAGGAGAGAGAAAGAGAGAGAGAGAGAGAGAGAGAAACACGCTCTACACGTCTCTCACTGCTTCTGGAGGAGTGGGGGTTGACAGGGTGTGAAATGCAGCTAGAAAACAGAGACAGAGGGTGGAAGGAGTGGTATGGGAGTCGCATTATGTCCTCTCTCTCTCTCTCTCTCTCTCTCTCTCTCTCTTAACACCGCATCCTGTAAGGGGTAATCCCTCTAGGGTCGCATTATGTTCCTGCCTCTTTACAGCATTACGAAAACCAGAATATTATGTATTTCATGTATTTATGTGTCCTGTATTTCTCATGTACTGTATGTGTCTTGTATATATCGTGTATCTCTAGTGTATTTACTGTGTGTCGTGTATTTCTCATTAATTTTAGGTATATTTCTTGTGTCGTGTATTTATCTGTCGGGTAATTTTCACGCATGCATCATGTGTCGTGTATTTACAGTGTATTTCTCGAGTGTTAAGTCCTTCTCATATTTAGTATACGGTAGAGCTGGTGTGCTTCTGTTGTATCGATAATCTAGTGTTTGTGTATATCTGCTGTATTTCTTCTGTATGTGTATTAATTCTTCATCTGTAGCCTGGTGTCATGTATCCTCTCGTGTAATTCTATCGCACCTGTAACCTCCAGTGTCACCTATTTCTCCCTTATGTGTATTTCTGTTGTATATAAATTTTCAATGTCATGTCTTCCTCCTGTACTCCTTCTTGATCTGTTCTTCCTGTGTCATATAGTTAATGTTTTATCTACCAGCACTTCTCCTGTGTGTATATTTTTCTTGTATCTGTATCCTTCTGTATCATATTCCTCTTGTTTGTATATTCCCGCACCATCTGAATTCTGGAGGGTCATGTTCCTGCTGCCATTTACTTCCGCTGTATGTGTATTTCTGCATTACTATTCCACCAGCACCTGTATCTCTTGGCGTGCCCTGTATTTCTCGTGTATGTGTATTTCCACGGCATCTGTATTTCCAGTGCGTGCGTCTGGGGCTGCATTTGGCTTATATATCCCAGGGTCAACGGAGCTAGGCTGGCTCATCGCTTATTCTCTCTGGCCCACCTTACCTTACACACACACACACACACACACACACACACGTCAAATATACAGAAAATGCACAGCATATACACTCGTATGGACATGAAACCTATCTATGAACACATGCATTCATATTAAGTTCCAAGAAGGTAATACCACACACACACACACACACACACACACACACACACACACACACACACACAGTTCCAAGAAGCTGATACTGCACACGCAAACACACTCGTAGCTCGAGGCCCTTCCGTCTTCTCGTCTTGCTGCGTCACAAGAAAGCATGAGCAAGCACACAGGTAAGGCACACGGCCAAGCAGACGCAGTCAACTAAACACAGTCAACACAAAGTCAAATACACACGGTCAACAGACAGTACTGTGCACACAGTTAAACACACACAGCCAAGCACACACAGTCAGTACACACAGTGAAGTACATGCAATCAAAGATATGCACTCAAACACACGGTCAGCGAACAGTCATGTGCACACGACAAATACACAGTCAGTACGCACAGTCATGTACACAAAGTCAGTCACAAAAAGTAATGTACACACAATCACAAACAGTCATGTACACACAGTCACTCATAGTCAAGTACACAATCAGCACTCAGTCAAGTGCTCACATTCAAGCATAGTCACGTCCACACAGTCAAGCACACACAGTCATGCACACACAGTCAAGCACACACAGTCACGTACACACAGTCAAGCCCAGTCACGTACACACAGTCAACACACAGTCAAACAAGCACATGGAGTCAGCACAGAAGGCAGGAACACAAGTCAGCAGAGAGGCAGGCATATTGGAGGAGACGCCAGGGTGGAGAGGCAGGGGGATAGAGTGAGGAAGGGAGTCCAGGGAAGAGGATGAGGCTGGGGGAGAGGATGAGGCAGGGTGAGAGGGTGAGAGAGGGTGAGGCAGGGGGAGAGGGTGAGGGAGGGAGAGGGTGAGGGAGGGTGAGGCAGGGGAGAGGGTGAGGCAGGGGAGAGGGTGAGGCAGAGGAAAGGAAGGGAAAAGGGTGAGGAAGGTCGAAAGGGAAAGGGACAGATGCAGTAGGATAGGGTGAACCGGGGTAAGGCAGGGAAAGAGAGCTAGGCAGGGAGAAAGGGTGAGGGAGGGAGGCAAGGAGAGACGGTTAGGGAGAGAGGCAGGGCGAGTGGGTGAGGGAGGAAGGTAGGGGAAGCGGAGAAGGAAGGGGGTTAAGGTGCGGGAAGGAAGCTGACGGATAGAGTGAGGAAGGAAGAAAGGGGAGAGAGAGTACATGTAGGCTGCATCTCACTCTAACCCTTCAGTACGAAGGCGACTTTTATTTTTAGTACTGTTACCTCGACGTTGTTATTCTACTTCATACATCACAAGGACTTCCAATGTGGTTGATTCATGCTGTCTTCTGGGGATTTTATGCAGCTGCAGAAAGATTTAACGAGGTGCGAGGCAATTAACTGACTTAGCTATATAACCCCTCTTTGTAATCAATCCTCTTTGCTCACGAAGTGCATAAGTTTTCAACCGTACAATAATATAGAAATATGATCTAAAACTTCAAGAAACTAAACATTACATTTTTACCGTCACTAAATCATTGCTGTGTCAGAACTTAACCACAGCTACACGATACGTTTTTAAATTTCAATAGGAGTACCCCATCAAGATTTTTGGGAAATTTAGAAAGACTTCACGTACTATATGGGGTGATAAAATGTATACCTAATCTTTACAATATGAAATCTCCGGAACTCAGTAAGGCTGTCTGAAGATGGCAGGATTATCATAAACAGAACATCATGATGAAGTTGTCGTTTCAGTAATAATGTGACTGAGAGAAAATACGGAAATTTGTCTCTCTGTTTCATGCATATCAATTACATATAAACAACTGCATATTCACACCTAAACCTCGACAAGAATGATATTGGGGGAAAACTTATTTATAGTAATTGGTCCTTTTTGTGTATAAGTTTCTGCCAACCCAAGGAGAGTTTGAGGTACAAGAGAACAATTTTTCACACACACACACACACACACACACACACACACACACACACACACACCTTCCCCTCCCCTCCCCACGCATACAGACACAGAGCCAACCAGGTCATTTGCCGACAAAGGGGAAGGGAAAGGGGGGAAGAGGAAAGAGGGGAGATACGAATGCTAGGAGGGGAAGTGGCAAAGAGGAGACGAGAGGGAGAAGGGAAGACGGGAACTGGGAAAGGATATGGGAAGATGGGAAGAAAAGGGGAGATAGACGAACAGATGAAGAGAATGGAAGGGGAAGATGAGAGGATGAAAAAGGAAGGGAGGATGAGAAGGTGAGGAAACAGGAAGCGAAAAGGAAAAGGAGGAGCAAGAGAAGAAGACGAGAGGGAGAGAAAAACAGGCAGGAGACGACTGGGCAGGAGGAGGAGGAGGCATGGGCGACTCGGTGGCTCGGTCGGTTTAGTGCAGGCCCCACAGTTATAGGATGCTCTGAGTGGTGGATTCGAGCCCCACCTACTGCCACTGAGTTTGTGGGATGGACACCCACAAACTAACGCCTTGTCCACAACTATCAAATAACCAAACCTACACCATACCATCGTCTAGTTCAACTGTCTTCTGTTTCACACTGTCCCCTGTAGCAGTATCTCTCCTAACTATCTCCTTACCCCTCAATAACTTGACCCTTTTTTGGTACAGTCATTCAAAGCAGAACTAGTAGCGGGTGAAGACAGGGAAAATGTGTCTCCCAGAAGCAGAAGGGAAACGGGAAGCGAGAGAAGTGAATAGGAGTGGGGAAGAGAGGAGGAGGAACAAAGGAACGGCAGGAGGGGAAGGGGAGGAAGAAAGGGAGAGCAGGAGAAGGAAGGGCAGATTAAAGAAAGGGATAGGAAGAGGCGAAGGAAAGGGAACAGGAGAGAAAGAAGGTGATGCAGGTCAAAGCGAGACTGGAGACAAGTAAAGACTGGAAACATGTGCCTACCAGGTTAAGAGGAGAAAGGAATGTGAAGGGGAAGAGAGCAATGAGAAAAGGGAGAGGAAGATGGGAAAGAGAGCAGAGGAAACAGAGCGGAGGGAAGGAAACAGAGGAATAGACGGAGGGGAAGCAGAAGGGGAGGGAGGTCAAAGCGAGACCGGAGGCGGGTGAAGACAGGGAAGATGTGCCTACCACGCGGCGCCTTGACTTGCAGATGTAATTCATGGAGAGAGGGGCGTAGGAGGCGCGGGGCAGGTGGCGGCAACGAGGCACTACTGGGTACAGAACTGGGGGGAAGGGGAGGAGAGAACGGGGTTGTTCGGGTACATAGTAGTGGTTATCTGGCTTTATGTTAGCTTAACCCACTGTAACTGAGCCTAACCAAACTTAAACTTTAACGTAACTTAGCCTAACCTTGGCGTCCTAACCTAACCGACCGGAACTGACAACCTTACCTACCCTAACCTAACCTAACAGAACCTAACCCAAACTGGGTACATAGCTAGGGGGGAGGGGAGGAATGTTTGGGTATATACTGGTGGTAGTGTCTGGCTTTACGCTAACCTAACCTAAATTAACATAGTCTAAACTCACTTAACTTCACCTAACTTAACCAAGCGTAGTGTAGCCTAATTTAATGTACCCTATTTTAACCTCGCCTAATTATAAAGGGTAGGCAGGTGGCGAGAGGAAGCCGTGTGGGGGGGATCAGGCTTTATATAATATCTTCCTAAGTAACCGATTCTTAAACTTTAGGGACAGGAACTTTTTTTTTTTTTGGGGGGGTGTACCTTCAAAGAATCTTAACTACCAAATTTAATTAAGGCGGTAAAAATCTTCTGGTATACTAAAACATAAAAGCGGGAGCACTGAGCGAATGTCCACGTCCACAATGGCAGAGTACAGTACGAAATGAAAGAGCTTTATAGATGAAACACACATGGCCTTAGCTTCATGACTTCATCTTGCTTCTTAAATGATTTTCTCGTTCTTAATGACTAGTTTTGACCTTTTTCGTTCCAAATCCTGTTCCTCTGATGCTTCTCAATCACCATAACAAATCTGGTGCAATTCAATGCCACATATTCCCCTGATAGAGGAAGACAAACTAACTAACCAAAAATATAACTTCCTTGGCTCAAGTAAAAGTTACGACCGAAAATAATCCTATGTTTCTAGTTCCCGAATTCTAGTCCGTCAAGAAGCTACGTAACATCTCTTACCTGGCGATTCATTTTCCATTATACACCTTAACAACCTCTAGCATGTTACTTATATCATTTTAATTAAGAGATAATTTACATGAGAGGATATAGAGGTGAAATGTACAAAATAAATCGCCAACGAAGATGTGTTATGGAATCAGCAAGGCCACTTAGAATACGACTCAACGTGTCTGGGATATTATGGTGCTATTTTCATGAGTGTCTTGGGATATAATTTTTTTCTGAGCTGATATGATGGTATGGAAATGGATGAGAGAAATGCAATCAACGTTTTTACTGGATAAATTCATTCCTAAGTACATCATTTCAACCTCTCTCTCTCTCTCTCTAAAACACACACACACACACACACACACACACACTCAATACAATGTGCCACACCACAATTCACCCATACCCCCCCCCCCTCCTTCTACCCGAACGCCTTGCACCGCCATTACAAGTACAGAGAGAGAGAGAGAGAGAGAGAGAGAGAGAGAGAGAGAGAGCGCACCCAACATCTATAACCATAAACACGTGTAGGATTACCAGGGCACCAACAGGACCCACAGCACAGGATTAGAGGAGGAGGAGGAGGAGGAGAAAAGAAGGAGGGGAAGAGGAAGATGATATGGAAATGTGGAGGAGAAAGAGGAGGAGGACGAGGAAAAGAAAAGGCTGGATTTGTAAATGAGGAACAGGAAGAATATATAATTTTAACTTTGCCTCATTACAAGGTTAGAGTATTTATCACAGCTCAGTCCAGTTAAAGCCCCACGACAGGAACTGATAACATTAAATGGGCAGTGAATACAGTATGATTACTTCTGTACAATATTAGTTGTTTCATTGTAGCAAATCAACCTCGTGTTAAATAATGGTACCTCAGATGAACTGTATGTGCTAGGTTAGTATCCTGAATGATGTATACGCGTTATTTGGTTAGTGTGTACGAACAACTTTGGTAAGAGACTAGTCACCCTTGCCTCAAATATTAGGAATGAGCTGCCTAACCCCTGGTGAGTGAAGTTTTTAGTTACTATGTCAATGAATGGTTACTATGTAACTAACTCTATGCATATAAGTAACTAAGGACCGGATTGCTGCGAACGGGTTTTCTCAGTTTTGATCCAAATTCAACCAAACTTGATGGAAATGTTCAGAGTCACATAAGGTGATGCAGGAATAGGCACGATGGAAGAAGGGTGTGGGATGGGCCAGTATGGATAAAAGCAAGCAATTAAAAAAAAAAATGAGACAAATGAAAAGTGAGGAAAGATGAGCGATGGTTAGGTAGGGTTTGGCAAGGTGGACACATGGTGGAGAGGGGAAGGCAGGAAGAAATAGGAGGAACCAGAGTGGAAGCAGGAAGGAACAGGGTGATGCAGGGTGAGGAAGGGGTCAGGTAAGATGAGGCATGAGTCAGGCAGGGTTAGGCAGGAAGGAATGGGGCGAGGCAGGGGTGAGGCAGGGGTCAGCGAGAGTGAAGGGGCAGCGTATACAGCTCCCACGGGCATGACAGAGGCAGCTGCGTCATGAGGTAATTAGTCCCAGGCACTCACAATGGCACCACCCCGCCCGGAAGAGCCATGAAGGGGCCCTAATTACACACATAAAGCACTCGGGGACCTAATTATAATTACATTTACGATTACAATTAACTCCCACCCCGCCTGCAACCGCGTCGTGGCAACACCTGCTCATACCCGCTGGCAAAACAACACCTTAATTACTGCTCCACGGATGAGAAGATGATTTACTTAAGACAAACAGGGTTACAGGTAAGCTCACGGATAAACAAATAAACAAACACATGCGTATCTCTCCTTGATGGCTGGTCCAAGGATGAACGCTTGATTTACTAAAGACACACAAGATTATAGACATGCTCGGATATAAACAATTAAGCAAAAAATAGTTTGATTTACTTTGGACCTACAGGATTTCAGAGAGGCTCACAAACAAACAAAAAAACTCACTTGATTAACTTAAAACAACCAGGCTCACGGAGAGACAAATAAACAAGCACTCAAGAAAGGATGGGTAGCTGTTTTAATTAGGACAAACAGAACTACAACAAAAAAACTCAGATAAACAAATAAACCCGTAGCTATCTCCATAATTATTTTTTTACATAATTTTCCTCATCTATCATTTCCTAGATTTATGCCCTTTCCTCCTGGGCCACCTTGTACTTCATTCTGGCTACCTGTTTTTTGTTTCTTGTTTTGTTTTTAGCTCAAAGTGGCTCCTCTGTAACTATAAGGAATAAAAACAGCCTCAATCGCCCAGTGAACAGTATGATTTTTTATATTTTACTTATATTATCATCAATTATAGGTAAAATTAAACCTCTTATAGTAAAGATGTTAATGAATAAAGGCTACACCTGACCCCCCCTAGTCCCTAAAAACTTAATAAAGATGAATAAAATCGTCTGGAGGGATCAAGCCTAAATTAAGAAAAACAGGTCACCGGAATGAAATGCTTTAATCGGCTGAGGAAGAAGCTTTGTTAGTGGAGGGTATAATGCTGCCTAAGTTGCAAGGTCAGACAAGCAATTAACTTCACTCCATTATCTGTCACAACAAGGCTCCTGAACTTTTAAGGGGAAAAGAAGTGGACGAAAAATAAGGTCTTTAGCATTCAGGGATGGGGGAAATATTTTATACACACACACACACACACACACTCTCTCTCTCTCTCTCTCTCTCTCTCTCTATTTCCAGGATATAACAGAGCAGGAGGAAAGATGGCCGCCAGCTCAGTGTATCATATATCACAAGAATATTCATATACTGCCTCGTGGTCAAGGATACGTGTGTGTGTGTGTGTGTGTGTGTGTGTGTGTGTGTGTGTGTGTGTGTGTGTGTGTGTGTGTGTGTGTGTGTGTGTGTGTGTGTGTGTGTGTGTGTGTGTGTGTGTGTGTGTGTGTGTGTGAGAGAGAGAGAGAGAGAGAGAGAGAGAGAGAGAGAGAGAGAGAGAGAGAGAGAGAGAGAGAAATAGACTGCAGGAAATGGAACAAGAATGGATCGGACCGGCAGAAAACCAGGCAAGATTAAGGAAGGCAGACAGTGGGTAGAAGGGAAGGAATAGAGGAAAGAGATAGTCTTTAATTACAGGAATGACTAAAAGATGAACTAGGATGATAGCCAGTAAAAAAGAGTGAATGGAGTACAAAGGATAGTAACGTCACAATGCTAGTCTAACGCAAGGAGAGGGGATAGTGGACGGCAAAACTGGATAGGAGTGGGAAGGATAGGAGTGTTACAGCGCAGGCAAAAACAGGGAAGATGGACGGTGCACAGAACGAAATGGGAGATTGAGGATAATAACACACGTCGCAAAGTGGAGTAGCAAATAATGACGTAATGGATATTGCGAAAGGGACGTCGTGAACAGAAACGTCACACAATGAAAGCTACAAGGAAAATGGATTGGAGGCAGAACAAAAGGAACAACAGGATAGATAGCAATGTCGGAATTTAAGCAAGAACAAGGAAGATGGATAGCAGACAATTTAAGAGAGGAACCTGAGAGTAAACACGGTGCCAAGAGTGAGATGGAACACAACAACGAGGTCGAGGAATGAATAGTGCCAGTGGAGGCATAGAACTGCCGTGCTGGGGGAAAGGATGTAGGATTGTTGGTAGGAGAAGGGATGGAGTGGAAAAGTATGGGAAGGAAGGGGAAGTGAGGAAGGAGCGGAAGGGCAAATGAGGATGAATGGAAGGGAAGGTGGAGAGGAATAGAAGGGTAAGTAAAGGAGGAATAGAAGGGTAAGTAAGGAGGAATAGAAGGGTAAGTAAGGAGGAATAGAAGGGTAAGTAAGGAGGAATAGAAGGGGATGAGAGGATGAAATAGATGGGGAAGTGAGGAGGAACGAAAGGGGAAGAAAGGAAAGAATGGATGAGGAAGAGAGGAGAAATGGAAGAGGAAATGATGAAGGAATGGAAGGGGGAGTGAGGAGGAATGGAAGGGGAAGAACGGAAGGAATGGAAAGGATAAGAGGAAGGCAGGAAAGCTTTACACTAAAACAACTAAGCACACATCACAAATGGAAATAGCAAAAAGGTGGAGCCAAAGTGGAATATTAAAGAAGGGCAGCTGAAGTGCAGAAGCCGGTGGATGTCAAAGTGGATTATGAAAGACAGCAGGTGGAGAAAAAAAAAAAAGTGGAGGTAGTAGGTGTGGAAGGCGGAGGCAGGCAGAGAACGTAGCAAGACAAAGGAAAGGTAGATGAAAAAGTGGAGAGTGGAAGAAGTAAATGACAAGAAAGAATACAGTGGAAGGAATGTGTGGAAAAGATTAGGGGACAAAAAAATTTGAGAGAGAGAGAGAGAGAGAGAGAGAGAGAGAGAGAGAGAGAGAACGGCCATCCACTTTATATTCCACTCTCACACTGCATCCATTTCAGCCAACTAGAGCCCTCGGTTTCTTCTGCCCTTGTCCCTGAAATGACGCTAGTGGGGGCGATGCTTCTTAGGGGGGGGGGGAAGGGTTAAAGGGAGGGAAATTAAAGGGGTTGGCTTGTGGTAGGTCAAGGAAGGGAGCATATAGGTGTGGGAGGGGGGAGGAGGGGGTGGGGGGAAAGGTTTGGAAAAAGGTGAGAGAAGGGAAAGGGGAAGAGAGAAGGAGGTAAGACTTGGAATGAGGTGTGGAGGAAAGAGGGAGGGGGAAGGTTTGGAAAGAGATATGGGGAGAAAGATGTGAGAGAAGTGGGCGGAAAGCTCTGGAAAGAAAGACTGTGGAGAGAGGCGGGGAAACATTTGGATACAGGGGAGGAAGGGGATTTGAGTAGGGAAAAATGTGGAAAGTTCATGTCTTTAGCTTCGTTGGGTCAGGGAAGAGGTATGAATGTGCGAATGTTTTTTTTTTTTTTTTTTTTTTTTTTTTTTGACAATGAATGGAGGAAGGAAAAAAAATAAGTCCATGTGCCTAAAGGCAGCCTCCATTCACAAAATACTTATAACAATTGGATTTAAAATTGAGAAGATTAAATGAATGTGGGAAGCAACTCCCAGGAAGTGAGTTCCAGAGCAGCAGTAGTTCTGGGGATAAATGAATTTTGATAAGTAGAGGTTCTGCATTGTGGGGGAGAGAGTGTGAGTTCATGAGCGCTCCCAGCTGCCCGAGTATTTCGGGAGAAAATGTGAAGGGGAGGCACAACTGAAGCCAGGAAGGGGAGGCTAGAGAAGAATGCATGAAAAGGTGAAAGGAGTTTTGAGTGGGGAGAAGAGAAGGGGTCTTAAAAGAAATGTCTGTTTTAGGTCGTGGACGGGGGAATATTCGTAACGGCAAGTAAAGGCGAAGGGGGTGAGTCTGGAATCGTGGAAAGAGGTTAGAAGCAGGTTTTGTGTGGGGAGGAGAGGAACGATTTAAAGAAACTGGTTTGTGGTAGAACAGGGAAGGAGGCATAGGTTTGTGATGGTGTGGGTCACCGAAGAGAGCAGGTATGGACTGATAGAGAGAGGGGAAAGGGATATACTGAGTGGCAAAGATAAATGGGCACTGGGATGGAGAGGGGAACTTAAAAGGGATGACTTTTGCTAGGTGGAGGAAGAGGTGGAAGGGCAGATGTGGAAGAGGGGAGATGGTTTGAAAAGGAGGAGGGAGGAGAGAAAGAGACTGTGAGTGGGGAGGAGAGAAAGGACTTGCAATGGGCTGGGGACTTAAAGTGGCTAGTTTATGTTAGGTCAGGGAAGGAGGAATAAGTGAGTGGTGTGACTGTGGGGATGGGGGTGGGGAGGATGTCAGAGTGGGTGGGGAGTAGGACTGGGTGGTGTGGTGCGAGGAGAGGCGTTGGAGTGGAGAGTAGGAGAGACGGTTTGTTAAGTAAAATGGACTATAGCAGAAAAATAGCTAGTGGAAAAGACCTGATAAGAATAGACTATGTTGGAAAAGGTTGCCTGAAGGGGTTGGGGAGAGTTCGCTTTGGAGTGGAATGGGGGAAAAAGGTTTGTGGTGAAAAAAATACCAGTAGTGAAAAAAGAGAGAAGTGGAAAATCTGTAGTGGAAAAAAAATAGTGGAAAATTACTGTGATGGAAATGGTTTGTAGTGGAAGTGATCTGTGATGGAAAAGGTTTGAAGTGAAAAGGGACAGTAGTGGAAATGAATGAAAAAATAAACGGTGGGGCATGAACTGGAAATATTCTGGTGACGGAAGGTCATGTGGTAAATAAGAAAAACAAAGTCTGCTAGGAAAATGGTAGAGTGTGTGTGTGTGTGTGTGTGTGTGTGTGTGTGTGTGTGTGTGTGTGTGTGTGTGTGTGTGTGTGTGTGTGTGTGTGTGTGTGTGTGTGTGTGTGTGTGTGTGTGTGTGTGTGTGTGTGTGTGTGTGTGTGTGTGTGTGTGTGTGTGTGTGTGTGTGTGTGTGTGTGTGTGTGTGTGTGTGTGTGTGTGTGTGTGTGTGTGGTGAGAGGGATGGCGTCTGGGAGTGATGTGAACGTAAATGGCATGTGTGATTGAAGAGGCATGTCAGCGAAATGACGTGTGGCTGAATAAATAAAAATCATCATACTTATCTATCTACATATTCATCTATTTGTTGCCCGACGCGCCATTCTGTGAAGGGTAGGTACAACATTCACGTACCAAATATGGGGTTTTGTATCTTACGCCTTCTCGCAGCCATGCCTAACAGCAAAGGCGCTTGGAATGAGCAGTCAGTGAAAACAGAAACGAGTTGTAAAGCCTCCCACTATTTAGATTTCTCTCAGTTTAAAGCTATTATTTTATTGTGTCCTAAATCACGGCTATTCAACTGGAGGCCCGCGGGTCAAATCCTGCCCTTGAGTCGTTTCTGTTTGTCTCTTTGACCGACTCAGAAGAATGAAAAAAGAAAAAAAAAATAAGCATTCAACAGAAAGTCCTGAGTTTTTCTTTTTATTTATGTATTTGGCGGAAAATGTAAACACAAATAATCTATGAATTTCTCGTTTCTTTCTGTGTACAAGCGTTTTGATAGGATGGAAAAAAAAAACAAGTAAAATAATGTATGGTCCTTTTGTTAGTCTAAGTTTCATAATGCCGCCCTACTTCTAGAGTGGCTGAATAACCCTGTCCTAAATAAACTAAGCTCGCCTTTAGAGAGTACATATGTAGTATTAACTATTCGTACACTGATACAGAACAATGGACTGTACTAATAATTTCTGTCAATAAAACTGTTGTCACCATTTTCCCTCTCCCCCACACCATCTCACCCACTAAAATTTTACCTTCACCTACTCATTCACTCCGTACCTACTCACCTGTCTTCTATCCCCGCCCACCCACCTGCCCATATTCCTTCCTCCACCGTACTACCCACACTTCCCCACTCATTAAAATTCTAGCTTCTCCACCTTCTCATTTTTTTCCTTATCTACACACCCACTTTCCCACACCTCCCTACTATCTCCCCCACTCCTCCCCACCCACTAAAATTATCATGCTCCCAAGATTACCCCGCGGTGCAGATATGAAACCAGGCGGTAATATCAATAAACGCCAGGTATTTTCACGCGTCCGGTATTACCCGTGGCCGCAGGAGGAGCACCTAGGGACCCGTGGAGTTGGAGGTAGAGGAGGAGGAGGTGTGGAGGTGACGCCATAGCAGAAGGAGGACCTAGGGAGCCGTGCTGGTCGAGGAGAAGGTGTAGAGGAGGTGTAAGGGCAACAAGAGAAGGAAATGGAGGTTTGGAGGTAACTAGAGGAACTGCTAGGAAGTCGTGGAGGTGGAGGTAATAGAAGAAGCCAGGGAGACGTAGGGATGGAAAAGGAGGTCTTGAGGTGTTGATGTGCAGGAGAGCTCAACATCCAAGAAAACTAAAATGAATCCACGGTGCAAAGACGAGAAGAAACATAACTGTCACAAGATCTAAAATGAAACAGATGAAACGA
The DNA here is from genome assembly GCF_032717465.1 of Coenobita brevimanus. Taxonomy (NCBI): domain Eukaryota; kingdom Metazoa; phylum Arthropoda; class Malacostraca; order Decapoda; family Coenobitidae; genus Coenobita; species Coenobita brevimanus. Next base: position 13,306,004 of record NC_137044.1, read on the forward strand.
GACGAACAGAAACTTCACTGGAAAACCGTCGAAACTAAAACAGGAAGAAACTAGGAACCGCAGATATGACACCTCACAGTCAGGGGGTCCTACGTGAAACGGCAGAAAAAGAAACCTCATACACACAAGGTCCCAAATGAAACTGCAGACGGAAAACCACAACCATAAGATAGCTACTGAAACACATGAAACAAAAACTTCAATGATACCAGGGATCCAATGAAAAAGCAGAGAATAGAAAGTCCCGGGCCAAAAAGTTGAAAATGAAAAGAAAAAAATAACTGACAGACCAAAAGAACCACGTAAAACTGCATACACACACATGGCCCGAGAATGAAACAGCAACGATGGAAAAAGAATCAGCTAAAAAAAAAGTAGCAAACAAAACCGAAGAGTATGTAGAGAAAAAAATAAGGTGATATGAGACGCCAAGGTGATTACGCTGACCAGAACCCATGACAAAAACTGGTAACAAAGTATAAACATGTATGAAACACACACACACACACACACACACACACACACACACACACACACACACACACACACACCATCTATTTACCAAAGAATCAACTTGAGTGAATCTTGGAAAAACTGGCCTGACATTGGAACGACAGTGATATATTGTATTCTATCCCTTTTGCACATTTTATACTGAAGGCGTATCTACCTGTCTATCTATCTGTATATCTATCTATCACCCTATCTATCTTTCTGTGTGTTTACAAACGTACTGTACATACATATACATTTATTAATTTATTTATTTATTTTGTTTCTTTATTCGAGAATGAGAAAGTTCGCGAAAGAAATCGTATGTGTACCATCACATGTCATTACTTCGGCACTAATTCCCTCTCAAAGTGGGGATAATTGTTCTAGTTCTACATTCCAGATGACACCAAATGATTTTACTCAGCTAAGAGTCACGGCAGCCTAGGCGTATGCAACAAAAAAATATAAATTTCATGACAGTCCTATGTTTGAGAATGGACGACGGAAACATTTATTACAATATTCTTCCTCTCTGCACCAAATACTAACTAAAACACACACATAGCAGTATTTCAAAGACCTCCATTCTGAGTTTAAGAATACATAACACAGCATGAATAACTGCAACATAGCTACAACGTTTTTTTCCCTGCCTGCACCCCATACTCCCTCTCCCTCTCTGTACCAACTGAGAAACGAGCAGGGTGGGACAAAAGCACAACAGGCAGAGGAGGCAAAAGCGCAAATATCCCCCATCCAGCCTCTCGCGCCACTGAAAGCTCTTTAATCAACTTAGGGAAGGCACACAAAGCCAAAGCAAGCCACAATCACCGCAAGTCCCACCCACGTCAAGCCAGCTCCACTTTCCCCGTGTCCCATTACCTTTCCCAAAACCCGTATTTCCCACCCTCCTCACACCCGTTACCCCAGTCCTCCCTTTCCCTTAGTTCCCTTCTCTTTCCTTGCTCCCTTTCCTTCACGTCATCTTTTCCCTTTGCCCCTTCCCTTCCTTTCCCTTCCCTAACTCCCTTTCCTTCCTCAGCCCTTCTTCCTCCCTTTCTCGTTCACATTTTCCATCCTTCCTTCCCGAACTCCCTTCCCCATTTCCCCATTCCCTCAGCATTTCCCAGCTCCCCTTCCCCTCCTCTTTTCCCATACCACTTCCCTTCTCCTTTCCCCTCCTCTTCCCCCCTTTCCCTTCCCCAGACCCTCCCATTCCTCAAGTCAAACCCGAGGAGTGTACTTGTCTCTTATTGGCCGGAGATACGATAGAGATACGACTGATGTAGGAGAATGAGAAATTTTCCTCTCTCACTCTCTCTCTCTCTCTCTCTCTCTCTCTCTCTCATGTCCCCGCCGTTGGAAGAATAAAATCGCGAGAATAATACGAACTAACGGCGCTTCGTTCCCGTTCAATCTCGCCGCGACATGTGCCTTCCTCACGGTTTTCCTCTGTATTTTAGGGCAATTGAAAGGGATAGCGAAGGGGAGGACGGAAAGAAAAGTGCGAGATCCTTGGCCGAGGAACAAGGGAGAGGCGGGGGAGAGGAGAGAGCGAGTGGGTGATATTTTTTTATAATAGAAGGAAAAATAGCCGATAGGGAATGTAGAACGAAAGTGGAACGCCTGGGGGGAAGGGAGATGGCGGGGGGCGGGAAGGTGGTGGTTGAATTTCCACAAAACTGGAGAGAGAAAAGAGAGAAAATATGTGACCAAAGGGGACGATAAAGATTATAAAAATGCACAGGAGAGGAGGGCAAAGCAGAGCAGAAGTGAGGAGACGAGAGGAGAGGAAACGAAGGAAAGCGGTAGAATTTCCACACACTGAGGGAACAGAGACAAGCGAGAGAAGGAAACTTAAGGATTAGAGAAGAGGAAAAAAGCCAGGAGAGGAAACGAGAGGTAGGCAGAGGACGGATACGACTGAAGAGAAGAAAAATAAAAAGGCGGTCGAATTATCACGACTAGGGAGAGAATTGAGGGGGAGAGAAGAATGAAAAGTTACGAGGAGAACAGAGAAGAGGAGAGACGAGAGGCTAGGAGGGAGGAAAAGCATATTCTGTGTTGTTTCTCTCTCTCTCTCTCTCTCTCTCTCTCTCTCTGTCTCTCTCTCTCTCTCTCTCTCTCTCTCTCTCTCTCTCTCTCAAATTGCAGATTAGAGGCAGATCATAATATTTCCTCTTCTGCCTATCCCATAAAAAATTCTATATTCCTCCTTCCCCAGAATAATAATGCCGGAGGACTGGTGGGCGAAGGAGAATCAACACATTTTTCTTCATCCCCTTAACTACGATGGCGTGATATTCCGCTATATTTCCATTTATACCGCCACACGATTTTATTCAGCTTGAGAGAGACTTCATTAATTCTTCCACTAAAAGGATCTGCGTTTAGGAGAAAAAATTGTCTAGTACAGGACTCATCAAAATCAGCTCGTCGATTGGCTGAAGGGATTTTTTTTTTTTTTCATGTGTGTAGAGCATTTGTATACCTATAGTCTGTTCACATAAATTTGTCTGGATTACTGTTCCTTTGATGCTTATTTACCGCAGCCCAGTAATAAAATAAGACAATACTCCCTTTACATAATTTCCATAGAACTTCGTGACTAACATCATATTGTACGGTTAATCGTTCCTTACAACTTAGCATTTAATTGAGAGACGGCAATATTTGGCTTAATCCAAGTGAAAAGAGTATACCCAAGAAGTTAATCTCGTTACCTTTTCTTTCCCTTTCCTTTTCACTTTCCCTCCTTCCCCCTACCCCTTCTCATCCACCCCATTCTCCTACTCCTCCTCCTCTCCCTACCCATCCATTCTTTCTCCCTATCCCTATTCCTCCTCCCCCCTCCCCTCTCCATTATCCCTCCTCTTTCCCTTACATCCATCAACCCCTCCTCCTGAAACCCTCCATTCCTCCCACACGCCACTCCACCATCCCCATCAAAGCAGGAAGGCAAGAAGGAAAGAAGGGAGGGAAGCATGGAGAAAAGAAAGGAGGAAGGCAGGCAGGGAAGCAGGGAGACAAGCACGGAGGCAGAGGAAGGCAGACAGGGAGAAAGACACGTTGGGAGACAGACAGGCACGTAGGAAAACAGGCAGGGAAGCAAACAGGCAGGCAGAAAAGCATGGAGGAAGACAGGCAGGCAGGAAGCAAACAAGCAGGTAGACAGGCATGGAGGAAGACAGGCAGGAAAGCAGACAAACAGGCAAGCAGACATGCATGGAAGAAGACAGGCAGGGAAGCAGACAAACAGGCAAGCAGACAGGCATGGAGGAAGACAGATAGACAGACAGAAAGACAGACAAACAGAGGCAGAAAGGTTTATAGCGAAGAGTCTATTCCACAACCTTGAGGGAAATAACTCAAAGGCTCTATCGACGAGGCTGGCTGGGGTCCCGTGAAATAAAAACATATGGAGGGGATTTGGAGGCAGTCTGGAAAGGGAAAAACGCGGGACGGGGAAATTTTCTGCAGCACCGGTTGAGCTAGGAAACGTCCCCGATGGAAAAAAAAAAAAAAAAAAAAGGGAGAGGAAAGGGGAAGGGATGTGTGTGTGTGTGTGTGTGTGTGTGTGTGTGTGTGTGTGTGTGTGTGTGTGTGTGTGCGTGTTTTGAGTATGTATATCTGATCTATAACCTCTCCACCGCACACCCCAACCACCCACACTCACTCCCGTGCCAGGAAGTGTTTTGTGTTTTTGTATATATACCTGAGTATGTGCTTGACTGTGCAGTGTATTAAGGTGTATCTGTCCGTGTATATGAACATGAGTAAACAAATCTGTATCTCCATTTCCATCCTCCCTCTCTCACTCTCCATTCACTCTCATTTACCTCCGTCCCAGGGTTGTGTTCTAAGTGACTCTAGACTTTTCGTAATTCCTCTTTCTTAGCGATTTATTAGGCATATTAGACCCCCGTATCCTCGTGAATGTTGCAAATTATAATGATAATGAAACTATATAATACTAAAAAAAAAAAAAGCTACCAAGCCTTTCCTTGTAGTTGCAATCCAAGGTTTATCTAAACATGCCCTCCTTCCGCAGTACACCATCTTCCTTTCGTGGGACAGGGAGGGAGACGAGGGACATTTTTTATAACTAGGCAGTGGATCCGTTCAGTTAAATCGATGCCACCACGTGAAGGAGTCCCTCTCCAGCCCCAAGCCTCCTGTGTCACCCCTAATGTGGTCTCCTTTGCCCAAACTCCTGGTGGCGACGCAGGAGTATGGAGAAATATGTAGTGGGGCGGAACAGGGGGGTAAATAGGGTGATATTTTCCTGAGGCGGGAGTGATACAGGCAAACCGAGGTGCCCAAACACTGACAAATGGACGGGCTGGTGGCTTGCATACAAGTGGGTGGGTGCGGGAGGGTTGGGGAGAGGGTGTGGCATTGCTGGGGTAGGGGAGTGTGGGGATGACTAGGGAGCGGATGGGCGAGTGAGGGTGGGTGACCTGTGGTTGAAGGGGTAGGAGTGGGTGGGGATGGGCGTCGGTGTGGATGGGTGGGTGGGATAGGGGTGGGATTGAAATGGACAGCGGGGAAAGGGTTGGGAATGGTTGAAAAGATTGTAGGTTCTGGCAGGTAGGGGAGGTTTGGAGTGATGGGGAGAGGAGAGTGAGAAAGGGATGGAAACAAATGGACGGTAAATGATGAAGAGCACAAATAGGATAACAAAAGTGAAAAGAATTATAAGACAGAAGAGAAGAATGAGAATATTTCGAGAGGCAAGATGAAGAAAAGGCACTGATGAAAAAGGGAAGCTTGAGAAAGTAAGAGATAAAAGAGGAGGAAATAAAAGAGAGGAGCAAGGAATCGGAGGAAAAACAGACAACATGTAGGGGAAATAGACCACAGAAAGAAAAGGGAAAAAATAAAGAAAATAGTTATAGGGAAGAACTAAAACTTGATATGGATACTGAGGCTTGAGTCTTTTATCCTGGCTTCATATCAGAACAGAAGAATATACAAAGAAGAAAAAAAATTAGGAGAATGGGAGGAATTACCAAAGACAAAACGAAGGGAAAACAAGAGCAAAGTAGGAAAATAAAACAAGATGATGAGAAAAGGGAATGCGCTGACTTGTGATAAGGGGTACTGGAGCTGGTGTCTTTTATCTTGGCTTGAGATCAGGAAGAACGAGAAGAGAAAAACGAATAAAAGGAAAAGGGAAAAAAAAAATAGTGAAGATGAGTGGGGGAAACAATAGGAGGATGAGAGACGGAAGTTAATTTTTATGTGGGATTCTGAGGCTCAAGTATTTTTTATATACAGTATATATAGAATTCGAGTTTCAGAAGAAAAGAAGAAAATGAAATAATGGAAAAATTAGTGAAGAAGGAAGAAGGGAAAATAACACGATGAGAAAAGATGCGTCGGTTTTTGGGAGGGGGAATTGGGACTCGATTTTTTTTTTTTTTTAAATCGGCATCACACCTTTTTTTTTTTTTTTTTTTTAATAAACCAGGATAAATAAGAGAACTGATGAAGAAAAGACGGAAAGAGAAAGGGATAAATAACTAATGGAGAGACGGGCAAAGGGAGACAGAAGGAAAAGAGAAAGATGAGAGATGGGAAAAAATTAGAAGAAAAATGAGAGAAATGGCTGAAACGTAAAAGAGGCAAAGGACAGATGGTAAAAAAAAAGTCAGACAGAGGGACGAGAGAAAGATGAGAGAAGGGGAAGAATTAATTAGCTGCAAAACGAGAAAAATGGCAGACAGAGAAATGAATCAAGGATTGGGTAAAAAAGAGAAATATAAGAAAGTTAAGACTGAATTTTTACGAAGGATATTGAGGCTGGAGTCATTTATCCGCGCTTCAGACAATGACAAACGGGAGAATAAAAAACGAAAACGAAATAATGAAAAAGAGAACATTAAGAAAGAAATGAGTAGAAACAGGAGTACAGAGGGAGAGAAGTAAAACGTGAGAAGCGAAAGGAGCAAAGGAAAAGACAGAAAAGTGTTAGGAAAATGGAGGAAGATGTTAAAAAAAAAAAAAAAAAAAGAGAGAGACAGGAGTACATAAGGTGGGATGTAAGATTTGAGAAGCGAAAGGGGTAAAAGTGAGAGTCAGCTGAAAAATGGAGAAAGGGATCTTAGAATTGAAAGAAAAAGAAGATGAAAAACTGAAAAGAACTTATTTTTTACTATGGATATTGGGGCAGGAGTCTTTTATCCCGACTTCAGATCAGGAAAATCGGGAGAACATAAGAAAAAGCGAAGCAATGGGAAAGGGAAAAAACAATGGGGAAAGAAGTGAGTTGGTAAAGTACTGATAAAGGATGAGAAGGAAAATGGAAAAGGAAAACATGAATAAATTGAAAAGGATAATTACTGAAGGATGAGAAGGATGCAGGAGGAGGAAAAAATGAAAAATCTGAAAAGGGAAAATTAATGAAGGATGAGAAAGAACCAGGAGGAGGAAAAAACGTAAAACTAAAAAGGGGAAAAAAATAGTTCAAAAAAGAACTGGGGAAAACTGAAAGATGAGAAGGAAAAGAGAAAAGGAAGATGAAAACAGGAAAACAACAGAACCTTACGAGGGGACTAAGGCTCCAATCTTCTATCCCAGCTTCAGATCACGACAAACGAGAGAAAACAAAAGGAAAGCATAGCAAAGAAAGAGGGTAAAACACAAAACAGAGGAGGAAAAGCAGGAACAGGAGAGAAGGGAAAAGAAGGCATCAGTGTAAAATAGAGGAAAAAAAAGTAGGAAAAAAGAAGAAATGGATCAAAGGATGGTAAAAAAAAAACAAAAAAACAGGAAGATGAGAAAATGGAAGGGATTGAATTTTTACGTTGGGTATTGGGGCTGGAGTCTTTTATCCGGGCTTCAGATCACGACAAACGAGAGGGCCTGGCAAGCTCGAAGTGTCTCTAAACAAAAGCTGCATGAAGAGTGAAGAGAGGGGGAGAGGGAGAAGGGAAGGGGAGGCGAAGGGGAGAGGGAGGGGAGAGGAAGATGGAAAGGGAGGGAGGGAGGAGAAAGGAAGATGGAAAGAGAGGGAGAGAGGGAGGAGAAAGGAACATGGAAAGGGAGGGCGAGAGGGAGGGGAAAGGAGGTTGGAAAGGGAGGGAGAGAGGGAGGAGAAAGGAAGATGGAAAGGGAGGGATAGGGGGAGAGGGACGAAAGGGTAAAAGGAGGAGAGGTGAATGGAAGGGAGAGAGGAAGGAAGGCGAAGAGGGACAAGGGGATGGGAATGTGGAGAGATGGGGAGAGCGGTGGGAGTGAAGAGAAATGGAGAAGGAGAGTGGGAGGAGGAAGAGGATTAGAGTAGGTGAAAAACGGAGGAAAAAGGATAAAGTGAGTGGGAGAGGAAGGGGAGAGGTGGTGGGAGGAGAGAGGGGGGACAGGAAGAAGGAAAAGGTAGAGGGGAGAGGTAAAAAAAAAGTGAGGGGGAGGGGAAATAGGGAGGAAGAGAGGGGGAGGGATGAGGGAGAGAAGTCTGGGAAGCTCAAATATCTCTAAACAAAAGGTGCATGAAGAGTTATGGGATGAGTAGGGGAGGTAATGGGGAGGGGGAGATAGAGAAAGACAGAGTGGGTGGAAGAGGAGAGAGAGGAAAGAGGAAGATGGGGAAATGAGAGAGGGGAAAAGGGAAGTGGCCGGTAGACTAAATAGGGAAAAAGATGGAAGAAGGAGAGAGAGAGAGAGAGAGAGAGAGAGAGAGAGAGAGAGAGAGAGAGAGAGAGAGAGAGAGAGAGAGAGAGAGAGAGAGAGAGAGAGAGAGAGAATAATGTAAATAACGAGTAAGAGTATATTCGGGGGAGGGGGTGGAGGCGGCAGGGAGAGGGCAACAGTAAAGGAAGAGACACAGAATGATGACAAAGTGGCGGGACGTGGACCAGGCACGAAATGGCCCGAAATACTCGCACACAGGTACCGGGGCCATGTTAATTTTTGCGGAGGGGAGGTGAGATACGATTTGGTGTTGGGATGGGGGGCGATGGAGGGGGCTTAAAAGTCGCTTTATTAGGGACAGTGAGTGGTGTGAAAGAGGGAGAGGGTGTGGGTGTGTGGGAGGGATGGAAGTGGATGTGGGGTTGGGGTGGAAGTAGGTGTGAGGGTGGGGGATGTGGGAGTGGGAATAGGGATGGGTGTGGGGGGTAGGAGAGGGAGTGAGTGGGAATAGGGGTGGAACTGGATGTTGGAGTGGGTGTGGGTAACAGAGTAAGGGTGAGGGTGGAGGATGAATTTGAGGTAGAGAAAGGGTTATGGGAGGTAAAATGGAGGGGAAACAAGAAGGGGAATAGGAGAGGAGTGATCGAGGAAAGAAAGGGGAAACACCTAGAGGGGAGACAAAAGGAGAGAAGAGAAGACACAGAGGAAGGGAGAGGGAGGACATGTGGGATAGGGGGAAGAGAGAGGGATGGGGGTTTAGGAAGGAGTGTGGAGGGGGAAAGAAAGAGGTTAGACGGGTCAGAAGAGCAAGGGATGGGAGATGGAAGAGGGTGAGAGAGTGGTTGTGGCAGAAAAAAAAAATGGGTACGAAAGGGAATAGAAGGGAGAGAAAGATGGGGGGGGCGGCGGGAAAAGGGAGTGTGAAAGGAGAGGGGAAAGGGGTGGAAGAACTGGGAGAGGGAGTGGAGGGGAGAGAAAAGGAGTGGGGGAACGAAGGAGGGGAAAGGGAAAGGGACAGAGGAATGCGGGAAGGGAAGGGAAAGGGGCAGAGGAACAGGGGAAGGGAAGTGGGATAGGGGTGGGGAGATAGGGGTGGGGGAGCAGAGAGGGTGGCGAGTGGGAGGGGGGAGGAAGGTGGCGTGCAAGCTCTGTGTCGTCAGCATCTCCACAACAATAAAATATCGGGGATCAATATCTTCAAAGAACCGGCCACCTTTTCAGAGTTTTTATACGAGACTAAATACTACACCGTCTCGGGTAAGTCTGAGAGAAAGAGAGAAAGTGAGATAGTGAGAGAGGGAGTTCTCTATGGGACTGGAAAATCTAAAAGAGTGAGATTTTTCTTTTGGTTTAAACACTAAACTGGAATAAATCTGAGAGAGAGAGAGAGAGAGAGAGAGAGAGAGAGAGAGAGTCCACCACTCCATATGACTGAATTTTACGAGGCCGTCACACCCTCACCAGCAGACTGTGCCGTCCTCGCAACACACAAAATACTTTCAGGTGAGTTTCAAGTGGGTGCAATATACAGACCACCCTGCACTGTGATTTCAAGTACAATGTGACTCAACAAGCTTCATAAGATGTTCCCATTCCCTTCTCCAACCTTCCTCTCTTTCCTTGCTCCCCCGTACTCCCATCTCGTCCCTCGTTTCAGCTCCTTCTCCTCCTCCTTCTTACTCCTCCTCCTCTCCTCCTTTCCCAACTGTCCTTTTCTCTTATCTATTCTAACCTCTTTTCTCTCTTTTTCGACTTCTATCCCACCCTTTTCTTTCTTTCACTCTTCTCTCTCCGTCCCCACCAATCTCTCTACCTCCCTACTCTCCCCTTCTCCCTCCTCCTCTTCCTCTCTTCCAATCCCTTTTTTTCCTCCCTCCTCCTCCTCTGGTTCCCCGTTCCTCCACTCCCCCCCCCCCACTTCTACCCCTCTCCCCTCCAATCCTCCGTTCCTCCTCTCTGCTCCCTCAGCCCCTTCCATCCTAAACTTCTTCGTTCCCCCCGACCCAGCATCCCAAATCTGACTATCAAGTCAGAGAGCTGTTGAATCTCTCTCTCTCTCTCTCTCTCTCTCTCTCTCTCTCTCTCTCTCTCTCTCTCTCTCTCTCTCTCTCTCATGAGTGTTTATAAACTTTCATGGTTTTGGTACAGTTTAAGTTTCCTTGTTTGTCTTTATTCCAACAACTAAGATACACTTCGTGATAAAACTAGAAGAAATACTAGACTGAAAACAATATGAAAAACAAACCAAACTACTATAATAAACTGTTATATGGAATTGTTTATAAGAAAAAAAAGACACGGTTAAGATTTTTTTTTTTTTAATTCTGCCCCAAAATTAATGCCACTTATTTCCCCTCGCACACTTTACTTACTTTGTAACGATTACTACGACCTAAGTGTGTTTTGCCGTGAATAAAAGGAAAAAATAAAAGAGAAAAGAACAGGAAAAAAACAGAAAAGAACAGAATATTAAATCATGGAGCCAGTGTTCTATCGCAATTAATCTGTAAAGCGCAAGCAACAGGGAGACAAAATGAAAAAAGATAGAATGAAGAAAAAAATAATGGACTCTGCGTTTAGGACTGACCAATAACAAGGAAAAAAGATTGGGGAAAGAAAAATGGAAGAAAACAAAAGGAAAACAAAAGTAAAAGTGTAAAAATAAGAGGAATAAAAAAAATATACAAAAGAAAACGAACAGGGAAAAGGAAAGACAAAAAAGGGGGAAAGACCAAAAATAAAAAAAAAAGGAAAGGAAAACCAAGAAAGCAATTTATATGAAGGGAAGAATAAAAGCTAGAGATTAAAGGGGGAAAAACACAAAGGGGAAAAATACACATAGGAAAAGGCAATATAATGAAAATGTAGAAAGGGAAATATATAAAAGAAAGAAAAGTAAAATCAACAAAATAGACGGAATGAGAAGAATGGAAAAACAAAAACGAAACGGCTATCAAAGAACACTAGGGAAAAAAAAAATAGAAAGAGGAAAATGGAAAAGAGAAAAAAAATCTGTCCATGTCAAGGATGAAAAACCAAATTCAAGCAGTGACAAATTATTCTTTTCCTCGCCGACAGACAGGAGACAAAATATATAAAAAGAAAATGATAACAGGATTATTCTGAGGTAAAGACAGTGGACACAGAAAGCGGGTTGAAATGCACACGCACACGCACACGCACGCACCTCTAACACACACACACACACACACACACACACACACACACACACACACACACGAGTCTCCCCATTGCGTGACCAGGAGAGTCGGCACAATCAGCTTAAACTTCTGAATAGTAAGCAAGATTAGCCAAGCCACAATCAGCCTCCCTTAACTCCATTCTTACCCGGGGTGGGGTCCAAGGAAGCCAGTCTTAAGCCACCTGTGTGTACTAAGCCAGGAGAGAGGCCGAGGCACGCGATGGGAGCCGGTCTAAGGCTGTTTGAGACTCGGTTAAACAGGACATGAGCAGAGGCGGAACTAGGCTTAAGTGCAAGGCAGGACCGGCTGAATGAAATTAGGTTTGGTGTGTGTGTGTGTGTGTGTGTGTGTGTGTGTGTGTGTGTGTGTGTGTGTGTGTGTTAATTTTTTGGCCGGCTGATCTTTTTTCGGACTAATTTCTTCGTGACCTTGATATTTTTGCCTTTCTTCCTGGTGTGTGTGTGTGTGTGTGTGTGTGTGTGTGTGTGTGTGTGTGTGTGTGTGTGTGTGTGTGTGTGTGTGTGTGTGTGTGTGTGTGTGTGTGTGTGTGTGTGTGTGTGTGTGTGTGTGTGTGTGTGTGTGTGTGTGTGTGTGTGTGTGTGTGTGTGTGTGTGTGTGTGTGTGTGTGTGTGTGTTTAGTCAGACGTGTGCTGCGTGAATAAGCAAACATCCCAACCATCTCCACATAATTATCAAACGCACACCTCATTTCACATCTTATTACCAAACACTCACCTTGGTTTCTATTCTCGCCCGCTTAGAGTTCTCTCTGCCACATCCTCCTCAGCATATCTTTCACATTACACTTTGCTTTTCTTATTTACGCACAGATTTTCATATCCACAACTTCCATTAATATTATAAAAGGAAACATTTACTTTCGATCTTTTCCCTAGGCTGAGTAAAATCGTCTAGGGGAAGCTATGAGAATCTAAATCGTCTGGTGCTGGATTAATACTCGGTAAATACACACCAACCACATCGGATATTCCTCGCTGTTACCACTCTCTCCACGTACAATTAACACTATCCTTGTCCTATTAACACTATATCAACACGCTATTAACACTCTATCCACATTCTCTATTTAAATCTTACGGAACAAAGCTCTGACGACCCGGAAGCTGTGCGGCGCTGGGGTCATTTGCATGTGTTTGGTACGAGGGAGGGGGAGAATGAATTTACTCTGGGGTGATGCCAAATTAAACACACTTAAAACTAACACTTTTATCCGAGGGACACTGATGCATTATATCTATCTATCTATCTATCTATCTCCATGTTCATCTACTTATATATAGCTAAGAATTTCTCTATTTTGGTGTCAGTTTTTAATATATAACAACAGTTCATACCTGCTTGAGATATGAATCTATCTACCTACATGTAAGTATTTATGAATGTATGTATGAATGTATGTATGTATGAATGTATGTATGTATGTATGTATGTATATATGTATGTGATCGTGACTTGGCAACCGCAGCCCAGATCATTCAGAATTCGTCTCAGTAACCCCTTCAGCCTGCATACGTATTTTCTCTGATCTTATTTCAACTATGGTCAGACGATTTTATTCAACTTTTGTTTATGAGAAGACGAGAGACCAGAGAGAAGGGGTATGGGGTAAGGGGTGCTTGAAGGGGGTGAGGGGTGTCGGGAAGAGGGGTGAGGGGGAGAGGGGTGAGGGGGAGAGGGGTGAGGGGGAGAGGGGTGAGGGGGAGAGGGGTGGGGGAAAGAGGGATGTGGGGGAGAGGGATGTGGGGGAGAGGGATGTGGGGGAGAGGGGTGAGGGAGAGAGGGGTGAGAGGAAGAGATATGAGGGGGAGAGATGTGAGACGGAGAGATATGAGACGGAGAGATATGAGACGGAGAGATGTGAGGGGGAGAGGGGCGAGGAAGTGGGGGTGAGGGGGGGTAAAGCATCCAGCAGCCGACTGTCACCTGTCTTGGCGGGAGGAGACGGGTGTCGCCGGCACTGATGGCTGCGTCTCCGGCCATGCGGGAAGGAGGGGTGGGGGAGAACAGGGGGAGGGAGGGGAAGTAGGGAGATAGAGGGGAGGAAGTGGGGAAAAAGGGGGAAGGAAGTGGAGGAAGAATGGAATGGACTTCAGGAGATAAGGGGAAGGAAGTGGGAAGTGATGGGGAAGGATGATGAGAGAGAAGGGAAAGGAAGTGGGGAGAAAGGGAGAGGAAGTGGGGAGAAAGGGAAAGGAAGTGGGGAGAAAGGGAAAGGAAGTGGGAAGAGGTAAGGAAGGACGTGGGGAGAGATGGGAAAGGAGGTTGGGAGAGAAAGGAAAGGAAGAGGGGAGTGAAGGGGAAGGGTTGGGGCGCAAAAAATATGTGGAAAGGAAAAGGGAAGGGAGGAGAGGGGAAAGAGGAGAGAATTTATATGATTGGGAGCGACGAGAAAAGTCAAGGAGGGGCGAGAGATAGAGAAGGACAGGGGAGAGAAAGATGAAAAAGGAAATGAAGAAGGATAGAATACTGGGAAGGAAAAGGAATGGAAGACAGGGAGCAAAGACGAAGAAGGAAGGACAAAGAAGTGGAAGAAATGAGAATGGGAAGAGGAAGAAGGAAGGGAGGAAGAAGGAAGGGATTAAGGAGGGAGGGCGAAATGAAAAGGAATGGAGAAAAGATGGAAAATGTTAGAATGGGGAGGGGAGGGGAGAAGAGAACGACGAGGAGTGAAATGAGGTGGGAAGATAATATTTAATGGAAAAACATATGGTAAGAATGGATGGAACGAGGAGGATGAAGTAGGGTAGAGGAACGAGGAAAGAGGATGGGGAGGGATAGGAGGAAGGCAAGGATGTTAAAAGGGATACAATTTTCTTCCATTCAACCCTTTCACCCTTTCGAGGACGTCCTTTTATTATTATTATTATTATTATTATTATTACAATTCTCATTGGTACTGCATGCGTTCGTTCAGCTGAGGATAGACTATTGAAACTGAAGGGGAGATATATACAGCCTTCATTAAATTCTTCACTACCCGAACCAGAATTAAATCATGTGTTAGCAGCAAGAAAACACAATTACGTCCTCAGGTAGAAGGGGTTAAAATTACTATCTGTAGCATCTCTTTTAACTCGATAATTTGCCCATTACACAGAAAAGCAGTAAATGTAACGTGCATTATCCTCATATTAACAAAATAAAAGTTATTCTGAAATATTTAATCACAGCATAAAAGCAGCTTATATGAAGCTGAAAAGTAGGGCTTCCTGGTAATTTTAAAAATATTATTAAAACACTGGATAAAAACGCTTTAATCAAGAAAAAGATTGCATTACAATTGAAATGCTTGTATTTCCGGTATGGCAGTGATGCTGTTGCTTTTTTCCAGCTGGTCCTTGGTTCACAATAATATCTGCATAATAATTTCTTTAGAACGAACAATTACATGACAAAAAACAAACATAACATACACATACAAAAGTAGTAAAATTTTTGTATCTCAGTAGGCAAGGACATACTGTAATAATTAATCTACATATTAAATTATATGGCCCTAACGAAATCATAAAACAAGGAGTGTTACATTTTGTTGCTCAGTCCTTGAACGATGATGTCTTTTATCACCTTTATTCTGATAAAGAAAAAACAAACTTCTTTATGACACGCTCACAGCTTGTGGAGCGTACACACACACATACACACCAACAGGGATCAAGCGCGCGCACGCACACACACACACACACACACACACACACACACACACACACACACACACACACACACACACACACACACAAATTCTGGAAGTACATGGAGTGACAAGCTGAAGAGGTGACAGGACTTTCGATGCTGACAGTACATAATAAATCGCTATGAAAGAGGTGTCACGAAATCACCAGTCACTTTATATACGATCCCTAGACAAACGAGAACCGTAAACATCCAATCGAGCGTCATATTCTCCCCGGATTCGCAAGGGTTGTAGCACCTCTTCCTCGGGCGTGATTTACGGCAACGAGGATCCAACATCTAAGCAAACAATGACAGTATTTTCATGGCTTAAGTTGGTTTCTAGCAAATATTCCTCAGCGCCAAGTCCCCACCATCTAACCAAGCAAAAACCGTATTCTCTTGGGTCTGGGGGAGTTTTCGGAGCGTCTCTTCCTCGGGCGTAATTTAGAACAGCAAGGACCATACCATCCATCCGAGGGACTTGGGAGGCTATCTCGCGGGTCTTCCTTGGCGGCTTATTTTGCGTGTTACACCTATATATTCTAGTGCGTGTTACCAATATCATTCTAACTTCAGCACAGCCTGTATTAGTAGCGTTCCACATACAGAATTAAACTTGTGAAGGAAAGAGTTCTTGGGAGTTTCCGTAATCCACGAGAATGCAGGCTCAAAAGTGCGGGGCTCGGTTAGGAGACCGAGATGATAAGAAATAAAAGGGAAAGGGAAATGGAACGGGACAAGGAAAGAGAGAGGGACAAGGAAAGGGACGGAGGGGAAAATGCGGCTAAGAAACAGGATAAGCAGAGAAAGGGAAACATACGGAACAGACAAGGGATAGGCAGGGTAAAGGAACAGAACTCTGAGGGATGGGAAGGGTAAACACAGACTGGCACAGGGACGACGTGACTAATGGCCACTAAAATTGGAGAGACAGAAAATAGAAAAGAAGAGGAAGGGTGAAAGTCAGAGATAATGAGGTTAAGAAAAGATATAACGGGTAAAAACAGGGGAAGGGGCGGTTAAAGGGTGGGAAGGGTTCAAAACAGAAGAGACAGGAAACGGCAAATACAAAGAGCGAGAAGGATAAAGAAAAGAACACTAAGAACGATGAGTGTATGGGAAGGTTTAGTTTTGTTCTGTCGTGGTGGTGGTAGTAATTATGCACTTAAGTACGGTATACACGACGTTTAAGTGGGTGTATGAGTATAGTAGCTCGTCTCAGTACACAGAAGGCTTTATGAATAAATGTACATAGTTTCATATAGGTGTATGTGTGAATTTCTATATAAATTCACTACATGTATAAGTATGTATAATGGTTTGTTCACAGCCCCTTATACATATGACTACGTAAATATAAAAGCTATCCATCGTGCACAGGGGTATGTGCGAGTAGGCTACCCAGTATGTAGCTATTTAAGTTAGCAAAATACTAAGTGTATTTCTGCGGATGTCCTGCGCATAAGTACAACTATGTGTATACGCACAGTGACAGGATGCTTAAGTATGATATTATACAGAAAAAGGCTGTGCTCAGTATGTAGGTATTGTCTGTGCATCAGTAGGTACAAGTATACTGAGATAATTATGTATGTAATATAAACTCACGTATAAATATGTAGGAATATACTCACGTTCTATGCTTATAAATAAATATATGCATGGGAGCGTATGAATGAACGATGCAGAGGGTCTTTAGTGCTATACAAAGTTAATGGAAGCTCTCAATGTATGTCCTGCAGGCCTGGGAGTAAGCTTGCCACATTAAGAGAGCTGTGTGTGTGTACTGTGTGTGTGTAGTGTGTGTATGAGTGTGTATTGTGTGTGGCATTGTATGAGTGTGGTTATGTGGGTGCTTGTGGGTGAGTGAGTGCTCGTGTGTGTGTGTGTGTGTGTGTGTGTGTGTGTGTGTGTGTGTGTGTGTGTGTGTGTGTGTGTGTGTGTGTGTGTGTGTGTGTGTGTGTGTGTGTGTGTGTGTGTGTGTGTGTGTGTGTGTGTGTGTGTGTGTGTGTGTGTGTGTGTGTGTGTGTGTGTGTGTGTGTGTGTGTGTGTGTGTGTGTGTGTGTGTATTTTGCGAATGAGTAAGCTTCTACCCTTGACTAAGTGCTTTTGTTTGCGTACAAGCATTTGTGCAGGTATACTTGAGTACATGTACGCGTCTGAGTATGTTTTGTGTATGCATATGTTTCTTGTGTATATACTCCTTTATATGTCTGCAGAGTCATGTATGTGTACCAATGTACACATGAACATGAAGTACGTATGCTTTTAAATCTATGCGTATTTATAAGTATATATGAATATGCATCCGCGTAGGTAGGAGTATGAATGCATGTTTATCTGCTTACGTATGAGTATGCATATATATGTATCTGAATATGTATGAATATGTTTATCTATCTCAGCAAGCGTGAGGATGTACCGGTATGTGTAAGTATCTGCGTGGTTATATGCATGTATGAATATATATATGTGTATTTATGTATCAGCGTACGTATAAGTATGTATATATATGCGTGCTTTAAGGCCTGCCTGAGCCGGGACCGCCTCCACAAGCACCCTGGCCGACAATACAGTCTTCCGGTGCTTGCCTGCGTCTCCAAGCACAGCTATTTACTTGACAGCAGCGTGTGGTGGTCGTATGCCGGGGCTCACACGCACTCACAAGCACACACACACTCACTCACTGGCACATACTGGGAAACATTCGCAAGGACATACTCAGGCACTTGCACATACTAGGAATATACTTGCAGTACAAACTCATTCACAAGCACTTAATAGGGAATACATTTACAACCACATACTAGGGAATACTAGCAAGCACAAACACTCACAGGCACATACTAGGAATCACACTCGCAAGCAGGCTACACACTAACCGGCTGGAACATACTGGGAACACACATTTGTAAGCACGCACGCACTCTCAACCAAACACTTACAGGGACACAGAAGGAAATACACACACAGGCATATACAAAGAAACACACATTCTGAGGCACACACGCACAAACACACTCATTTCTTTTTTTTTTTTAGGAAGAAAGGACCAGGGCCAGAAGTTCGCAAAAAGTCCTTTCCCTTGAAAAAAAAAAAAAAAAAGAAAGAACAAAGGCAAAAAATAAAGATCCACTTGAAGATGCCCGGTCATAAGCATTTAAAAAAAAAAAAAAAAAAAAAAAAAAGACTAAGGATGACAACTTCAGAACAGACCACTTGCATACATGGAGGCCTGCGAGCACATACCAGAATTAGACAAAGGGTGAGAATGTGTAGCTACACGGGTACTGAACGCGTTGTAATGAGAGACAGATAAAAAAAAAAAAAATAGTTCAGATAATCAGTGACCATTTCCACAGCAATAGTAGGGAGTGAGAGAGAGAGAGAAAGAGAGAGAGATATGCAACACTGCGGCATAAAGTGAGAGGCTGAAGGGGGTTGGTATGAAGAGATTATGTGACGAGCGCCTCTGACTCCTCCCTGTACAGAAGAGCTGAACTTCCCTCAGCTGAAGAATATTAGCTGATTTAACACGCTCAGAACAATGGACTTTATTTACAAATTTACCTCTTAATGACGCCAGACGATTCTCCTTAACGATGGGGAACCCTCTCGTAAGGATGGGGTTAATGAAGGTAAATCTAACTCCTGTTTGAAAGGTCTCTCCTATGCTGAATAAAACAGTCAATCAGCAGCAATGAATAAAATAAATAAATGAACAAATAGATCGGATCATATATAGACAGACAGATTGATTGACAGATGGGCAGATAGACATGTGTATAAATAAACTGAGATAAATGGACAGATATATACAGATAGTTACACACACAAACAAATAAAACAAGAAACAAGTCACGGTACAAAGGGCTACGAGTGAATAATATACTAACATTGCCTCTGCGTCCACGGCAACGAAAGGCTTAAGATGATATTTATTTTTTTCCCTGCTGGTAAAAATGAACAATTTTCCCGGCGTACCTAAGTCATGCAACTTATAATCGGATGAAAAAGAAGTACGCCCAGGAGAAAAAAATTAATCTTTAAGTTATTTTTTCTAAAGTTAGAGCGTCCCGTCCTTCCAAGCTACGCAGCATTTACGTCAAACAAATTTCTAAAATGTACTCTAATCCGGCATCGCATTTTTAATCAAGCGCTCCCGGAATACAACTACAAAGAATTAATTTCACGAGATGGCTTTCAGTGTTTTGAATAATGCGACTCTCCCCTTTAAAAAGAGTAGAGCGGGGGATGGGAAGGGGGAAGAAGGGAGGGGGATGAGTTGGGGAGGAGGAGGAGGAGGGAGAGGTTTGTAAAATGTTTCCAGGCAAGCCGACAATACATTGCGGAAGGGCTTAGTGAAGGCCTTTTCCAATTGCTACGTAAAGAGAGAGAGAGAGAGAGAGAGAGAGAGAGAGAGAGAGAGAGAGAGAGAGAGAGAGAGAGAGAGAGAGAGAGAAAGAGAGAGAATGACTGTCTGCTGCCTCCACTGCGTCGCAAAATGAAAGGGGCGGGGAGAGTAAGGGGGGAGAATGGGTGGAAGGTAATGCAGGGTGGGGGGTACAAAGGTAAGGAGGGGGGAAGGGGGTGGGGTGGACTGATTGGCACTAGAGGGAGGTCAAAGTGGTGAGACTGTAGACTCGTTCCAGCTGCTACGAAATAGGGAATGTGAGCCGGATTTAGAATGGACCGACTTGTGAATGACAGGGACAGAACTCATTGCGCAGTGAGAAATGAAGTATAAGGGAGCCAAATAATTCTTCCTTTCCTCCTCCTCCTCTTCATCTTCCCCCCTCTCCTCCTCCTCTTTTCTTATTTGGAACCATCATCGCACCCATGCCGTCCAACCTAAAAAGCCTCTTCACAGGGCGCATTACCCCTACCTCGCCCCAACACCTACAGCCATTCAAGGCCGTCTCGTTCACTCCTCTCCACCCACCCGATCCTATTTTTATTCCCCTCCCCGCAAGAAGGGATGGTGAAGGGAGGAGAGGACAAGGCTGGAGAAGAACGGAGGAGATAGAAGGATATTAGGAAGGTGGAGAGATGAAGAAATGAAGAGCGAGGAGACAGAGACTGCAAGAGGGAGGAGAGAATAACTGCTAGAGGAGAGGACAAAAAGAGGAGAAAGGAGGAAAATGGAAAATGAAGGCAAAAGAAAATGAATGATAGCTAGATAAATACAGAAGGGAGGGAAAAGAGTGAAGGAGGAGAGAATGCAGAACAGGAGGGATGAAAGGGGATGAGTAGTGAGAGAAAAAAAAAAATGAAGAAGTAAAGGACTGAAAGATGGAGGAGAAGGCGAGGAGGTGGTTAATATCAACAGTGGAAATGTAGAAGACTGAGAAGACGGAGGAAAAAGGGAAGGGGACAAAGACTGGAGATAAGAAGGAGAGAAGGAAGATGCAAAGAAGAAATGGATATAGAAGGAGAGAAGAAGAAGAATGAGAAATATAAGAAAGGAAGGAATGAAAAATTAGTAAAAGGAAAAGAAAACAAGTAACTCATATAACAGAACCAAGACGAATGAGAATGAATTGAAGAAACATATGGAGGACATGATGATAACTAGGAACAGGAACAAGGAAAAAGGAACATGAAGGGGGAGCGGGAGGAGGAGGAGGAGGAGTGGGGGGAGGGAATGATGGAAGGGGGGGGTCCGCAGTTCCAGAATGACAGTTGCTGTCTTGCTGTATAGAATAAAATATCACCGGGACATATTCCTTCTCCCTCTTTTGGCCTTCCGACTGTCAGTCAGTCGTATCAGAAAGAGTTGGGGAAGCGAGATAGCATTCTCTCTCTCTCTCTCTCTCTCTCTCTCTCTCTCTCTCTCTCTCTCAGTAATACTGTATTGCACTTTTAGAAAACTGTCAGATGCTCGATACTGCTGAAAGCACAAGTTATGACAATGACGTCGATGATGAAGATGAAGATGACGACGACGGCCATGATGACGGATGCTGAAACTAAGGCTCGTGGTAGTGGTGGTGGTGGTGGCAATAATGACTACGTGCAGCCCAGAATTATATCCGTAGTTACGTGCAGCACATGATGACGCTAGTCATGTTCATTCTTTTCTTATGTGCAACACAAAATTACTGTATGATACATGGAGCAAAAGAATTATTTACAGTTAAGTGCAGTACATAATTTCTTCCCCAAAAGCAGTGCACAGTACATAATTATTCATCAGTTACGTGCAATACTAAAATACAGCTGAGAATTATCACGCACGCCACTGTCTTACTCCCCAGCACAAATTCACAAGCACAGAATTATCCCCCAAAGCCAGAACACGAACCCAGAATTATTCCACACCCGGCAGTGAATTATTCGGGCAGTTAGGGAGAGGCGGGTGGAGGCGAGTTATGTCGGTGTGGTAATGAGCAGGAGCAGAACACAGCCGAAATTTAACCTCTCCAGCAACAGAACACGAACTGAGAATTATTTTGCCAGCAACAAACCCCGGTACAATTATTCTGCCAACATCATAATTCATCAAAGTACATAATTCCTCTAACATCATAATCACGGTACAATTATTCCCCGATCACTAGAATTGTCGCTGGCAGAACGCGTCCAGAAATTAATATCCCCCACTCCCTCCATCAGAACACGAAATCAAAATGTTCCCATAGCTGTCAATGACCTATTTTGGCAGGGAGAAGTGGGTGTGGGTGGGTTTTGTTCACTTCAGTTACGTGCAACCCAAGAACATAATACTAAATTATCTTCCACTACCAGAACAAGAAGCCTGAGTTATTCCACATTCGTGTCTGAATTATTTGTGAAGTCAGGGAGAGGCAGGTGTGAGTTTTGAAGGTTTGGTGGAGCAGATGCAGAATGTAGCCAAAAATTCTACTCCTCCCTCTCCTCCATGCAACGGAACATTACTAAATTATCTTCCAGCACCCGGACACGAAACCAGAGTTATCCCACAGCCGTCACTGAATTATCTGAGCAGTTAGGGCGAGGCGGGTGTGGGTGAGTTTTGCGGGCGTAGTAATGAGCTGCCGTAAACAGGCTTCCCAACCACCGCCTCCCTGGGATATCCTCGCTATGTCTGGTTTTGCAAGGGGTGGTCGTAACTTTGCTCCGTCGTAGCTTAGCTCCGTATTCTGGTCTGAGTTAGGGGGTCTTCTTGAGTCTCTCCATAACGCGTAATTTTCTGCATATGGGGCGTTATTATTCCAGCTTGTGGTATTTAAGGCCAGTATGTCAATGGTATGTGGTTATTAAATTTAAGAGCAGAGTAAAATGCTAAATAAATAATAAATGACGAATAGACAGCCTCCTAAAATGACATGAACAAGGGCTTTGGAACTCTCATTTCATGGGGTTATGAGACTAAATCCTCATGCTTCTCACGGGGATAGGAGACTTTTTAAACATCTCTTCCTAAGTTATAACTGCCTAAAATCTCATCCTTCTCATGGGCTTAGGAGGTTTTCTAACATCTCTTTCTAACCTCTTCCTAAGTTATACACTGTATTCTGCGTACTGAAAACAGATTGGTACGGTATATTTCTGTTCTACCGCGTGAAGGTGTTCCTCTCAAGCAGCAAGAAGCCTACTTAACGCACGAGAATATGACATTATGAAGGAGGAGAGAGCAAGGGATGTTGACAGGGAGCGAGGGATGTTGACAGGGAGCGAGGGATGCTAACATGGAGCGAGGGATGCTAACAGGGAGCAAGGTCAGGAGATTAGTATGTAAAGATTCGCAAAACCAACGATCAATTTCCTGTCATTTGTAACCTTATTTTTTGTTTGCATGAAGGCCAAGGGCATGACAGAGCACAATCTTTCAGTGTCTCTTCCTGTCTTAAGTAATTATTCTTTTTGCTTTGCAGGAAATACAAGGACAGTACACAATCTTCCAATATCTCTACGTGCAGTAATTAAAATTCGTTTTTGGTTTGCAGGAAGGACAAGCACAGGTCCCTACACAATCTTCCATGTCTCTTCCTGCACAAAATGGATCTTAGTTTTGACAAAAGAAATAACTGTTTGTCTGAATGAGAAAGGAGTAAGCGAGGGATGTTCTTGCCTTTTCTTGTCCTTCTACAAACACATATCTTAGCTAAGAAGAAGGGAAATAATCTTAAGTTTGCGCGAAGGAGGCCGGAGTGAGCGAGGCTGTTGACAACTTGCATGGCCAGTCAGCTCCGCGAGAACTGAGCCTGTTATTAAGGCCTTGGGGACGACCTGCCCTTGAACCGGTATTATTAATGTGTGTGTGTGTGTGTGTGTGTGTGTGTGTGTGTGTGTGGTCTCGGCTAACACACACACACACACACACACACACACACACACACACACACACACACACACACACACACACACACACACACACACACACACACACACACACACACCCCAATGAGAACAACTTAACACCGAGCCATACAGCCCTCCATTTACGCCACAGTCTAATCATGCCACCACACCATACCAAATAATATTTCAATACTACTACTACACACAACACCACATCTTATCTAACCACACATCACACCACTACTACCCTCCAGTTACACTACCACACCATGTCACGCACACACAGTACAACCAACCATACACCACACCATCACACCACATAACCACACCATCACATCATCCCAACCAACCAACCAACCTCCACACCCCAACCACACCACATCACCATACCCCAACTACGCTACACCATCCCACTCACACTAACACAAACACCCACCATTCCACCACACCACACACCATACCACACCACCACACAAAACCAAACCACCACACTACAACACAACCACACCATCGCACCGTAACCACCCACACCACACCACACCACATCACATCACATCACACCACACCACACCACACCACGCAGCTCTCTCCAAAGGTCCCAGTATATATTGCCATCATTTCTGTTTTTCGGGACTGTAAATGCACTCACTCCCTTCCGCTCTCAAACACAATAACATTTTTTTTTACAACATTCCCGTGTCAGCCACCTCTAGACCGGTGCAGAAGTGGGTTAAATTGGATGAAGCAAAATACAGTCGCCACTTGCTTTACTTGGATTAATATAAGTGGATGAAACAAAATAATAATAATAATAAATAATAATAATAGTAATAATAATAATAATAATAATAATAAAAATGTCACTATTTTCTTAACTTGTACCTACATAAGTGGGTGGCAGAAAATAGTCACTATTTTACTCAAATAATATACAGTAGGTGGACGAAGCAAAATAAATCCACATTCTTCTTTACATGGACAAATAAAAGTGAAAATAAAACAACGAAACTGTTCCTTTACTTGCATACATAGATGTGCATGATAAAACAAAAATTCCTGCCTCCGGTTCTCGTACAAATAAAGCTGAATGACCATAGAAATTCTAACTTTACCTCCCATGTAACCAATTACTTTATAAATACAGATTTAAGTAACTACGTGCTTTATCTTCACAAATTTAGACAAAATGGTTTTCCTACATAAATAAAGTACCAGTATCATATCTGTTTCCATAATCCTACAAAGAGGACAGTGTCGGGCATTTTCAAAAGTTAATTAAGGAGGCGGGGATCAAAGTGTGGATCCATGAGCTTTGCGTCTATAAGCCTGTAAGCGAAGGGGGATACGCAAAGTCCCCTCCAAACAAAATCCCTCGCCCAACAACTCTGAGCAATAATGGGATAAAGGGTTGATCCAGTTCAGATAAACTAAATAACTTCCTGTTTCCACGACATTAACAGGTAAAATAATTTCTTGCTGTACCTGTTCAAATAAAAAAGTATCTGGCAATTTTATACATAATAACAAATAATAGTAAGTGAATACATTATCAGTAAAAACTAAGTAAATGAATGCCTTGCCATATAAATAAATAATCTGTCTATCTGTACAAATAAATAATAAAGTCACTCCTGGCCTTACTGACACATTTAAACACTAAGTTAACTCCTTCCTTCACCTACACTTTAAAGTATAAAGTAACTCCTTGCTTTAAGTACATAAGCATACAAAGTAACTTCTTGCTTTACTAACAAAAACAAAATAGTTATCTCCTTGCTTTGTGTACATAAACAAAGAATAATATAACACTACGATTACCTTCATAATTAAAGTAACTCCTTGCTCTACCTAAGGAACATCTTGCTTTACCTGTACGAGGAGGGATTATATTAACAAGCTACTTTACGTGAAAAAAAGGAATAACACCATCAATTTACCCTCACAAAATAAATGCATATATTAAACAAAGGCAGGCAACACTTAAGTAATTACATGATTCTTCTACTCTGGCTTTCAAACGCGTCAGAGGCACGACGAGAAATTCTGAGCCAATTTTTAACACGAGATTTAATTATGAGACTCACAAAGGCACGCGTCATATATACTGCTGTAGGGCGACAAGGTAAGATAAAGCTCTCTGTTACACGCATATCAACTCTCTCTCTCTCTCTCTCTCTCTCTCTCTCTCTCTCTCTCTCTCTCTCTCTCCCTGATACACAAGCTTCCAGGATTTTAAAAGGCGATATGAGGTGATATATAGAAGAAAGATAGATTAAGATAGATAGAAGGCAGATAGATAATTTCATGAGAGGACGACGTAGCTCTCAAGATGTGGGAGTGGTCTAGTGTCGTCAGGTGAAGGCAAACCAGCCAAACACACACACACACACACACACACACACACACACACACACACACACACACACACACACACATTATCTCCAGTACATTCAGTCAGTTGCATAAAATTAAGGAAAAACAACTCGCATACTCAAATTAATTCCAAACTATCACTTATAAAAATTCTCACACCAATTCACATAAATACTCACATGAAGCACTAACTCAGCTAAACTCATAAAGTCACATAAAGCCACCTAAACTCCCCGCTGCTGTAAATCTGGTAATATGAGAGAGAGAGAGAGAGAGAGAGAGAGAGAGAGAGAGAGAGAGAGAGAGAGAGAGAGAGAGAGAGAGAGAGAGAGCCTCCTCCTACTTCTCTTTTTGTTTTGTTATCCTTGTCTTACCCTATAACAAAATGCCTCAGAAGGAACCAATAGGTCTGTTGCTGTTTGCTTTCCTTTGTACTCCTTCCCTTATCCCTCCCTCTCCTATTTCCCTGTCTCTCCTTTCTTCCCCTCCTCTGCTATTCCCTCTCTCTTCCCCTCTCCAGATTCCTTCCCTCTTCCCCCACGCCCCCCACCATAAGTCCGGCCCCCAACCAGGCACAGATCCACCAGTCCACTCTCATAATGTGTGGGAGGCAATACTGGGCAGGGGAGGGGGGAAAGAGGAAGGAGAGGGGGTGGGAACAGGGGAAGGGGAAGGGAGGGAAGTGGAAGAGATGAGTGGAAAAGTGGAAAAGCAGTGGGAAAGAGGAAAAGGAGTACAAAGAATATAGAAAAGTACAAAGAAAACAACAACAGACCTACTCTAACTTGGCCTAAAACTACTACCATCTCTCCATCTAGAATGCAAAGTTAGAAACAGTGGAGTAACACTAAAATTTGATGCTAGTCATGAAGAAGTGCTATGGGGAGAATGTACAGCCGTAGTATACTGTTCTCCTACCACACTTCTACATGAAATAAGCTGCAAAAGGGCGAAAATCCGGGCCAAGATAAGGTATAAAGTGAACAGTATTTTAGAGGCTGCTTGATATAGGGTTGGTGGGAGAACTATCACTATTATATCCATTAAGATGAGCCACACAATCATCCACACATAATTTAAGCTCCTGGAATCCTGAATTCACCTTACAATATAAAAAAAAAATAAAAATACTGTAGCAAGAACCTGGCATATTAACAGCATCTTTCTTTTTTGGTAATAACTATCAACAATTTACTTCGGGTGAATCCAGTCTGTCCAGTATCCTTGATTATTACTCTAAAAAAAATCGTATCTTTGCAGTTTATTTGGAGTACATAATTCCATCGGCTTTCAAACCAGGTAACACACGAGTTCATATCAGTTAATTATCATGCTTGTGTGTTTTTTTTAATCTCCCTGTTCTAACTATAAATATATTTTTTTCATTATACATCCATACAATTCTATTCAAAGATTCTATTCATCTCTAGCAATGTAATCGATTAAGACCGTATTTACCTCCTCTTGTTCTAAAAGTCGCTCCCGGGCTGGATAAAATTGTGGATATAACACGAATATACTAATAACGTCACCAGATTCAATGTGTTACGTGAAAATCATCAATCAATAAACCAAACAACCAATCAATCAATCAATCTATCCATCTATATCAACCTACCTGCCAATCCATCAATTATTCTCTCTCTCTCTCCCTCTCTCTCTCTCTCTCTCTCTCTCTCTCTCTCTCTCTCTCTCTCTCTCTCTCTCTCACCCCCGACACACACAAACGAAAACAAAACTGCCCGGGTTGATAACTGTGGGGCAACATTTTCTCACTTAATATCGTTCACAGCCAAAGTAATATTCGCTACCAAAACGAATTGCCTTCCAATCTAAACTGGAAACTCGAAAAAGTGGGAAAAGTGGTGAATTTGTGTGCGCTGAGAGAGAGAGAGAGAGAGAGAGAGAGAGAAAAACCTATTACTCCTTTCGAGGCTGTTTTGTTTAGAGGCTGAAGAGGAAATTATTCTGAGTTAAAGACAAGGACAGAAGAAAGGGGGGGAGAGGAGAAGAGATAAGGAAAGAGGAGAGGAAAAGAGAAGAGAGAAGGAGAGAGGAGAGAAGAAAGAAGCACTCGGTACGTTATTAAGAAGGACGCCAAGGAGAGAGCAAGAGGAGGAGGAGTATGAGGAGGAGGAGTATGAGGAGGAGGAACCAGCCAAGCACTTCCCCTGGAGACGACTTCTGAGGAAAAACCTTATTGTTGTCACGTTTCCTCTATCCATTCCCCCTCCTCCTCAACCCCACTCCCCCCACGCCCTCCCCACTCCCCCACGGCGTCTCCCCACTCCCCTGATATACTGCAAATGACCGAAGGCTCCTGTGCTGGTGGTGGTGCTGCTATAATGCTCAGGCGAAATCTCTCCTTATGAAAACTCCTACTCGGTCGTAAGGATGGCCTGGAGTGGAGGGGGGGTGGGCTGTAGTAGTAGTAGAAGTTGCTGAAGTAGTAGTAGTAGTAGTAGTAGTAGTAGTAGTAGTAGTGGCAGTAGTAGTAGTTGTATTAGTAACAGCAGTAGTACTAGTAATAGCAGAAGTAGTAGTAGGCTGTGTGTGTGTGTGTGTGTGTGTGTGTGTGTGTGTGTGTGTGTGTGTGTGTGTGTGTGTGTGTGTGTGTGTGTGTGTGTGTGTGAGGGAGAGAGAGAGAAGAGAGAGAGAGAGATTGTGGGAGTGTGGGGGAGAGCTGTGTATCTGGTGTAGTGGAGAGACAAGACTGTAGAGGGGAGTGTGGGGGAGAGATGAAAGTGTACATGAAAACAGATGAGAAAAAAGGTGTACATGGGTGCGTGGGGGATAAAAAGACTGTGTTCACGGTAAAGAAATTAAAGCAAGTATGTACTGTGTAAAAGGAATTTAGGTGTGGGAGGATGAGGTAGGAAGACTGTGTACGTGGGAGTGAGGAGGAAATGAAAAGGTAAAGGGCTGGGGGTGGTGCAAGGAAAGAAGGGAAGAGAAAAGGGAGAAGAGACAGGCAGAATGGAAACAATGGAGAAGGGAAACGGAAAGGAGAGGAGAGGAGGAGGGAGAGAGATGGGAAGAGGGAAAGTACGGGGGAGAAAAGGAAGGAGAAACAGATGCAACAGGGAAAAAGAGATGATAATGGCAGAAGGAAAGAATGAGGGGAGGACAAGAGGACAGGAAAGAGGAGCTGAAGGATGAGAAGGTAAGAGGGAATGGAAACAAGGAAGGAATAATGATCAAGAGGAAGCGGAGGGGGACAAGGAGGAAACAGGATTGAAGGTCACGAGCAAAAGCGAGATTGAGGCCATAGAGGATGTTACAACTGAGATATTAAGCTGCAAAAAATATATATCAGGCAAAAACTATAATCGTAACCCAAAGCACATTTTAACCTTGGACTTGATAATGACCCAAGCCATGATCTGTGCTTTTTTTTTTTAGTCACTAAGCGTATCAGGCGCCATTAATGTAAGGATGTGTCAGTATAATTCACTCCATCATCATCATCATCATCATCATCATCATCATCATCATCATCAACCGTATGTTTACAGCCAAAAATTTTCCTTGGGCGGGGTTTAATTATGGAACACACTTCATGACTAGTGAAATCAGTAAATGCGTTATCAGCTGGTCAAATACTATTATTGAGAGAGAGAGAGAGAGAGAGAGAGAGACCAGCATTACATAAGGATTGTGTGTGTGTGTGTGTGTGTGTGTGTGTGTGTGTGTGTGTGTGTGTGTGTGTGTGTGTGTTCAGGGGCGAGGTGTAGAAAGCGTAAATTCTGCCGGATCTAGGAGAGAAAAAGAAGTGTGGTAGTGGGAGGAGGAGGAGATCGGAAAGGTGGGGGAGGAGGAGAGGGGGTGAGCACAAGAGGAAGAGGTGGTGGGGGAGGTGGTGGGGGAGGTGGGGGTGGGAGAGAAGGGGAAAGACAGTGGTGTGAGGGAGAGCAGGAGGAGGTAGAAGGAGAAGGAGAAAAAGATAAGGGTGTGGGAGGAAGTAAGGGGGTGAGCAAGAGAGGATGAGATGGTAGGGGTGGGGGGCAGTGAGGGAGAGATGGAGGGGGTAGGGGAGGGGGGGGAAAGGATTGGTGGGGTTTGGTCTGTGGTCTGGGGGATGCAAAACAATATCCATTCCTGCCTCCGCCAATGGGAAAACTTCGATTAGGATGGATCAGAGTCGCGCTGTCAGATTGCTGCCCAGAAAATGTAGGGACGGGGATGGGAGGGGTAGAGAAGGGAGCTGCTGGGAGGGGAGAGGCAAAAAAGAAGGGATAGGAGGGTGGGGAGATAGGGGAAAAAGAGGGGAGGAAGAGGAGGAGACGAAGGAAGAAAAGAGGGGAAAGAGGTGGTGGGAGAAAGGACACTGGGAGAGGAATGAACGGGTGGGGGAAACATATTGTGAGGGGAAGGATAGAGAGGTAGGAGAAAGACAGTGTTCGGGAAGAAGAATAGGAGAGAGAGAGAGAGAGAGAGAGAGAGAGAGAGAGAGAGAGAGAGAGAGAGAGTTATCTTTTCTGCTGCGCGAAAGAAATGAAAGAAAAAAAAAGGTGGGTAAGCCTTTCAACGCATCCAAGAGAGCAATGGTGTGCACAGAAAATAATTGCAAGGAAAAAAATTGAAGATTACTGGGAGGAGGAGGAGAAGGTGGAAAGGAAGCATGAGATGGAGGAGGAGGAGGAGGAAAGGAAGCATGAGAAGGAGGAGGAGGAGGAGGAGGAAAGGAGTCATGAGGAGGAGGAGGAGGAACAGCGTATAGATTTCTCTACCCTGAATAGTGAGACAGCCAAAGGAGAAAAATATGAAGGAGGGGAAAAAACACGAAAGGGTACGGCTTCCTTGTGCTTTGGGGGCGAGGAGGGCAGTGGAAGAAAACCTATCAAACTATGCAGATGTGGCGGCCCTGACATGCCAAGATATGCTTATGTATGAACACTGCGGCAGTCTTGTTGGTACAGAAGCAGCAGCACGCGGATGAGATGGAGAAAGAAGACGAGGCTGGGCTAAAAAGGCAACAGGGAAGAGAGAGGGAGGAAGCATTCAGTCGATCACATAAGTTTTCTCAGACGGGGCACACCAAGCAAGAGTGTTGCTGTTTGTACACACACACACACACACACACACACACACACACACACACACACACACACACACACACACACACACACACACACATTCGTACCATAAAGCAAGCAGCCTCCCATCCATCCCAGCATCCATCCATCTTGCTCACACCAACCTTGCCTTTCCTTTGGCCTACATCCATTCAAAGCACCAGCTCCTCAACAATGCATCCAATATCTTATCCAATCCCTCTCTCCTCTTATCCTCTCCTCTTTCTTCTTATCCACTCATTACTCTTATTCATTCTCTCTCTCCCTCCTCTTTCTTCCCCTCCCTCTTTCCTCTTCTAATCCTCTTCTAATCCACGTATCTCTCATCTTATTCACTCCCTTCCTCCTCATTTCCAACCTGTTCCCCTTCTCACCTCTCCTTTTAGTCCTCTCATATCCATTCTTCCCTCATTTTCTCACATCTCATATTCTCTTATCACTCTTTTCTTGTCTCTTACTCTCCTGTCCTCTTATCTACTCCATTTACCCAGTCCTCCTCTTAACCGTTTCCTCTCTTCTCTTTTTCACTACCTCTCTCTCTCTCTCTCTCTCTCCACTCAGCACATCACCTCGTCAAGAAAGCATCCAATACCTTACCAAACTCCCCTCTCGCTAAAAACAGGGGGGAGGGGGGAGGAGGGGACGCAAGGAGGGAGGGGGAAAACGGAAGGGAGAAGGGGAATGGAGGAAGGGGAGGAGGGAGGAAAGGGAAAAGCACTAAGGGAATTGAAGATGTGGAGTGAGGGGAAGAGTTAAAATGAAGAGGTAAGGGAAGGGGAGAGGAGTATAAGGAATGAAAAAGGCAAGCAGGATGGGGAAGAGGTAGGAAAGGGAAAAGCACTAAGGGAATTGAAGATGTGGAGTGAGGGGAAGAGTTAAAATGAAGAGGTAAGGGAAGGGGAGAGGAGTATGAGGAATGAAAAAGGCAAGCAGGATGGGGAAGAGGTAGGGAGGGTAGGTAAAGAATGTGGGGGAAGGATGTGAAGGGAAAAATGAGGCACGGAGAGGGAAGGACGAGGCAGGAAGGAAGGGGAAGAAACAGAGAAGGGATGGGTGAGGAAGGGAAGAGGTAATAGAAGAAGGATGGCAAAAAGCAGGTGAGAGAGAGAGAGAGAGAGAGAGAGAGAGAGAGTGTTGCGATCCATTAATCAAATAGTGAGAGGCAGTGAGAGTATCAACGCCCAGGGATAAGTATCGCATAGACTCAGAGAGATAAATTTCCTGGTCCGATGAAAGGCAGGCGGAAAGGAGGGTTGTTGCCCCCTCTATTCAGGCGGGGTGGGGGTAGGGGTCCTCTGCTGCATTCATGGGGGAGGAGATTGGGATGAGAAGGGCTGGGGAGAGAAGGGATTGGGTTAAGGAGAGATGAGAAGAGAGGGGATTGGGTTTGGAGGGAAGGGGAGAGAGGGATAGGAGTGAGCAGGGTTGGGAAACAGGGGAAAGAGGGTTGTAGCAAGGGACTGGGAGAGGAAAGTTGGGGAGGGAGGGATAGGGAAAAGGAAGGTTGGGGAGGATGGGGTTTGGGAAAGGCGGGCTGGGGAGAGAAGGACTGAGAAGGCTGGAACTTGGGAGAAGCGGCCCGGGGAAGAGGGGAGAGAGAGTTGAGAGAAGTACAGGCGAGGAATAGAGGTTCTCGAGGAAAGGGGAATGAGTGTAAGGGGGTTAGAGAAAAGGGTAAATTGAGTAAGGGAGAAAGAGGAGCTGGAAAGAGGAAAAGCATGTCCTCAGTTGCTTTCTGGGTGGGGGGTGAGGAGATGAGGTAAGGGAAGAAGAGGTGGAGGGGATTGAGAAGAGGGAGGAGGAGAGGTTAAAGAACAGGGAGGACTGATGAGGGAAAGAAAGAAGATGAAAGATAGGAAGAAGAATCGACACGGGATAAAGTTGGAGGAAGAGGAAGTGGAAGATACAGATAAGAGCGGAAAGGAAGTGGAAGAAGATGAAGTGGAGGAGATACGATAGGAAGGAGGAGGAGGAACGGGATATAAGGAAAACAGGAGGAAAAGCTGTAAGAGGAGGAAGAGGAGAAGGGGATAAGGAAGAAAGAGGAGGAAAGAAAACGTGAAAATAAAGAGAGGGAGGGGTGACTATTATAGGTTATTCATCCCTAATGCAAGTTCAACAGGAAGAGGGAGTGTGGACAAGTGAGTGAGAGAGAGAGAGAGAGAGAGAGAGAGAGAGAGAGAGAGAAAGGAGAAGCAAACATGTGAACAAGATTAAAAATACAATCTAAACTATATAAAAACACACACCAACTAAGCATAAGTGAAGTTTCTGTGGCTGGAGAAATTAGGAAAAGATGATTAATAAGGGAAGTACAAAAATCAGACGAAAGAAAAGAAAAGAGAAGAGGAGTCTGGGGGAGAAATCATCACCAGGAGCAAGAGATGTTCCAGATGCGGGGAAATTATCATAAGCAGAAGCAGAGTAAGAAGATTAAGAAGAGATGATGCAGGCTAAAAATGAGAGGAGAAAAAGAGAGAGATGAAGAGATATAGCGGCATTAGCACAAGGAAGAAGGAGGGGGGAGAGAGAGAGAGAGAGAGAGAGAGAGAGAGAGAGAGAGAGAGAGAGAGAGAGAGAGAGAGTGTGTGTGTGTGTGTGTGTGTGTGTGTGTGTGTGTGTGTGTGTGTGTGTGTGTGTGTGTGTGTGTGTGTGCGCGTGTGTGTGCGTGTGTGTGTGTGTGTGTGTGTGTGTGTGTGTGTGTGTGTGTGTGTGTGTGTGTGTGTGTGTGTGTGTGTGTGTGTGTGTGTGTGTGTGTGTGTGTGTGTGTGTGTGTGTGTGTGTGTGTGTGTGTGTGTGTGTGTGTGTGTGTGTGTGTGTGTGTGTGTGAGAGAGAGAGAGAGAGAGAGAGAGAGATAATGGCGAACCTTCTGTATTTTAATGACTTCTAACAGATAATTTTTTGCACACATGGAAACTCGCTCCTGTTGCAAATTTTTCCAGAGTCCGCCGAGAGAGAGTGCGAGAGAGAGAGAGAGAGAGAACTGGTCTCCTTCGTCCCTCGATGTTGCTAAATTGTACTCTTTCAAGCCGTTACAAAGAGAAGATTACAGCCTGGTAAAAACCCACTGTCTTGACTTGTTCAGAAAGCTGGTCTTCCTCCTAATATACTCGCTACCACCACACACTATTATACCAAGCTTAGGAGAATTTGGAGAAAAGTGAAATCAGATACTAAAATATTCAAGCTTAGGAGAGAGAATATTCCAGCTTAGAGGATAATACTGAAGCTTAGAAGAGTTATTTAGAAGTGAAGAGATTAAGTAGAGGTTTCATTATTCCCTATTTTACATGGATGAAAAAAAAAATCGTAATGAAAGAGTTAATCATCCTTGCGCAGTCGATACGCATAACCCCTCGCCATTACCACCATCACCTTTACCATCTCTACCATCATCATCATCATCATCATCATCATCATAATCCTTAGGGTCACCCTTGATGAACTCTGGGATTAGGCGAGCCATAACATTTGCCAGGATACCCCTCAGCTGAAAAAAAAATAATAGTCTGGTTTTCCCTGAATCAAATAACTGAATGGGTACAAAGAAACGGAGAGATTAGTATACAATGCACTTTCTATTATTCTTGCCTCATCTCTCTCTCTCTCTCTCTCTCTCTCTCTCTCTCTCTCTCTCTCCATCTCCTCTTCGCACTTTCCTTCCATCTTATTTTTCCTATCTGTATGCCTCCCACTTTGCTTCCACTTTCCTCTTATCCTCGTTTTGCTTGCCTTTCAACTTGCCTGCCTGCCTACCTTTCATCCCACCCCTTTCTCCTTTCTTCTTTGCATCTCTCTTCTCCTAAGCTCCCTTTCCCCCCTTCTTTTACACACTCCTCCCTTCTTCTCTGCTCTCTCCTATCTGTTTTCTTGTTTTTTCTCTCCTCCCAGCCTGCCTTTCTCTTCCCCTCCCTTTTTCCTCTCCCTTGCTCCCTCCCTTACCTTTCCCCGCCTGCCTCCCACCTTCCCTCTCTTTCTCTTCTCCCAACCTGCCTCACTCTCTTTCTTCCTTCTTCCTCTCCTACCTCTCTCCCTTTCCCCCTTCCCCGGCCTGCCTCTCACCCGACTTTAAGGCCCAGATGGTATTAGGGGTATCAGCCAGCTCTTGAACAAACATTTTCATTTTAAGCAAGCCTATCTCTACACGCAAGAATGCACCGCCAACACAAACCTTTATACCTACTTTAAAATGCCCTAAAATGCCTTAAAACCAATATAGCCAAAGGGAAGCTAAATGCACCGCCACTACAAAGACTTATGCCTCCTTTACAGTGCCCAAAAATCCCTTAAAGAGTACAAAGGGGAGGAGTACAAATGCTATGAGCTGGAGATAAGGAAAGCAAACACGAAAAACATCTCTAAAACGGACAAGCATTTAATCTTCTTGTAAGATACCGTTAAATGCCTTAAATAATAGACTTTAGGAAGCTATAATGCACCATCACTTCAAACATTTACTGCTCCTTCAATAAGCCATAAACTGTCAAATAAAAAAATAAATAAAAAAGTAACACAGAGTACAAATATTCAACCTCTTTTAAATGCAGTAAAATGACAAGTAGAAAAAAAAAATAATAAAAAAAAAAAAAATTAAATAAACGTCAAAATGAAACAAACACGTCAAAACGGAGATGATGTCATTATTGAATAGGGAGAAAAAAGTAACGAACGACCAAATAATAATAAAAATTGTAAAGATATAAAAGGTGAATGTTTCGGTTTTCCTAATTCCATCACAGCGTTTATTTTTCTTCTTTCGTGGTCGGTGAGTCATCCAACTTCCGCTAAGCTGGAAAAAGTCACAGGGGATTGACTAATAATTTGGCTAAGGCTTCTCTGATTCCCAAGGTTCATCAATTATTTTTTCTATTATTTCTCGTGACCTTCACACGCTTGCACTCACTCACGCTAGGTCTCTCTCTCTCTCTCTCCGCCATACATACGTACATTCACAGTATACACGCAAATATACGCATACAAACACCCATACATACATAATCACAAATACTGTACACACAAACAGAATACAAATACATTCTCTCTCTCTCTCTCTCTCTCTCTCACCGACGGAAAACAATACAAACTTTGAGACAAGAATTGCGTTCATTTAATATATTAGTATGAATATATGCAAAACGCACATTTACATCGCAAAAAAGGGAAGGGGTCAGGGCCATGAGAGAGAGAGAGAGAGAGAGAGAGAGAGAGAGAGAGAGAGAGAAAGGAGATGGAAGTTGATGTGAGACGAGAGACAGAAGTAGATGTGAGACAGAAGAGATACAGGTGTGGGAGATAGAGATGCCATAACCAACACACTTATAATTATACTTACTCCTCCTCTCCCTCCCCTCAAGAAAAATAAATCTTTCACGATCATATCAAATTAAAATAAGACCACAGATTCCAACATGTCTCAATTCATACTTAGTGTAGTTTCTTAAAACCTGGTTGAACTGAACATTCTTAAAACAAAAATTCGTACGGACACTATTCTGTTCCAGTTCAATTTGTACCTATATATTTGAACCAACGTTTGTGTTTTGGTAAATAAATTATCTCTCTATCCATCTACCTATCTGTCTATCTATCTATCTATCTATCCGTTTACATCTATCTATCTACCTGAAATTCCCTGTGAGCACACCTTCTCGGAACAAAGTAATCTGAGATAAGTATTTAGTACAGCAGGTCATACGCACCACCGGTTAAACTACTGATGAAAAAATAAATAAATAAATAAATAAATAAACAATTAAATAAAAATCCAGCTTCCTATCCCCACAAAGTAGCCATAACAACAAGCAATAAGGTAGTTTCAAGTCGGTACTCACGATTACAGCGATTTACAAACTGAAGGTGAAAAAAAAAAATCCACTTTTCAACAAGGATAAAATGCCCTTAAAAGCGAACGAAAAATGGTCTTCACAACAACAGCAAAAACGGCCTTAACCACAGAAAAAAAGCCTTAACAGAAAAAAATGCCTTAACAACAACAGCCAAGAAAATGGTCTTATCAAAAACAGCAAAACAATGGCCTTAAAAACAATAGCAAAAAAGGGACTAACAGCAACACACACACACAAAAAAAAGACCTTAAAAACAATGATAATCTCAAGGCAGTACTCACAGAACGTAGCATCTCACAGGCTTCTGGTCAAGATACAAAGCTCACCTGCGAAAGAAAAAGAAAAAAATGAAGAAAATGAGACTGAAGGATAAAAAAGAAAAATGAGTGTGAAAATGAGAGAAAAGAGGTTCATCATCTCACAATCAGGTTGGATGAACATGTGCAAACTGGGTTCTCGTCAAGGCGAAGTTATTTTTCAGACAATTTTCTTTAGTTCAGGAGTACCTTCAAGTGAATTAGCTCTTCTGAAAGATCGATTACTTTCTCGTATTTATTTTTCTTCACTTTAATGTCCACGCTAATATGCTTGTGAAGTGCTTGGTATCCGTAAGAGTGAACACAAATGTATACACAAGGAATCGGATACCAAACATAGGATTAAAAGTCTGCATTTACGACAAGCAGATTAAAAAAAAAAAAAAAAAAAAAAAAATAATGCGCCCCCTTTTTTTTCTTGTTCCTTTACTCACACTTACGTATAGTAAACACAATTTGGTTTGGGGGCGAATAGAGCCACATCCCCCCCCCTCTCTCTCTCTCTCTCTCTCTCTCTCTCTCTCTCTCTCCGAAGGGCACATACAAGAACTAATAATCACGTGGGTGTTTGTGTGCAGGGTGGGATGAGGGGCTGGAGAATGAGTGGGCGATCCACGGTAACAGTAACAAGGCGAGGAATGAGGGGAGAGGGGAAGCCCAGACAATAACATCTCCAGTATCTATTTGTCCGTATTCAGTGACGGGTGGCTCGGTGGGTAGCGCACTTACCTCGTGATTCGTATACCCGGAGGCCAAGGTTCAAATCCAAACCTTCACGGGCATTTAAAGTGGGTGTAGTGTGTCCTTTCAAATGTTTGTTTTTCCGATAAGTTAACACGAATTAACTCCATAACTCCCTGACCTCTTTCCACAGTCTTAGACATTGAATTAAAAAATGCTGACTCTGTTCCTATAATCTCCTGCTGTCCTAGCCCTCCTCAGCATCATGTTAGTCTATAAACTTACTAGTTTACTGGCCAATCAAAAAATTTTCTAAGTCCTTCTGAAGTTTATCTATGACTTTTAAGGCGTCTTTTTATTTTCTGATTTTTTTCATCGGCAAGTTTACTGATTCTACTAATAACGTCTCAGCCAATGGCATTTATCACAATTATGGTAAAAAAAAAAAAAAGGAAAAAAAAGAATGAGAAAGAGGCAATTCATTCGATGCAGTATCCTAGTTAGATTTTACCAGAGACCAAAGGACCAAAGAGACTAAAAAGACCAGACCGTTCTCCCACAAAAGAAGAAGTTAGGATGAGGCAGACCAAAGTAACCCGGAAGAACGAACAGACCAATGTCACAGGGGTAGCGGACCAAACTGACTGGAGGAGTAGACCAAAGAAAATCACACTGACAGAGAGAGCAGACCACAGCAGAGTAAGTGACGAGGGCAGCAGAGTAAGTGACGAGGGCAGCAGAGTAAGTGACGAGGGCAGCAGACCACAGCAGAGCACAGCAGACCTCACCACTCTCCCACAATAACAGAGGGAGAGTGTGTGTGTGGGGAGGGGGGAAGTGTGGCCAGGAATGCCTTCTGAGAAACGAGAGAGAGAGAG
This sequence comes from Coenobita brevimanus, assembly GCF_032717465.1. Lineage (NCBI taxonomy): Eukaryota > Metazoa > Arthropoda > Malacostraca > Decapoda > Coenobitidae > Coenobita > Coenobita brevimanus. Next base: position 13,344,484 of record NC_137044.1, read on the forward strand.
AGAGAGAGAGAGAGAGAGAGAGAGAGAGAGAGAGAGAGGAGAGGAGAGGAGAGGAGAGGAGAGGAGAGGAGAGAAATGAGATGAGGAGATGGGAAACAGGGAGAAAAGGGGAAGGAAATGAGGAGAAAGAGAATATTGGGAAGACGAAAATCGAGACATGAGGGAATCGGAGAAGGGGATTAGATGGAAGCAAATAATGAGGTATTGAAAATCGAGAGGGGCATACGAGGAGGAGGATAATGGGGAGAAGGGAAGGAGGGGAGGGAAGAGGAGAACACAACAGATAATGATGGAGAGAGAGAAGAGGAGGAGAATATAAGGGACTGAAAAAAAGGGAAGAGGAGATAAAAGGGTGGATAAGAGATAAGGAAGATAAATAAGTATACATGGAAGATAATGGGGAAGGAGGGAAAGGGAGCCCAGAACACAATGATAGGAGGGAGGACGGAAGAGGAGAGAGAAAATTATGAAGGATGGAGGAAGAGGATGCCAAAATAAGAGGAGAGGGAAGAGGACACCACAAGAAGAACCCGTACAGAAACAGCAGGGGTTCACGTCCGATACTGATGAACCCCTAATGATGATGATAATGATGATGATGGTGATGGAGGCGGAGGAGGAGGAAGAGGAGGAGGAATGAATTATGAGAAGCACGGAAGAAGAGGAAGAGAAACTACCACGAACAAGTTACGAAGACTGGAAGCAAATAAAAATGAGGAAGATGAAGAGAGAGGAGGAAAGTTAGAGCAAAAGAAGAGGAGGAGAGGAATACCAAACAGGGAAGAGGAGTAACAGGAGACTTGATGAAGAGGCAATGAAAGAGGAATAAAGAGAAATTAGGAAAGATGTGGGGGGAGAGAGAGAGAGAGAGAGAGAGAGAGAGAGGGGGGGGGTAATAAAGGCAAGAATAGAGAAAATGGAAAACTACAGTGCAAAAATGGAGAAAAGAGGAAAGTAGGAGTAAGAGGGAGAGAGGGAGATGATGAGAGGGAGAGGAAGGAGATATCTGTCGAGAGGGAAAATGAGGGGAATATTTTCAGAGAAAGAGGAGGAGGAGGAGATGGAGAAAAGAGGGAGAAAGTAAAGAGAGGAATGAATGAATGAGAGAGAGAGAGAGAGAGAGAGAAAGAGAGAGAGAGAGAGAGAGAGATCAGTAGGTGGAACACGAAGAAAAAAGGCGAAATAGAGATAAAGTGAAAAATAAGAGAAAAAAAAGATGACTAAAGACAGGTAAATAAAAAAGAAAGAATTCAAGAAAGACGAAGCCTAAGAAAAAGTGAGAGAAATCATAAGAAACGAAAAGTAAAAACAGTGAAAAGAGAAAGAAAAACAAATACAGACGGAAGATGATGACAAGGGGAAGGACGAAAAATAAAAATTAAAAACAGAACTAGAAGACTATGGGCAAAAATAAGAAAAAATGAAGTAAGAAATATATAAAAAATGAAAACAATAAATCATGGAAGAAGAAATGGTAAGATAAAAATAAAACGAAAAACAAAACAAAAAACAAGAGAAATTAAAAGAAGCCAGATGAAACATGAGAAAATCTGTGAAATAATGAAAACACATGATGGAAAATTTTTATTAAAGGAGGCAAAAAGGTGAAAGGAAATGAAAAAGGTAAATCACTTAAGATAAAATAACGGACGGAAAAACTTAAGGAACGACAGAAAAGGAAAAAAAAAAAAAGATGAAAAGAGAATAGGGCAGAGAATAAAAAAAAAAAAAAAAAAAAGGAATAGCAGAAGAAGAAACTAAGAATTAAGAAGTGAAAAAGAAAGGAAGGGCAGAAAGAAAACAGCAAAAGGACAATAAGAGAAAAGAGAAGAAAAAATAGAAGGAAATAATAATAATAATGAAAGGACAAGAAAAAGATATAAGTGGGGAAAAACATAGATAAAAAGTTGACGAAAAGGGAGGAAGGGAGAGAATGAGAGGAAGGAGAGGAAAAAAGAGGATAGAGGACTAAGGAGGGCGTTTGGCGAGAAAGAAAGTGATGTATATGCAAAGAGGAGAGAAACGAGGGAGATGAGGAGAGGGAGTAAAAGAGAAGCGGGGGAGGAGAGGGCTGTAAAGAGAGGGAGGAAGAGAGAAAATGAAAAGAGAATAAGGAGAGTGTGAGCAGAATTAGAAAGTGAGTGAAAAAATGGAAAGAGAAAGAAAATGATGAGAGACAGGGAACGAAGAAATAGAGGAAGAAAAGAGAAGAGAAATGAGAGAGAGAGAGAGAGAGAGAGAGAGAGAGAGAGAGAGAGATGCTGAAAGGAAGCGGGAAAAACAGGGAAAGGGAGTAAAGATGCAAGAGGCAAGAAGGAGGGGTAAGATGAGGAGAAAGATTAATAAGAAAAGCTCGGGAAGATAAAAGAGGGCGAAAGCAGGGGAAAAGAGAAAGGGAAGGGGAGGGCGAGAGAAACAAGAAGGGAAGTAAGGAAAGAGAAAGGAAGAGACAGGAAGACAATAAAACAAAAACAGACAAATGGGAACAGGAATAAAGACAAGAAGTGAGAAAAACATACAGAACAGGATAGAAGGATACAGCAGAGTAAGAAAATCAAGGAAAGAAAGTGGGAAAAGCAAGTAAATCATGGGGAAAAGAGGAGAAAGAAAACAAGAGGACAAAAGAGTTAGTGAAGGGGGGAGAAAGGAGCTTAAACCAGCAGAAACAGAAATAAAAAGGACAGTGGGAAAAGAGCAAAAATTAAAGAAAAGAGCAAGGAAAAAAGAGAAGAGAGAAGGGAAAAGAAAGGGAGATGATGTGAGGGAGAGGAGGGAGATATCTGTCGAGGGGGAAAATGGGGAAATATTTTCAAAGGGAGAGGAGGCGGAGGGAGGGAGGGAGAGAGAGGGAGAGGAGGATGAGAGAAGAGACATGGAGGAGAAAAAGGGAGAGGGTATAAAGGTGGAAGAATACATTGAGAGAGAGAGAGAGAGAGAGAGAGAGAGAGAGAGAGAATGGTCAGGATATTTTCAGGGTACACTAGAGAAAATGTCCTCTGGTGAATATACTTTGCTGTCCGCTGTGTGTGTGTGTGTGTGTGTGTGTGTGTGTGTGTGTGTGTGTGTGTGTGTGTGTGTGTGTGTGTGTGTGTGTGTGTGTGTGTGTGTGTGTGTGTGTATTCAACCCCATGAACAGCATCACATCCATCCTAAATGAGGCAGCCGTAGCAAAAATACCCATTCTGACGGTAGGTATTGGTACCCATGTTGTGGCAAGTTTATTCGGATTTAAGAGACACCATCAGTTTAGAGGCGTAAAAGTAAGCTGTAAATCTCCAATTAAAAAAAAAAAAAAAAAGGCCTTCGATTAATCCTTTCAATACAGCAAGAATGAAATATAAATACGCAAGAACAACGTCATAAGAAACGTATAAAAAAGAATGAGAAATATTAAGATGTAGGAAGCAAGACAAATCGCAAAGAAGGATGTGTTAAGGAGGTCCTCAGTACGAGAATAAGGGCCAAGGACGTCTTACCACAACCCTCCAGAACGCCGCTGCTTCTTCCGGTCTAGGAGTCTGAACAATTATAGTCACGTCTGGCGAAACCCATCCACAGTGCTACGTGTACAAGGGTCTCTCTCTCTCTCTCTCTCTCTCTCTCTCTCTCTCTCTCTCTATCTCTCTCTCTCTCTCTCTCTCTCTCTCTCTCTCTCTCTCTCTCTCTCTCACTTGATATTTATTCACATATATTCTCATGATTCATCGTAAACATCGGCTTGAGGGTGAGCATACCTTACCTCGAAGGAAGAAATAGATTACAACATGACGTTCATGGTTGCCAGGCAGACGTACGTGTGTGTGTGTGTGTGGGGGGGGGGTAATCTCCCGTGATCGGATGACTCATGAGAATAACGTTTTGCAATACAACTGTGTGTGATCCAAGGAGAAGGATAGTGCATGCTTGAGCTGCAGGGCTAGCGAAGACAACCTATAGCAAAATAACCAAACCAAGCCATCAATAATTTCCAAAATCACTCTAGGTCCGGTGAAAGAAAAAATGCAATCCTAAAAAACTGCACAGATCACCAACAGCACCCAGATATCCCTAAACCCCTTAAAAGAAAAAAATACCTAAAAACCCACAGGCATCCAGATATCCCCAAACTCCTTAAAAAAATACTTAAAACCCACACCTACCAGCAGTCAATATCGAAATCACTGTAACGACCGTGAATATAAACCCCAATACCCAAATATCCCCAGACCCCCTGAGAATAATTAACAGACACCTAGAAATGGCATTACCCAAAGGATTACCCAAATGACTGCAGCGGTGGTGAAAAACGCCTCCCCTCGGTAATGTAGTGGTATCTGTGACGGGATGGGAATTATTTAGCAGCCATCACCCGCTGAGGTCATTATGGTGTTGCAGAGGTCAAAGGTCACAGGGAGAGGGCAGAGGAGGGGTTGATGGGGGAAGAAGTGGTGAGGCAAGGGGATGAAGGAGGGAATGAGTGGGTAGAGATGGAAAGATGGGGTGACGAAGGTTGAGGAGGATAGAGAAATGGGTAAGGGAATAGGCAGAGAGAAGTGGGGAAAGAGCATGGGAAAATGGAGTATAAGGAGGGGGAAGATAATGGGATAAAAGAACGGAGAAATGAGGGGTCATGGGGTGGAGGGGTCATGGGGTGGAGGGGTCATGGGGTGCAGGGATTATGGGGGTATGTAGGGGTTTTGGGGTGGAAGGGTCATGGGGTGGAGGGACCATGAGGGAGGTGGAGGGGTCATGGGTGGGGAGGTCATGAGTGGATGGAGGGGTCATGAGGGGGTGGAGGGGTCATGAGGGGATGGAGGGGTCATGAGAGGGTGGAGGGATCATGAGGGGGAGAAGGAGTCATGAGGGGGTGGAGGAGTCATGAGGGGGTGAAGGGGTCATGAGGGGGTGGAGGGGTCATGAGGGGGTGGAGGGGTCATGGGGAGGTGGAGGGGTCATGGGGAGGTGGAGGGGTCATGAGGGGATGGAGGGGCCATGGGGGGGTGGAGGGGTCGGTGGGTGAACTTCCGCCTGGTCATGGTCTGCTGGTCAGAGGAGGGGAGGAGAGAACGAGTGAGGAGAGGGGACGAAGTGAGGAGAGGGAGAGAGAGGACGAGGTGAGGAGAAAGAGAGTGAAAAAGATTTATATAAAGATGAACGAAAGGAACTGAAGGAGAGAAAAGTTATGACAGTGGAAGAAAGAAATCGAAGTGGAGAAAAGAGCGAGTGGAGAGATAAACATATACAAAGACGTAAGAAAGGCATGGGAGAGGGAACAGGATGAGGATGGAGGGAGGCAAACGAAGTGAGGAACGACAGCGGAGACGAAATAGGGATGGGAAAGTAGGTGAGGACAGATATATAAGGAAAAATGTATGGAGAGTACCGAAAGTAGGAAGATATGGAGAGGTATGTAATTAAAACTGAGAAGGAATGAGAAGAAGGAATGAACGAGGAAGAGAACACATGATAAATGAGAGAGAGAGAGAGAGAGAGAGACAGATAGAGAGAGAGACAGATAGACAGACAGACAGACAGACAGACAGAAAGAGAAATATCAATGAAATTACAAAACAGGAAAAAATAATAAAAGATATGAAACTGAAATAATGGAAATACAAAAATGAAAAGAAGAATAAAGAAGAAAGTGGAGTGGAAACTAGGAGGGGAAATGCGAAAGGAAAAGAAAATCGTAAAAGAGAAGACGAAACCTTTAGAGATGGAGGACTGAGTGAAAGGAGGAAGAGAAATGGAAGCAAGAAGGGGACAGAACGAGAGAGAGAGAGAGAGAGAGAGAGAGAGAGAGAGAGAATCACTAAACTCGTCTTACACTGAATCCTAAAAGAATCATTGCTCCTTTCCCCCCCCCCTCTCTCCCTCACATCCCCTCCCTCATCTATTTCCCCTACTCATCCTTTCCTGCCTCTCGTCTCCTTCCCTTCTTTATTTTACTCCCCTTCCCCTTCCCCACTCCCCGTTTCTCCCCCCTCCCTTCCCCACTCTCCCCTCCTCCCCCTTCCTTTCCTCACTCTTGTCTTTCTCCCTCTTGTCTCCCCCAAATTCCTCTACTTCCTCTCCATTCTCCACTCTCCTCTTCCTCTCTGTTTTCTCCTCCACATCCATCTCTTCATCTACTCCTCTAAACTCAAGTCTCCCCATCCCCCTTCCCTCCCCCACCTCTCACCCTCTTCCTCCCACATTCACTCCTCTACACTTTTCCTCCAACATACTCCCCCCCCCCCCTCTGCCTCTTCCAGTGCCCCCTTCTCCACTTCCTCCCCCATTTCCTCTCCCGCCCCTCTCTCCCCTCCCCTTCCCCATTCCCTTTTCTCCTTTCCCTCCATCGCTCTACCGTCCACATTTCTCCTCCCTGTTCCACTCTCCGCTCTCCCTCCCCCACTCCCTCTCCCTCCTCTCCCCTCACGAGATATTCCGACGTGGCCAACAGACCCGGCGAAATTTAATGCTGGACGACCTAACGAGTTGAATTTTATTTTTTCCCTACCTAGGCTCCAGCTTTCTCGCACCTCTCTCTCTCTCTCTCTCTCTCTCTCTCTCTCTCTCTCTCTCTCTCTCTCTTTACTTCTGCGCTCCTCCTCATTTTCCCTGCCTCAATCTCTGGCCTCCTTCCTAACGCTGACCTGCATGCATAATAAAGTTGAAACGCGAGTGTGATAAATATTTGGCTCTGGCGCGAACTCACTCTCTCTCTCTCTCTGGATGACCAAAACTGCGCAGTCTATCTCGGCTTCACATTCAGCAATGCCTCTTTTTTTTTTTTTTTTTACTATCATATTTCGATGATGAACTTTTACCTGTGAGAAATAAGGTATATACGAGAGTTGCGTGCTTAGTTTATTATTGTTGTTGTTTTTCTAGTTACTGTTTTGCCTGGTATGAATTTACTCTCAGACTAGAGGCCACTTTCGAGGTGAATGAAATTGTTCGACCACAGCAAGAACAAAATAATTCAGATATTTGTCATTGTTCTAGGGATCAAACCATCGCTACCTCCACACTCATCTCTCTATAATTCCCCGTCTTAACAGGGCGTAACTCACCAGCCTAGCCCCACCACTCACCATCAGCTCAGTCACCCCGTCCAGCCCACTCCTCTCCTCTCCTGTCGGTCTGCTCTCCTATCGTCCTTATCCTCACATCGAACTCATTCCTTCCCGCAGCCAACTTCGCCCCTAATAAAGCTTCATCTTCACAGGATGTATTCATCACACCATATCCCTCCTCCCACCACAGTCAACCAATCCCACACATTAACTTGTGGCCAACCCCATTATTTTTTTCTTCACCTCCCATTTTTTACACCTAATCAGCTTAACTACGAAGTGTCCGGAAAGAACAAGAATACAACGCCTCTGGTTAAAGGGTTTACATTTCTGCCCTGTGTTTGACCCACCCTGACCTCCCTCACAGCAAGCCCTATCACCGCCCTTGTCAACGCCCTGGGGAGGTGTTATTGCCGGGACACAAGGCAGGGGATGGAGGTGAAGGGGCAGGGGGAGGAGGTGAAGGGGCAGGAGGAAAACTGTGGGCCTCGAGAGATGTGATCAGGTCAAGGTCTGGTGTGGGTCGCCCTTTTTGGATATTGGCAAGGAAGAGGACAAGGATGGATGATGCTATTATGGTGCTGTAATCGGCTCTATGGGAAAAGTTATAGCTACGTTTAGAATATTTACTGGAGAGAAAGAACACCTTCACTCGACGTGGACCTTCTTCATGTATCCTTGAAGACCTTAAGAGGGTCCAAGTAGGGTCGATAGTGTTAAATCTTTCTAACAAACAACTTTACTAAACGTGGGTATGATTCTTCCAGGACAAGGATGATCAAGAAAAAGGTCAATAATTAATAAGCACGTGAAAAAGGACCGACACTAGAATGGTTATGTTGTACCATTCACTTCTGTTCTGCATTCATTTATCATTCCAGCCCTTCGCCATCATCATCATCATCATCATCATCAGACCAGCCCTTACTCCTACCTTAGAGATAGGGTGAGGTTGAATTCAGATGCAAGGAAAGATAAACGAATAAATGTGGGAGAACTTTCTTGTCTCTGTCCTCTCTCCAAACCACTTTTTCTTACGTTTATCATATTTATTTATTCATCAGTATATCCCTTTGTGAGTTCAGCATCCAATATGGGGAAGGACAACGTGTGTGTGTGTGTGTGTGTGTGTGTGTGTGTGTGTGTGTGTGTGTGTGTGTGTGTGTGTGTGTGTGTGGCGGTAAGGGGAGAGGGGGAAGGGAGGATAAAAACTTGCTATAACAACGTCGATTACACTCCCAGAGGAAAACTTTTAAGGGAGTGTTATTTCTGTGAGTCGCCTCGTCCCCGTAATCCGACCCTCAGCTTAAGCTTCCCCACAACACGGTCTCTGCTCAAGCTTTTCTTTTTTTTTTTTTTTAGTTTATTTTACCCTACAGGTATTCTTTGCTACTCGACTCTCAGCTCTTGATTCCCCACAAGTTCCCCTGTTGTCAAAGTTTTTATTTTGTCTTTTTGTTTTGCCTTTTCTTTGTCATACTCACTTCCTACAACTTTTTAGGATACTATACTTCTATTAACCCAATTTCCCATTCTCTCTCTCTCTCTCTCTCTCTCTCTCTCTCTCTCTCTCTCTCACACACACACACACACACACACACACACAAAACCACAGGATTGTCGTGTTCACCTTGACAATGTTTTTTCACTTGCTCTGTAACACCTACACACCAGGTTCGATATTCCGGCTAACGTAAAATAAAGATATCTTGCAATGGGTGATCCAAAAAATTCTTTGATTTATCCCCTTCCCATCAGTATTTTCCCTTTCCATCTACTTTCCCCCATTCCATTATAATTACCCTTCCCCTCCACCTTTCCCTGCTCGTTTGTTCCCTTCCCATCTACGTTTCCTCCTCTCTTTTATCCATAGTCTCATTTATTTTTTTCCATTACCTTTTTCCTTTCCATTTCCCTTTCCCACATACATTTCTACTTTCTGATCTGTTTTCCTCATCCTTTCATCCTGTTATCCACTCCCCATCTACTTTCCCCCTTCACAAGCTATTATTCCCCTCTTTTATCCCCTTCTCATCTACTTTTCCCCTTCACTTCACTCCCTTCTCATCTACTTCGTCCCCTCACTCTTCACAACAACAATTTTTCCCCATAAAACCTTAAGCCACAGTTTTCTTTTTTCCTCCTATTTATTACTAATGCCCCAGATTCCCCTTCCCTCCCTCCCCCACCTATCACATCCCCCATTCCCTAATCCTCAGAGAGAGAGAAAGGAATGAGGCGGAAGGAGTGGCAGGATGGGAGGAGAAAGAAATATTAGATGTGTAAGTGAGGACATATAGTATCTATCTCTTTATCTATCTATCTATTTGTCTAAATGAACAGATAAATACATAGCTACAGACAGACAAAGTGGGACAAACACAGACTGGTATTTTGCGAGAGGAGAGAGAGAGAGAGAGAGAGAGAGAGAGAGAAACAGGGGAGACTTACCTAAACTTTTCCCCCTTCAATTCCAGCACACTACTAATTCTTGTAAAGGCGGGCGATTTAGGCGATATTATTGAGAGTTGGGGTTGTAAAATCGTCTTGCTGTGCCAGCGTGGAGATGGGG
>NC_137044.1:13359095-13374095 GCF_032717465.1 Coenobita brevimanus
TTTAATTTTCTGCTACGTGCCCAGATGAGCTTGCCCCGGACCTAAAACAACCACCTATCACCACATCTATTTTATCCTCAAACACAGCCACCTCCACCCTCCACAATTTTCACAGTTTTATGGTCCTTCGCCCTGATGAAAACAGAAACAGTATATCCGATGATGTTGACCCTTCCTTCACTGCAGTCACGTCTTTTAAACAACCTCCTGCCACCACATCTATTTCATCCTCAAACATTACCACCGCCATCCCCCACAATTTGCTTTGAGTAATTTAAGTGACCAAGATAGAAATGGTGCCCCGACTTAAGTTCTGGTCGTTTGACTCTGATGACGCTGCTGCTGTTGTTTTGGTGCATATCTCATCTGAAACGTGAACCCGGTGGAGTGAAGACTAGAGTTGCCCTAATCTTGCAGTCAACTATTCTCTTTCCGGGGTCTGGGGACACGAAGGAAAAGCTGAGGGTGGTGGGGGGGAGGAGGTCCAGTGGGAATGGAAAAATGAGAGAGGGGAGATGAGGGGGGTGGGGGGAATGAATAGTGACGTTGTGGGGGACGGGGCATTCTACACGAAGGGGAAGTGAGAAGGCGGGGTGGAGGAGGAGGAGGGGAGGGGGAGGGAAAAGTAAGAGAGGGATGTGGAGAGGGGAAGGTGAGAGGGGAGAAGGGACAGGAGAGGGGAAGGCAAGAGAGTGGGGGGGGAAAGTAAGAGAGGGGATGAGAAGGGGAGGGGGCGATGGAAAGGTGACGTTCTCTCATTAGCCCAGCCGCCCAACCATGAATTCATTATTGGGAGTTTTGAGTGATCGGCCGCGGGATGCCAGGAGACGGAGAGTCAGTCGCTGATGTCCGCCTCTCACCTAATATGATTTTTTTCTTTCACTATACACTCAGCTCTGTCTATTCAGTTTAATATTCGCTATCTATCATGAAAAATTCGTACATTCGCCTTCCTCCTTAGTCACTGATTCACGCGTTCATTTATTGTTTTACTTCACTATACTGTACACACTTCATGCTTCATACGTCACACTAAAATGTATGCTTCAGAGGTAGCAGTCAATCTTTATTTTTTATTTTTTATTTTTTTATTTTTTTTTTTTTAACAACTGACTGGACACTTCTCTTTATTCCTCACACTTTACGTTGCTAGTTTTCTCTCACTTCATGTTTTTTACTGTACACTCAAGGTTTTTGCATCACTGTATACTTCATTTATCACTATGCTGCACACTTCGCTGACATCTTTCTCTCACTCACTGACATCTTTCTCTCACTCAACACTTTTCTTAAATCATGCACAATACTTCTTCCACTCTATACTTATGTGAAGAGTAGATGAAATTTAGCGTGACATCTGTTGGCGATGTTACATAAAGAGAATCACCATCTATGGGCAGAAAAACACACCATGTCTCTCTCAGCCTAGGAATACTAGCCATTACAGGGATGTGAGACGCAAGAGAGTGAAATAGTGGACGAAAGGGCTTCTGTTAAAGAGAGAACATTCCGGGATAAAAGTTCGCTTAATATTTCATCAATTTACCTTTCCGTTTTTTCCTTCTCACTAATATTTCTAAGCTAAAAGGGGTCTGATATCCTTCTCTTTCCTTAGACGATTCTCTCTAATATGTGGAGTTTGGGAGGAGAGTGAGGGACATGCCCTAAGTGTGAAGTATACGTAGTGGCTTATAAACGCATCTGTTCTAACCTGATGAAGATCCCTAACCCCTTTCATCTCAGTTGATGGCCAAGTGTAGTCAGGCTGAAGTGATGATTTAACTGCTGTTTTTACTCTCACCTGGCCCAGATTTCCTTCCTTTTGCAGCTTATTTCTCATGGTTCAATGGCAGTAAATGGCAATACTACACCTCTACATCCTTTCCACAGCACTTCTTCATGACTAGCAGCATATCCTAGTGTTAATCTTTTGCTACAACTCAAATATCAAAGTGTAGAGATGGCCATTTTAGTCCAAGTTAGAGTAAACAGGGGTTTAGTAACCACGAAAACTAATTCCTTCCCCATTACAAAGGCTCACCGAATTACATACAACCAAAACTTAGTATTTATGGAGGTCGTGGGAATTGCCTGGTTCCGTCAGATGAAAACAAACATTAAACAAACTTCTGCCTGCGATAGTACATAATGGGTACAGCGTATGGGTTACCAGACTGCGGAATATGCTCGCCATCATTTTCCAGGTGAGTTAGTAGGCAATTTCCCGGTTTTCTGCCTATTGGGCATAATTAATCCGTCATCATGACAATTATATTTTAAAACTAGGGTAGCGTCCTTCCTCTGCCCCTCCCCCTCCCCCTCCCCCCTGTATATTGAACCCAGCCACCCCGAGTTGTCATATTACCTGGATATTAACCCCTTCAGTACGGGGAGACCCTTTATTGGTTTATTTTCCCTGCACACATACGATTTAACTCCTTTACTACAAGGATATTTTTCTAATTTCGTTCTTGCCGTCTCAAGGTGATTTTATTCATACTTGGAGAAACTTCGAACTGGGAGGATTAACGATAGCCTTCATTAACCCTTTCAAAACTACATGTCAATCGTAAGTTGAACAATACTGTCTGTAAACAAGAATAAACTGAGAAAATACGTCATCAGCCTGAATGGTTTAAAGCTCCGCAAGAAAATACGCTCGTGCTGAAGAGGTTAATGAAGCTTTTATCTTATCTTTCCCGCTCTAAAAGTCTCTCCTAAACCAGGCAAAATCATAATAAGACAGCAAGACTCAAATATCAGAATGAAAAAGATTAAAACCACCTATTTCATCATTTGTAAGTCCGAATACGTCACTTCTATTTCACTCTTCCTGCTACCAAACGAATATACTTGCAGTCAGTTTTAGGGCAGATCTCTTTTTCTCAACGTGCTAATGATGGCAATGTTTATGTTCTGCGAGGTTGAGAGTCTTCCCTAAGATGAGTTCAATAAGTTGGCCGTAGCAACTGAAAAAAAAAAAACGCCATTAGATATAAGTGGATGTTCAAATAACACTGCCACTGAACTGCCAGCGTCAGCGCCACTGACATGCTGCCTCAGTGTTAGTCAGGTCCAGCTGGTACTTCCGATAATGAAATATTGCCTGGCTGTCATTTAACGCTTCAGCACTGCTCAGCCTGCACCCAACACTGATATATTGCCTCACTGTTATTCACTGTGTTAACGCTGCCCGGGCTGTGTCCCCGATGATGACACACTAAACGGTAATGCCGTACATACGTGGCCACGCATGCAGTTGCTATCTACCTATCTACTATCTATCTATCCACACACACACACACACACACACACACACACACACACACACACACACACACACACACACAAACACACACACACACACACACACACACTTTATATTGTATGTGTGTATATATATATATATATATATATATATATATATATATATACATATATACATACAACAGCTTTGGCTTCAAACATACCGATACAACATAACATGAGGTATTAAAGAAATAAAAATAATAATGGTTGAGTATACAGTACCAGCTGCCAGGCTGCAGCTGCGAACACCTCACTAAAATAAACAATACCGCGGCCTTTTGCTTTATAAAACTCTTCCCCTGCCATTAGTACTGAAATTGTACCCCCACTGTTTGTTGCTATCTGTGGTATAACAACACTTGGTCACTTTATATTATATTATAGAGAAATTCTGTTCACATCCATTTTCTCGCCACCCGTTCTGACACGCACAGTTTTGGTTCATAGTTCGTCCTATATTCCCATCTCTACTACCACCTTTCCATTGCTGACTAACATTCCTATGGTGAGTGAGGCCTGATATCTTTGTCTGGCCATACACGATGTTCTTTGAGGTGATCCGTCGGGAAGTATACCCTAAGTATATAGCAGATGCAGCAAACAAAGGAGAATCAGCATTTACGGTGATACCCAAATTCCAACAAAAATTAAATGTGCCCTTACTATAATTTTCCTCGGTTTTATCATTTTCATTCACGGACCATCTTGTACCTTGTCATCCCTGCTGGCTATAATTGCGTACTGCTTTGTCTAGTTTTTTTTCAGATCCAAGAGCTCATAGCACCCAGCATCGATCAAAAGACTTCCATGACACACTGTCCTAACCTAACCCATCCCAACCCAACCCAAACCAACACAAGCTAACCTAACCAAATCGAACCCAACCCAACTTAACCTTACCCAGCCGAACCTAACATCGCTGGCTTGTGTGCCGTCCCTCGTTGTGGGCCAGTCCAAGTACTACTGTCCTCTATTCTGTCTTTTATTCTGTCCAAAGGCAAGTACACAGCATGCACCCTTTTCCTCATATGACTCCCAACTTAACATCCACCCACGCTTTTAAAATGCCATTCGCTCCGAGTAAATGTGGCGGAGATGAGCGTTTAGAAGCGACGTCGGGAGAGTGCCAACAACAGAAGCAAGCCTCTTAGTTGTTAGCTAGGCCCGTTGCAGCGCCGTTAATGCCTCCAGTACTGAGAGGATTAAAACCCGGGCCTAAGTTAAACTAGAATTCCCCGGGCCTGCAGGGAAACTTGATGAATTACTGAGAGCCCGGGAGGAAATGTGATAAAGTTTGCATATTCCGGCAGCAACAGCAACAACCTGAGACACACGCACGCACACACACTCACACACACACACACACACACACACACACACACACACACACACACACACACACACACACACACACACAAAATCCATTTCCGCCCTCTATCAGCCCATACAATGAGCCAGGATAAAGCACACACTTTACACACTAAGTTTCTGAACGGCACTAACGAGAGAGAGAGAGAGAGAGAGAGAGAGAGAGAGAGAGAGAGAGAGAGAGAGAGAAAGGAAGGTAACATAGTCTCGTCTCAAGCGTCCCCTCAACGATACCAGAACAATTAATAGGAGTAAAAGGTGGACGTACATCAGACTTATCTCGAGACGTGGCGCTGGGCTGGCCATCACGGTGAGAGAGAGAGAGTGGAGGAGGAAGGAGGGAGGGAGGAAGGAGGGAGGGAGGAAGGAGCGAAGGAAAGGTGGGGGATGAGTAGAGAAGGGGAGAAGGGTGAGGGGATAAGAAGAGAAGGAGGGAGGGAGGGAGGGAGGGAGCGAAGGAGTACAGGAAGGGTGGGGGATGAGCAGATAAGGAGGGAGGGTAGGAGGATGGAGAGAATGATGGGGATAAGCTGAGAGGGAGGTAGGGAAAAACGGAAGAGGGAGGAGGAAGGGAGGAGGGAAGTGTGGGGGATGGGTAAAGAGGAGGGAGAGAGGGAGGGCTGAATATAAAAGGAAGAGTGTGAAGGAGGAATGGATGGAGTGAGTGAATGAGGGAGATAGGGAGGGAGGAGGGAAGTGAAGGGGAATGGTATGAAGTAACAAGTGTGGGAGGAGGGATGAAGGGAAGAACAGTGAAAAGGTAGGAAGAATGCAAAAAGTTGAAAAGGCTAAGGAAAAAGAAGGAACGGATGGATAATGGAAGAGAATAATAAAGAGAGACTAACCAAGGGTAGTAATTATCGATTTAGCAATGACGAGGGACAGGGAGAGGAGGAGTAAGAAGAAAAAAGCACAGGCAGCAAGAGGAAGAGAGAGAGAGACGGAGAAAGAGGGGTCGCGGGAGGAAAGAGGTAAAGTTGGAGGAGGAGGAAGGAAGGAGAGTGATAAAAATTGAGAGGAATGGAGGAGAGGAGAGCAGGAAAGGGAACCAAGCACGATTTTTTCTTCATCTTATTTTCCATCTTTTTTTTTCCCTTACGCAGTGTCTATGGTTCTCTACAAAATCATTTTTCTTTTTCTAGATTTCAGTGCCCTCCCTTTGGTATGATTCTGAGATTATACATGTCTACTAGAGAACTTTCCTATTTATCTCTTTATCTCTGTCTCACTCTCAGCCAAATAAAATCGTCTGCCTTTAGCTGAAAAAAAATACTTCAAATGCGTTCTTAGTGAAGGGGTCAATGTGAGAAAAAAAAAAAAAAATACTGTACAAAAAAAAAAAAAAAATCGAGGAAAGATATGTTTTGGTCTCTCTCTCTCTCTCTCTCTCTCAAGTGTATTTAGACATTCAGACGGATATTCAGACACTGGCTTGAAAATACTGCCACACATCACCTCACAGCAGGTGTTATTTGCCCCCTCCCACCTTCCTCGTCCTCCTCCTCCTGCGTTCCTTTCCCTCCCACTCTCCTCCAATCCCCGAGAGAGAGAGAGAGAGAGAGAGAGAGAGAGAGAGAGAGAGAGAGAGAGAGAGAGAGAGAGAGAGAGAGAGAGAGAGAGAGAGAGAGAGAGAGAGAGAGGTGGGGGAACTAACATAAACTTAATAAAATACGCACCGCTGATGCTGGCCTGCTCACGGACCCAACCGCAGTCGTGAGCGAGACGACGAGGAGGAGGAGGAGGAGGAGGAATGGGGAGAGATGAAAAGATGAGAGGGAAAATTGATGCGTCAAAAGGATGGAAAGGACATGAAAGAGGGAAGAATGATAAGCGCGAAAGGAATGAGAAGGGTAAAATGAGGCAGGGAAGAAGGAACAAATAAAACGGGGAAAGGAACAAGAGTCAGGAGGAGAAAAGGGACAAAAGAGGAGGAGGAAGGAATGAGAGGAGAGAAGAAGAAATGCTAAGAAGTGAGTGTAAGTGACTGATGTTAGAGGGAGGGAAGGGACCAGGAAAAGGGGAAGGAACGGGGGTAAGGAATGAGAAAGAGGAAAAGAATAAGGCTCAGGAGAAGGGAAGGAACAGGAAAGGATGAGGAAGATGATGAAGAAGGATTTAAAGGCAGAAGAGGATGAGGAATGGGGGTGGCAGGGGAAACCGTAGGGAGTGGAGAGAAGGAGAAAGGATGTTTAAATGGAAGAGAGGACGGTTGAAGGGGAAAGTATGAGTGGAGGGGACGTGAGGAGAGGAGGGGCAGGGAGGGAGGGACAGTACAGTACACACACACTTGTCGTCTACATACCTCCCCCTCCCCCTTACCCCTGGCCCCCATCCCCCCACCTGACATGTACCCTCTCGTCCAGCGTGGCATTATTAAAACGAGAGTAAAATATCGACGTGGGATTCGAGGCGCGTGTTATGATGCTTCCCCATGATTACTCACCTCGGAAAAGTTGTATGTCTAAGGGGACGAGGACGAGGAGGGGGAGGAAGGAAGAGCGAGAGAATAGGGAAGGAAGAGGGAAAGAGTGACGAAGGAAGAGGAAGAGAGTGGGGAAGGATGAGGAAGAGAGTGGGGAAGGATAAGGAAGAGAGTGGGGAAGGATAAGGAAGAGAATGGGGAAGAAGGGAAAGAGAGGGAGGAGGAGGAGGAGGAGGAGGAGGAGGAGGAGGAGGAGGAGGAGAGAGAGAGAGAGAGAGAGAGAGAGAGAGAGAGAGAGAGCGCTTGTATATTCATCCCCGCAGCAATCCCTAATCAAAAATGTCTGAGTCGAAGATTAGGTCGTCGTAAAGTTGGAGAGTACGAATGAGAACGTCGCCTATTAATTTCGGAGTCTCGGCCCCGGCTATTAGGGTCTACTGGGGAAGAAAAAATAAGAATAAAAAAGGGAATACGAGAAAATATGGAAAATTAAATACGGGAGAGAAATATAAATGCTAAAAATAGTATGGGAAATAGAAATAAAATACAAGAAATGAAATTAGGGAAACAAGAGAAATAAAACACAGGCAAGGCAATACAGGAAAGGGAGATATGAGAAACCAAATATGAAAAAGGAAATACAAGAATAATAAAAGAGATATAAAGTATAATAAAGGATATGCAGGCTAGTAAATGTGAAAACAGGGAACAGACGCCATGAGGGGGTTTGTTTTTCACTCAATATCTTGGGATACATGGACACTGTTATCACCCAGTTTACCAGTTACCTCCCCTAGGTGTTACCCTAGATACACATCCCTCTCCACACACACACACACACACACACACACACACACACACACACACACACACACACACACACACACACACACGCACACACAACCTCAAACATGACCGGATACGCATTTCAGCAATTACACAAGGCGGTAAGAAAAAAATCACCCAATCCCGTTCAGTATGTAAATGAATATAGATCCTTGCAACTGCAATCCCTGAGAGTGGAGTGAGTCCAGTGCTAACAGAGCAGTATTCAAATGGATTACATGTTTCGTAGCCCCCTTTTCTAAGTGATTTATTATGCCTATTATATATATATATATATATATATGTGTGTGTGTGTGTGTGTGTGTGTGTGTGTGTGTACCAACACAACTTGCATCAGAAAAATATAGAAGAATTTCTATGTATTATGTGAAGAATAAATCGCTGAGAAAGAGGAGTTACGTAACCTCCAAACGTTGCCCATGATACGGCGCACAAATTCGAACGTAATGCCAGGTTGGATCGAAGGCTGCATCCTGTCCTGCTGAATAAATAAGCAAACTGTTGAGGGTTTTGGTACTGCTCCATTATTCACGCACCCTTTTATTACGGTATGTTTCGTTTTACTGGCTGTGAGGGTTTGGAGTTTAAAAGGCAGGGAGTGGGTGGGGAATGAGGGTGAGGATGGGGAACTGAGGGTGAAGATAGGTGGGGACAGAATAAGGTGAGGGTGGGGAGAAAGTGAGGGTGTGGAATGAGGGTGAAGATGGGTGAGGACATTAGGGTTGGGGTGGGGAGAGAGTGAAAGTGAGGGTGGGGACAGAGTAGGGTTGGGGTCGAGACAGACTGAAGGAGGGGGTAAGGCCATAACAGGGTGGGGGTTGGGAAATAAGGTGAAGGTGAAAGTGAGCATGGGGTGAGGGTGGGGATGGAGCAAGAGGGTGGGGATGGAGAGCGAGGGCGCGGAAAGGGGCAAGGGAGGGGACAGAAGATGATGGTAGGGACAGGGATACGGGGTGAGGGCAGGGATAGGGAGTGAAGGTGGGGAAGGAGATACAGAATAAGGGTGGGGGTGGGGATAGGGAGCCCCCTTGAAATAACAAATAATTTACACATTAACTTTTACCATTTACTTCTGATATTTATCCCATGAAAAGAAACTCCTCAAAACACAATATACTTTCTCTATATCTTTACTCTATCATTTACTACTGATATTTACCCCAAAAGAGAACCCTTCTCGAAATAACTAAATAATTACACAAAAGGCACGGGAGGAAAACCAGGGGAAAACAGATGCCTAAGCTGGTCCCAAGTTTTAATGAAGGGTGATCTTTTATGGAGCGACTGAAACTGCTACAGCTTAAAGGTTACTCCCCCGGAATAGGAAGGAGTGGTAAACACACTCTCTCTCTCTCTCTCTCTCTCTCTCTCACACACACACACACACACACACACACACACACATTGATCTCCATGCATACCAAACAATAACACTTGGGGTACAATTTTTACCGGTATAGGCCTCTCCAAAACAACATAGTGTTTTCATATCAGTAACTTGTAAAATATATTTCTTTGGCTATTTTCTGACTCATTTCATTTCTCCTCCACCTTTCACCTTTTCTTCCCTCACATTCTTTCTCTTCCATTCTTTTCTTTTTCCTCTCTCCCCATTTTTATCTTTCCCCCCCCACTTCTCTTTTCCTGTCACTCCATCTCTCAATCATTATTTCTCTCCCATCCGCCGTCCTCCTATCTTCCTCCTCCTTCCATTCTCCTCTCCCTGCTCTCATTCCCGACAAATTCCTACTCATTTTAATTACTATAACTATGACACAAAGATAGTAAAATACAGTACACATAAACCCAAGTGGATTCCCCCGGCCATCATCCCTATTATTCCTCCTCTTCCCATACTCAGAGCACGATTAGTAACTCAAACTTGTCAACAGAGTAAAAAAAATTCCTGTAGGTAGCATAAAAAAGGAAAGGAACAAAAAAATAAAAATCCATACCATCTCCAGTACCCTACTTAAACCATAAATCTAAATCTACAAAGAAAAAAAATTGTGGAAGCTGGCGTTTTTCTCTACTTTATGCCTACATAACTCCTCATAAATACGAGTAATAGGAAAACCGCTCTCCATAGGCCTATACAGCACACGGCTTTATGCAGCACGTACCCATGTTTCTCAGCTCTCTCTCTCTCTCTCTCTCTCATCGGCACCACGTACTCACATTTCACCCTCCAAAACACACCCACACCCTCGCCAGGCACGACCAAATTTACAGTCTGCTAAATTCAGCCTCTTCAGACCGTTTACACATATTCATCACTTCTTCTAAGGCACACTTTTCCCCTCACTCCTCGACCCCTCTCATCCTCTATCTATACAGGTCCCTTCTTTTCCCCTCACTCTTATGAATTTTTAACTCGCGCCCAACACACGACCTGGCCTCTCCAATCTATTCAAGCTTTTCTCAACTCTCTCCCTCCCCTCTCTCTTCCTTCTCCTTGGTCCCCTCCTCCCTCTCTTCCTTCTCCTTGGTCCCCTCCTCCCGCTCTTTCTTCTCTTTTGGTCCCAACCTTCCCTCCCTCTCCCCTTCCTTCATTCTTTTCCTTCCTTCTTTCCTTCCTTCCTTCCTTCCTTCTTTCCTTTCCCATCCAGGCACATAGTTCTCCGTAAGCCCTACTTCTTCTTCTTCTTCTTCTTCTTCTTTCTCTCTCTCTCTCTCTCACGTCCGGACTCTCAGTATGTGCCTTCTTCAACCTCCTTTAGAGACAGAAAGAGGGAGGGCAGGTCCACCAATCCACATATTTGAGAAATGTCACGTCACAAGATGCACGTCCCATTGCACCCTTTCCCTTTCGACCCTTTCCCTTTAGACCCCCCTCCCTTTAGACCCTTTCCCTCTGGGCCTCTTTCCTTTCCACCCTCTCCTTTTCGATCCTTTCTCTTTGGACTCCCTTCTTCAACCTTTTCTTCGTCTCAGGTCTCCCCATCAAGACTTAAATCCAAAGGGCCTCAAAACCCGCATCTTCACCTCTCCTCCTCCTTCTTCCCCTCCTCCTCCTCCTTCTTCTTCCCCTCCTCCTCCTCCGTGAAGCTGTAAAAGAATTCCACTTCGATTATTAAAGCGGGATCCCCAGGGTAATAACGGGGGCAAACTACTCTCCTCTCCTAAGACGCCATGTAAGGAGGGGGATACCGTAGAGTTTTCGACGCCAAGACGAGGCGAAAATCACGGCCCGAATACTTATCACCTTCTGGATCTTATTCTGGGTGGGATAAGAGTCCGCAGTGCCTGTTCCTTAGCGAGTTAGTCCCAATTTTTCATCTTAGTTTGTCTCGTATGCTATCGGTTACTTTCTAGTATATCTTCCTAAGTGATATATTTCTCATCTTCCATCTTTGTTTCTCCTGTGTGTTATGTATCTTAGTTCCTCTTTCTTAGCAATTTATTTCCATCTTGCATCTCAGATTTTTTTTGTTATGTTTTCCAATCTACTTTCTTAGCGATTCCCCTTCCTTTGCGATGTATTTTCTACCTTATACCTTTCCTTCTCCTGTGTATGAAGTATATTTGTTTTTCTGTACTGCCTCACATTACACCTTACACCCTTTACACCCGACTTGCCTGTGTATCTTAAGTATATGAGCGATTTATTATATCTTGACATCCTCTCTCTCTCTCTCTCTCTCTCTCTCTCTCTCTCTCTCTCTCTCTCTCTCTCTCTCTCTCTGCATCGACATAATTTGCCTCAGTAGCATACAAGTCTATTATTAAGGTACGATGTACAAGATAAATCGCTAAAGAAGCAGCGTTGCGGAATCTCAAAAATCAATGTAGATACGGTCCTCTACTCTACATGGGCCGGATCGATGGTGGTGTAGCCCTGAACAGACATGAGAGAGAGGACCGTGAAGGAAAGGAACTGTTAATGGAAAGGGAACGTAAAATAGAAAGGGAAAGTAAATGGAAGGGAACGTAAATGGAAAGGGAACGTAAATGGACAAGGAATGTAAAAGGAAGAGGAACGTTGAAGTAGAGGAGGAGGGAAGGTAAATGGGAGGGAACATAAATGGAAAGGGAACGTAAAAGGAAAGGGAACGTAAAAGGGAAAGGGAACGTAAAAGGAAGAGGGAACGCAGAAGGAGGAAACGTAAACGGAAGGCAAGATAAATGGAGAGGGAACGTAAAAGGGAAAGGGAACGTAAAAGGAAGGGGAACGTAAATCGACAGCGAACGTACATGGAGTATAAAGGAAACGTCATGAAATGTGAAAAAGGTACGTAAGCAGAAAGGACATGTCAATGAAAATGGAACCTTAAGGGAAACGTAAACAGAAAACAGAACGTCAAGCCACGGACACCGCTCAACAAACTCCAAACCAAAAATAGCTTAGATGTCCCGACTCACTCCCACAATGGGGGAAAAAAAAAAAAAAGAAAAAAAATGAAAAACAAAAATATGGCCCACGATTATCAAGACCGATATCAAAAGAAATAGTTTGGGAATCTTGGGGTCCTCCTCCGCCTTCCCCTCCCTCAGGATTCCCAGCCCGTTGTAGCCAATGTTTTGAAAATATATCAGGCGACGTAAGGGGGGGACTGAGCCGGGGGAAACTTGAGGGGAAATGGGTGAAGAGAGAGGAAAATGGGAGGGGGAAGAAGAGGAGTAGGAGCGACAAAGGGGAAAGGGAAGAGGAAAAGGATGAAGGGAGGGGAAAGGGAAGGGAAGAGAAGAGGGGTGGGGGTAAGGAAAGAGGAGGGAGAGGGGAAATGGATGAAAGGCAACGAAAGCAAACAGAGAGAGGGAAATGGATGAAGGGCGAGGAGGGGGGAAGAAGGAGAGGAAATGGATGAAGCAAGAGGAAAAAGGAAGGGGAGGGGAAAGGGATGAAAGGCGAGGAAAGGGAAAGGGAGAGGGGAAATGGGTGACGGGAGAAGAAAGAGGATGAGGGAGGACAAATGGATGAAGGACGAGGAAAGGGAAAGGAGAGGGGGAAACACATGAAGGCACGGGCAGGGAAAAAGGGGGGAGAAGGGGCGACGAGGGAGAAGGAAGAAGGCTGGGGGGGGGAAGGAGAAAGGGAGAAATATCTTTGAAATTGAACGAGAAAAATGGATCTGCTGACTACGCCGCAAGAAGTGAAAACCAACTCAGCGACCACACAGTCTTACGAGTTTTCAGAGGCAAGAGAGGGCCGAGGGGGCGACTTACTCTAGGTGGGAAATCGCTCGCTCCACCTAGGCGAGAGTCGGCTCTATGCACCTCGGCCTCCTCGAATCTCCTTGACCTGAGAGCCCTTCATCCTTACCTTCTCCAGACTCGGCACTCAAGAAACCCCAAACCGTCTTAAGAAACAGCACCCCCCTTCCCTCTCTCCCCCGACCCGTCCCCCAAATCGATCCAGCTTCCTGTGAATGAATATACTCGTGCCAAACCAGATACTCTAGTCCCTCTTATCGTCCTCATCGTCCCCAGGCGAGGGGAGGGGAGGGGAAGAGTTGTTGAGAGGAGGGGGCTGTCAGAGGAGTGAAAATTGTTCGAAGGGAGGAGTGAAAGAGGGATGGTAAAAGGAAGGGACTTGATGGAGGAAAGACGCTATAGAAAGGAGGGAGAGGATTAAGGAAAGGGAGAGGTGAAGGGAGAAAGGGGTACTGGAAGGAGGGCTGGAGGGAGAGATGAAAGTATGGGACGGAAGCGTGGACTATAGAAAAGAGTTAGAGCTATGTGAGAAAGAAGTATAACATGAAGAAAGGTGTGAGAGGGTGAGACGGCTATGGAATGAAGGGGTGGAGAGAGAGAAGGACATGGGAGGGAGTGAGGGGGATGGGAGGAAGAGGGAGAGAGAGGCACCGAGATGAAAATGGGAAAGAAGGATGGATGGAGAGGGTGACAGAGGTGGAGGGGTATGAGGAAGGGGAGATGAGAGAGGGGAGGCTATGAGAAGGACAGTATGGGAGAGAGAGGGGGTTATGGGAGGCCGGGGTGGATAAGGAAATGGATATGAGAGGGAGATGAGGAAGAGAGGGGGAGAGGAGTATGTGGGTACAAAGGGAATGGGGGAGTAGAGTAAGGGATGGGTTGATAAGGGTGGAGAGAATGGAAAGGGGGGAAAAGAAGATAATAGGGAGGTGAAGGGGGAGGGAGAAAATGTGGGTGTGAGGCAGGAGAGGAGAAGGGGGAAGGAAGAAAGGGAGGGTGTCGTGGAGGGGAGGCGAGGAGAGAAGAAGAGCAGTGTCACAGAGAACGAAAAGCTCAATGGCAGACGTTCCTTCTCCTATTCAGCCCCGTCAAGGAAGCAGTTAAAGAATTACAGTCGGCTCCCACAGTGACGCCTCCATAGAGCTGTCAAGGGGAGGTAAAGGCAGCATTAGGGACGTCCGAGGTTGGAGGCAAATTCACTATATTCCCTCCGCTCTAACTTGGCCTAAAATTGCCATCTCGTCATCTGAAGCGCTGAGCTGCAACAAAAGGTAACACTAACATACGGTGTTATACTCTGTTTGCTTTAACTTGGCCTAAAACTGCCTTCTGTCCATCTTAAATGCTGAGCTGTAACAAGAGATTCACACTAGAACCTGGCGCTAGTCACAAAGAAGTGCCAAAGGAGCAGCAGAAAA
Source organism: Coenobita brevimanus (assembly GCF_032717465.1). NCBI lineage: Eukaryota > Metazoa > Arthropoda > Malacostraca > Decapoda > Coenobitidae > Coenobita > Coenobita brevimanus. The sequence goes on from NC_137044.1 coordinate 13,373,613, forward strand.
CAGGCTGGAAAAAAATTAAAACTTCCGCCAACTAGTCGTGGACAAACTATAACAAACTTACGATAAACTTCCTGTCATAACTATAATTTGTTTTTCTAGTAAGGACAAGTGAAGTTTCCGAGCTGAACCATAATACCCAGGACGTTTATGGAGGCAAATTCACAAACAAAATTACTCTCCTCGTCGTAGGTAACATATATTATTGTAAGATGGAAGGAAAGGAGAGGGAACAACTTGCCTCCCCCTCCCACCCCAAAATAAAGCCATTCTTCACCATGGGGCATCATTCACAGTCCTTGATGCCATACACGGTGATCATACATACAGATCTCTAATTTTTCCTCCAATATACAGTTACATTAGAAACAATAAAAAAAAAAACTTCCTAAATATATGTACACAAATCTAAAATTTCAATCAAGCATACTTACATACACAAGAAAATACAAAGAAGCAAATCCTACCGCACTTTCATATATACAA
>NC_137044.1:13376595-13429095 GCF_032717465.1 Coenobita brevimanus
TTTCCTCGTGCACAAGTCACATTCGAGACCTTATTTCTTCAAGACTTACTTATTCATGTACACAAGCAAATAAAAAATGTGTGTGTGTGTGTGTGTGTGTGTGTGTGTGTGTGTGTGTGTGTGTGTGTGTGTGTGTGTGTGTGTGTGTGTGTGTGTGTGTGTGTGAATAAAACCTTTTGAGGCGTGGAACACTATGGGCGGGTTGAGTTTGTTTTTCTTCCTTAATATTCATCCTTCACTCCAATTACGCACCTACCTATTTAACAAGTCTTCAATCATTCTGTCTGATGGAGATTTCTCGCCCTTAAACTGTTACTAGTAATGAAGTCTCCAAGTAACTCCTCCGATCTTGAATTTGGCTCTCTCTTGTATTTTGTTTTTCTCTTGGAAGGAACAATAACTGCGGGCTCGTGGCCTTTGGTTCCTTCTTCCTCGCATAAAAAGAAAAAAAAGTTAGAAAATTTTTACTGAAATCTGAAGAAATCTGTCTGGTGATATCAAGAACATAGTGAAGTACATATCCTCGGTCTGAAGGAGTAATTAATAATGTTCTTCACGGAGGCTGAGTTCTATTATGTACTGACAAATACACACACACACACACACACACACACACACACACACACACACACACACACACACACACAGATACCAAAATAATCCCTGATCTTCTGGTTTATCTGCTATCATCCCATTCCCTATTACGGTAGGCATGTAGCACCCGTCTTTCCACACATCCACTGTTCTTCTGCCCAGCCCTCTGATGCAAAAGTTAACCAGTACTCTCAGCTTTTCATACACCGAAATGTCTGCTTGAGCCTGCTTATCACTATGCCTCTTACCAAGCTACTGGCTTTTAAACGCAACATGTCCAGGCAATTCGAAAGGAACCGATTTTGATTTTCTAGTTTTTTAAAAAGTTTGCTTTCGGAGAGGACGAGTTTTAAAGGCTTTGTTTTTTTGTTTGTTTTTTCTTTGATCATAATGAAAACAATCTAGATGGACTTTTTCACAACTTCACGTACGTTTACCTTCTCATTCATGTGGACTGAGCTTATGATCAACTGGGCTCGCTTATCAGGGGGTAGGGGGTGGCCGAGCTGAGCCGAGCCATCAACACGCTCCCAAACCCCCACTATTTCACCCGCGACCCGCCTGTAATCACAAGGCATCAATTATTTACACCAACATTAAACCGCGATCATCCATCTCCCCGCCCGTGACAAAGTACTCACGTTTATAACCATTTCTCAGGTTTACGATTCTCAGCACCAATTTTCCCATTCTTGAGCTTGACGGGAACGACTGAAACGGGGATGAGTTATTCTGGTACTGGGATGAAGCGGGTGAAGCATGAATGATGGAGACGCGTGAAATACAGATGAAGTATTTTCGGGTGAAGGAAATGGCTGAAATGGGGATGACTTATTTGGTTAACTTGAATGAAACGGATGAAAGATGAATGAATTATTTTAGCTCTAGAATGAAACAGGCGAAACGTGGGTGAATTATATTGGTCTATTTCAGGGGCTTGCGTGTTGGTACGAGGGGTCACACTGCCCCATTGACGTGCCTTGGTAATTTGATAGTTAGGGCAATCAGGCCTTACTGAGGCATGGTAATTGAACCTGTTGTTATACTCTGAGGCTTACTTTGGGTTATACAGAAAGATATGTGATAATAAAGTTCGTGATTATATGAATTGTTAACATAAAGTTTAACTATTGTTGTTGGTAGAGTTAAAAAAAAATTATAAGGTAATGAATAATAATAATAATAATAATAATAATAATAATAATTATTATTATTATTATTATTATTATTATTATCATTATTATTATTATTATCATTATTACAAATTCATTATTATTATTATCATAATTATTACTTAATCTCGTCACCACCATCATCATTATCATCACCATTATTATCACCACCTTCAGTACTATTCTTGTTGCTGTCACGGGGTTTTTATAATATCACGGTAATTTTGATATAAATGGTTAAATATTATTTAAATTGATATTTATATTCAATAATATTGAAGCGCAGAGACAATGATTGTCTTGCTACATCAAGCAACGATTACTTTACGCTGGCTTGTGCACGATTCTCTAAGAACGAGAATTTATAAACTTTCTCAACAGTACACAGCAGAGACTAATTACTCACAATTGCTGAATTACTGTACTGTTAGCCTCTGGAGAAAGTTACATCACCCCTGACAATAAATAACTAATACTAATAATAATAACATCAGGTTCTTGCTGATGCATTAACTCCTGGCACAACGGATTTTAAGTTAATACAACAAGACTGGTCTAAGTACCAGTTATGAAAGCAAACGTTTATGCAAGCTAGGAGCTATATGGAAAATAAGCTTAATTATGGAGAAATGAAACAAGATTTTTACTCTACATTAAGCTCAAGAAATAGAACTGTTAAATTTATTAATTACAAAAACAAATTTAACATTACATTTCAAATCAAATTAAATGAGACGCACTCGCTCACTCACACAGAAGCTAAATACTTACGCCTAGGAAAAACACCTTAACTAAACTCTTAAGACTACAAAATACACAAAGGAAATACTAGTCAATGAATGCGGTGTATCACCCAAAGCTGGAGAACTAAAGGTGGGAGCTTGGAGAAACTGTAAGTGGAGTTTGGGTACTGGCTGACCTCTCGCACTGCTGCACAGGTCCTGTCTCCGTCACAGCAAACGCTAAACTGAATTCAAATAATGCATAAGCAGTACGCACAGGCCACCGGAAGAAGGCGTGGCTAACGGTTGAATGAAGCAGAGGCAAACGATAAAGAAATAATTGTATCGCTCAGTAGCGCACTTAGTGACGTGCATTAAATCGGTCACTTTTTGAAAACGGTGACGAATTATTTGAAAAGTATACCCCGGAATGGAGAGAGAAACGGTTAACTGAGCGATACACAGTGAGTTTTCCACTAATAGTTCGTGGCTTCTCACAAAAAGGAAATGTCGCGAATTGATTCGTGACATTACGCCCCATGAAAATTAAATCTTTCTTCCTTCAGAAGAAAGATTTCAATATACATATATATAAATCCTATCTCAGTCACACAAGATTCACACTGTGGTGTGTGTGCTATCCTGCTACAGGAGAAAATCGCAGTCGCCAGTGAGTGAAAAAACCTCGTATTTACGTTAATAGAAGCAAGCTTGAGGGAAAAACTCCGTGACGACGGTGAAAATCCTGTACTCAGGTCAAACTGAGCGAAAATTCGCTACATTTACACTGACAACTAATTGTTGTGTAGCGTGGTGTATGTAATACGCGGTGTAGGTGTGACAGTTGTAGTGTAACTGTACCTACGTGTAAAATGACACAGTAAATAATATGGCGACGACGAAGGCAGAGGAGAAGAGGCGGCAGCGTGCGGCAGACGATCAGCTGGCCCGCACAGCAAAACTGCTACACCCATTGCTGAACCTGCAAAACCAATTAAGGTGGAGCATCAAAAGTGTCAATGGGACAAAATTTTATTATGTTACAATTACTCTCTGCCTAGCAGTCAGTGCTACGACGTACATTCGAGGTCGCCATTAATTATAGCACACAATTATGGTCGGCAAGTTGAGAATCCTTGTGCAAACTTGGGTCTTCCATAGCCTCAAACCGCACACGGGTCCTCAACCTGTGCCTTAACCTACAATACTTATATTAGTATCAGAGAGCTGAGAATCCTTGCAAACTTGGGTCTTCCATAGCCTCAAGTCACCTCTGCGGAATTCTCACTTCCCCCTTAACCTACAGTACAATACTTATATTAGTACCGGGAAGCTGAGAATCCTTGTGCAAACTTGGGTCTTCCATAGCCTCAAGTCGCCACTGCGGAGTTCTCTCTCGAACTTCCCCCTTAACCTACAGTACTTCTATTAGTACCGGGAAGCTGAGAATCCTTATGCAAACTTGGGTCTTCCATAGCCTCAAGTCGCCACTGCGGAGTTCTCTCTCGAACTTCCCCCTTAACCTACAGTACTTATATTAGTACCGGGAAGCTGAGAATCCTTATGCAAACTTGGGTCTTCCATAGCCTCAAGTCGCCACTGCGGAGTTCTCTCTCGAACTTCCCCCTTAACCTACAGTACTTCTATTAGTACCGGGAAGCTGAGAATCCTTATGCAAACTTGGGTCTTCCATAGCCTCAAGTCGCCACTGCGGAGTTCTCTCTCGAACTTCCCCCTTAACCTACAGTACTTATATTAGTACCGGGAAGCTGAGAATCCTTATGCAAACTTGGGTCTTCCATAGCCTCAAGTCGCCACTGCGGAGTTCTCTCTCGAACTTCCCCCTTAACCTACAGTACTTCTATTAGTACCGGGAAGCTGAGAATCCTTATGCAAACTTGGGTCTTCCATAGCCTCAAGTCGCCACTCAACTTCCCCCTTAACTTACGGTACATATATTAGTACCGGGAAGCTGAGAATCCTTGTGCAAACTTGGGTCTTCCATAGCCTCAAGTCGCCTCTCAACTTCCCCCTTAACTTAAGGTACATAATATGCATGTACAGGCCCTGGACATACTGTGTCCTGTGGGGCCAATGGGCGAGACATCAGGTCTGCACCCACTTCACCACTACCCTGCCTCTCAACTGACTCAGAGATTACAGGTGTGGTTATGAACGGCACAGGAAGGACATGTCCCTGATCAGTGGTGATACTTTGGCACACACTGCAGGAACGGACAAAACTGTCTATGTCTCGTCCCATCCCTGGCCAGAAAAAGTCAGCTCGGATACGGCCCTGGGTCTTCCTTTTGCCCAGGTGACCTCCTGAGGCTGGACAATGACCCCATTGTAACACTGCTGGGCGGTACTTGGCGGGAACGACAAACTGCAGTCGAACCTCGCCCTCGGGTGTTCGTGACTCACGGTAGAGCCGTCCTTGTTTGCGAAGGAACTTGGCTCGACCTCCCCGTGAATACTTAATCACTCGACCCTTTTGTTTATTCCGCACGGCAGCAAGTGTCGGGTCAGAATGTTGTTCTTGTACAACAAGTTGACTGCACATCAGATCTTGCGGCGATTCAATGATCACTGGGGTGACACAGTCTGGAGCCTCAGTCATGGCTCGTGTCACCGCAGCAGCCGAAGTCTGAGTAGCGCCATCGGAGCAACTATCCTTGACTCCATTAATATTGCCTACTATTAAGTCAAATAGAGGCTCTGGCATGACAACTGCAAGTGTCATACCAGTATAAAATGGAGATGCCACCTGGATACATGCCTCAGGGAACAATCTCACTGATCCATCAATAAGCTTTGCATGGATCTGTCGACCTGTATACTGCTCAGGCCGAACTAAACTCTGCTTAACAGAGCAACCTGAGGAACCATTGTCTCTCAGGACCTTCACAGGAATGCCTCCCACAAACCCTGGCTGAACAAGGAAGGTACTGTCACCTGTGGGAGGGCCTGTGGAGGAAGCAGCTAGCCACTCCTGAGGCTGCTGAATTGATGTGGCAAACATTGTGCCTTGAAGGTTATATTGGGGAGATGGAACATTGGCCATCTGTGGAGGGGGTTCACTGTCACTGTGGGACTAGTGAACTGTGGGGAAGTACCCACACTGGTAGGGACGTGACCACCAGGCTGCTGCTGAGGAATGAAGGCTGCATTCGCTTCCTGCCTCTTTTGAGCTGGTGGTGAAAAAGTTTGTCCCGACGGTCGGTTGCATGGCTGATACTGCTGCTGGTTAGGGTACTTGTTGTACCTCTTCCACTCAGGTTTCTGAGTGTTTTGCCCCTGGTCCTTCCACTGCGGTTTTGGACCTTGACCATTACTCTGAGAACGGCCTTGGTGCTGGGATTCAGTCTGAGACGGCTTCCCAGACTTGGCAGTATCTTTTCTGCTCCAGGTGTTTTGCTTACGAGCTTGATACCCGTATGCAGTAAAGAATGCGTCAGCCTTCTCTGCCATTTGGCTGGCATCTTTCACCTGGCAGATCTTAAGCTGTGCTATGAGCTCAGCAGGCCACGACCTCTCTAGCTGTGTACGCAGCATAAGGTCAATTATCCCCTCACGCGTGGAAGGAGTTTCATCTTTCTCCATCCACTCATTTAAGTAAGCTGTGAGACGATCAAGGAACTGAACAGCTGTCTCCTTGTCTTGGAGGCGAGCTCGCATGAACTGAACTTTGGCGTCGTCTACTGTGAGACCATACGCCTTAATGAGTGCAGCTTTCATCATCTCATATGTGAGATTGTCTCCACGAATTCTGTGGAGAATATCGAGGGCAGGGCCCTCAAATAGGCTAAGAAACTGAAGCCGCTTAGCTGCCTCATCCAGTTGATATAAGTCTGCCATGTCCTCAAAACGAGCTATGTACGGCTCGATTCGCTCGCTTTCCTTGTATGAAGGAAGCTTGATGCGTGGGGTCGCCAGGACATGTGCAGGGGGAACGCTCGTGGAGCTTGGACCAACTGCACCAGACGTGTCTGAAGCCAAGGAATCTCGCTTGAGCTTCAGCACTTCAAGTTCATGTCTCTCGCGTGCTTCTCGCTCGGCACGTTCGTGTTCTCGTTCTCTGTCTCGTTGTTCACGCTCGTATTCGCGCTGTTCTCGCTCTTTTTCTAACTCGAGCTCGCGTTGTTTCTGCTCGTATTCGCGCTGTTTCTCACGCTGCTCTTGTTCATAAGCACGCTCTCTTTCACGTTCCTCACGCTGTTCTCGCTCGCATTCGCGCTGAATCCTACGCTCTTCACGAGCATCTTTCTCACGTTCTTGCTCGTAATTGAACCGTGAGAGAACGTAACTCTGTATTTTCTCTGGGTCTGTGAGACCAATATCTTTGGCTTCCTGTACATATACGGCTGTAGCCATGATGCTAGCTCAATTTACTAAGTAACCGAAATTGAGTACTGACTGCTTAGCGACGAATACTAATAAACACAAGTAAAGAGTACAGACACAAGCTAGTGGTGACCAGTCTTATCCAGTTAACTGGCAAAGAATAAATCAAAAATGTAAATGACTGGGAAGACTCAATAATAAACACAATGGGTACGCCGACTTCCCAGAAGCGAATAAAATTGTCTGGCGTTACCAAAAATAAACTAGAGTTAAGTATTCTATTGATTAATAAAGCAAAATTCACATGCTAAATTAAGGGTAAACACCAGTAAGCTTGTGCCTATAAACTTTAATGATAAATACCTAAATATGAATGAGTGAGCACTATCTCGTGAATAGCTTTATAGCTAGGAGTTAATATCCTGGCGAGGTCGCCAATTGTCACGGGGTTTTTATAATATCACGGTAATTTTGATATAAATGGTTAAATATTATTTAAATTGATATTTATATTCAATAATATTGAAGCGCAGAGACAATGATTGTCTTGCTACATCAAGCAACGATTACTTTACGCTGGCTTGTGCACGATTCTCTAAGAACGAGAATTTATAAACTTTCTCAACAGTACACAGCAGAGACTAATTACTCACAATTGCTGAATTACTGTACTGTTAGCCTCTGGAGAAAGTTACATCACCCCTGACAATAAATAACTAATACTAATAATAATAACATCAGGTTCTTGCTGATGCATTAACTCCTGGCACAACGGATTTTAAGTTAATACAACAAGACTGGTCTAAGTACCAGTTATGAAAGCAAACGTTTATGCAAGCTAGGAGCTATATGGAAAATAAGCTTAATTATGGAGAAATGAAACAAGATTTTTACTCTACATTAAGCTCAAGAAATAGAACTGTTAAATTTATTAATTACAAAAACAAATTTAACATTACATTTCAAATCAAATTAAATGAGACGCACTCGCTCACTCACACAGAAGCTAAATACTTACGCCTAGGAAAAACACCTTAACTAAACTCTTAAGACTACAAAATACACAAAGGAAATACTAGTCAATGAATGCGGTGTATCACCCAAAGCTGGAGAACTAAAGGTGGGAGCTTGGAGAAACTGTAAGTGGAGTTTGGGTACTGGCTGACCTCTCGCACTGCTGCACAGGTCCTGTCTCCGTCACAGCAAACGCTAAACTGAATTCAAATAATGCATAAGCAGTACGCACAGGCCACCGGAAGAAGGCGTGGCTAACGGTTGAATGAAGCAGAGGCAAACGATAAAGAAATAATTGTATCGCTCAGTAGCGCACTTAGTGACGTGCATTAAATCGGTCACTTTTTGAAAACGGTGACGAATTATTTGAAAAGTATACCCCGGAATGGAGAGAGAAACGGTTAACTGAGCGATACACAGTGAGTTTTCCACTAATAGTTCGTGGCTTCTCACAAAAAGGAAATGTCGCGAATTGATTCGTGACAGTTGCTACTATCATTCTGGCATTACAATTATCATTAGAGGAGCATAATGTTTTCGCGAGATGCCTTTGTCTAGGTAAGAGTCATAAAGAATTAATTATGTATGTTTAGGACAAATATGCTAAATACTAAGCCAACTCACACGACTGGCACTGCACGCATATGGGAGGAGAGAGAATTTAAATTCTCTCTCTCTCTCTCTCTCTCTTTACCAATCGTTCCATTTCTCATTCTATTTGTTATCCTTGTCTTATTCTCCTAATCCAGTCTTACCCTTGCATGGAAGCCGCCTTGTATGGACCAACCCACCTATTTTAAGTATCATCATCATCATCACCATCAGTAAAATTATAACTATGTTCATATAATTTTCTCCATCTTTTGCTTTTTCTTCTCATCGATTTCTCCTTCCCTCCTTTCATTCCCAACCTTTTTCCCTCTCCTCCCATCCCTCCCTCCATCTCTCCCTCTCCCCTATCCCTCGTTATCATACTTCCATTCCTACCACCTTTCGCTCCCACTCCATCCCTCTGTCTTCCCTCCATCCCTCTCTTCCTTCCCTCCATCCTTCTCTCCATTCTTCCCTCCATCTCTCCCATCCATCCCTCCCATCCTTCCCTCCATCCCTCCCTTCCTCGGTATCGGAATCCCATAAGGTGGACGTTTTGCCACTTAACCTGAGGAGGCGGCTGTCTTGAAGGGTCCCCGCCAGAGGTCAGGACTCTCTCTCTCTCTCTCTCTCTCTCTCTCTCTCTCTCTCACTCTCTCTCTCTCACCACACCGTCTTTGCCTTTCTCCCCCAGTAATACATCTCACCAAGGAGGGAGGAAGTTGAGGTAATTGTGAAAAATTCTTTGGGGGGTCGAGTCGTGATCCTGGGCCGGGCTTTGATCTCGGGTTCTCCTAATGGTCTTCCAGTGAGCTTTTTCGGAGGCGGTTCTTGCCCCTTCTGGATCCGGTGAGCTGGATTCGTTCGTTCGTTCGTTTGTTCGCTATATCTCTCTCTCCTTCCTCGCACTTGTTTCATTTCCCTTTCCTCTCCCGTCCTCTCTCTCTCTCTCTCTCTCTCTCTCATCATTAGTCCCAGAATTTCCTCTTCCCGATGCCTCGTCACATCACAAGTTGGTTAATTTTTCTTTTTATTTCATCCTCCTTCCTTTTATTTGTTTTCCTTGATGGCTCACCCGCTTCTGAATATTCTTAGCCTCCTCCCCACCCCTCCTGATCTTCCTCCCTCCTCTCCAAATATCCCTTCTCCCCTCGTTCAATATTCCTACCATCTTCCCTTATTCCTACAAATATTCTCATCCCTCTCCCCTTCCCCTCCAGTACTTCCTACCCCCCACTCACACCACTCAAATATTCCTGCTCCCTACTCTCATATGTATATATCCTCCAATCATCTTGCTCCCCTCCCTTTCGCCTCTAATCTCCCTCCCCCACCCCTATTCCTCAAAATTTTCCTCCTCATACCCTACACTATACCATACCCATCCACTTACACACCCGCCCACAAACAGCCACCCTCCCCACACACGCCACACCTACCTACCCACCCCAACATACTCCCCCACACATCGACACCCACTCACCCACCCATACATACACTCACATACATCCACCTCCCCATACACACTAAATACACCCACATCCACCCCCCCCACACAAACCCCCCTCCCACATCCCCCCCAACCCCCGCCCACGCCTGCATATTTGGCACTTTTCATCAGTTCTGTCCCGGTCCTGCCCTCGCCATTCGCCCCTGCTAAACTTTTACGAATGGAAACTTTTGCTGGCGAGAAACTTCACTGATTTGACACATTAAGCTGAGGACTGCGACTGACTGGTGGGGGGGGGGGAGATAGACGGAGTGAGAGAGAGAGAGAGAGAGAATTTCGGTTTTTCAAAATACACAAAACATGATATAAGAAACTATGAATTCTTTCTAAAACTACCCGTGCTTAATACAGTTTTACATCCACTGGTTTCCAAAGGGGCGATGCTTCACTTTCTTACAGTATATATATAATTCAAAACTTTCTTCTTAACAAAAATCACTATAACACCACCACCACCACCATCATCATCATCACCATCACCCTTATTCCTGCCTAAAGATAGAGTGAGGCTGGATCCAAAAACAAGAGAGAGAGAGAAAAAAAAAAGAAAGCCTAAAGGGGGGGGGGGAATTATTAACAGAACGTTCAGGGAAATGACCCACACAATCATTTGTACATCATTCAAGTCCTTGGAATTCCGGCTCTACCCCAAATTCAAAAGACAAATAATTAAATAAACAATAAATCAGATCAATTCATGCACTTACTCTAGTATCTGTGTACATATATGTTAAATGTGTAAATTCTTGAGCCAGTAAATATGTGGAAATTCAAGAGCCTGTAAATATGTACAAAATTAAGAGCCACTAAATATGTAAATTCAAGAGCCTGTAAATACGTGTAAATTCATGAGCCTGTAAATGTGTAAATTCAAGAGCCTGTAAATATGTGTAAATTAAAAAGCCTGTAAATACGTGCAAATTCGAGCCAGTAAATACGTGTAAATTAAAAAGCCTGTAAATACGTGTAAATTCAAGAGCCTGTAAATATGTATAAATTCAAGAGCCAGTAAATACATGTAAATTAAAAAGTCTGTAAATATATATGCCTAGTTTGTATAATCTTGGTATCTAATGCACTTACACGCAGAACAAAATTTCCATATTCATGAAAAGTGAAATTTGTGTTTAAATAAATGTTCAAGAAAGAATTTGGAAGCAGATCCCTCGCCAACCATTTTTTTTTTTCCAGTGTTTTTTCGGTAATTTTTCTACGGTAATTTTTTTTTCCGTATTTTTTTCTCTGGTGCTTTTTCCGAATTGAATAAAAGCGTCCCGCGTTGGCAATTATTTTTTTTTTCACTCCGATGACGCCTTTTATTTTCAATTATTGGTACCGTCAGCTGTTTAATTTATTTTTGGAGGGAATTTTGACCTACAGGGGTTAGATGCAGGCTTCATTAACCCCTTCATTACCTGAGGCCTGTCCTAGGTTAATTACCGGTACTATAGTCAGGTGGTAGAAAGTATATCATTAGAAACATATGCTCGGAATGAATAGGTTAAATTGTCGTACTGAAGGGGTGACTGAAGATTATTTCTATTCTCCTACGCTAATAAAAAATAAATTAATCAAGGAATAGAATAAATAAATAAATAATCTGCCTGAGGAAATTAATAAAAAAGAGCAGCAGCGTCCCTTCAAAAAAGATATTTATTCTTTATTTCGACAGCCATTACGTTTATTAGATTTCTTTAAAAGTTTTCTCCTCTTTTCGAACTGTTTCTCCTGCTGTCTCCTCCTCCTCCCTCCTCCTCTTCCTCTTCTTCTTCTTCTTCTTCCTCCTCCTCCTCCTCCTCCCCTTCTTACTTTTCTTTTTCCTATTCTCCCTACTTCATCAGCCTCCTCTCCATCATCATCATCATCAATCCTCCTCCCTCCCTCCTCCCTCCCTCCCTCTCTCTCTCTTTCTCTCCCGAAAAAATATTAACTAAGGAAAAACAGGAAAATAGGCCTATTAATAATCAAAGTTGTACCCTCTGAGGAGGAGGAGGAGGAGGAGGAGGAGGAGGAGGAGGAGGAGGAGGAGGAGAGAGAGAGAGAGAGAGAGAGAGAGAGAGATCTAGCCAAGAGGACAAGAATCAAGAAACAAATGCAGGTCACACAAACACACACACACACACACACACAAAGCACAAATCCCCTCACATGCAACCCCCACCCCATACCCTGCTCTCCCCTTCCCCACTCCCACACCCCTCCCCTCTCCCCACCACCGCACCCCTCCCACACTCCCCATACCCCCAACCAGCCAAAGTCCCGTGAGAAGCTAAAAGCCGAGTCGAGAAAATTGAAATTCAGAAGATTTGCATTACAAAGTACAAGACGGGCGGGGGGAGGGGGTAAGAGGGGAGGGGGAAGGGAAGATAGTGGTGGTAGGAGAGGGGGTGAGGGGGCAGGGAGAGAGGGGTCAGGGGGTGGGAGGAGGGGGGATGCCACGGCCCCAAACTGGCCTTGATGCCCCAAATTTCACGGAGAGGTTCAATACCCTTGTGTGCTCGCGTCACCCCCTGAAGGTGTTTTGCATACTAATACTTCCGGTACACTGGTTTCTGAAAGGCGATTTACCCCGATCCTTAAATGGAAAAGAGGCCTGGGTGGTGGTGGTGGTGGTGATGATGATGATGATGATGATGATGATGATGATGATGATGGTGATGATGATGATGATGATGGTGATGATGATGATTACGTTTTCTTCACTTTACATCTTTCAGTACTATTACATCCTACGTTAATTAGTCCACAAAGGTTCTTAAGACGGTTTTTACGACATACATGTTTTTCAGATAAGTCAATAAATCGGAAATAATTTTCTTAGGTAGCATTTATTTTTAAAATCAAATACTCTCCCGGCTCTGGCTATGAAATTACCTGTATTGGTTGGTGCGGATTCAATATAATGATTTTCAGAGCCTGTGGAGAGAAGACCTGGAGAGAAAACGGAAATTCAGATGTCAACTGCACACCCAACATACTGTTCATGACATTTTTCACTTGCTAACTAAAATATTTACAGAATTTACAAAGGAATAACACACAACTGTATCCAATATTCTGTCCGATCACCAGAATAAAAAATATGTATATGATAGGCATAATTAAATCATCCAGTTCAAAAAATATGGAAAAATGGATCAAACCAAGTGAGGTGATAAGAGAAAAATATACAGTAATATCCTCTACTCCCAGGACAACCAACACTACATCCTTTCTCACTCAAGGGATTAACGAATACGTATTCTTGTAGGTTAAGGAAGCTCCCTAACACCTTTTCCTAGGCAATTTATTTTGTCCTCTTCTGTTTTACATAAATCATTCCATTACCGCCATAGTCTGTATAAATAAAATACAAAAGGATGTGAACCACCAATATCCGAAAATAAATCGCTATGGAAGAGGTGTTAGGAAGCTTCCTTAACCGGCGAGAATACGAAACTAAGTCAGCCAGTCCGAAAAATTTCTATCCTGAATAAAACAGTGAAGAGATAGTACGCGTAAAATAAATATAGCGTCCTCTTCCAATAATGAAAAAAAGGTACATAAATTCTCCATCTAACCCTCCAGTTAAAAAAGTATCCCCTAACTTAAATAAAATAGAGTACAGATGACAGGAATAAAACCAGCATGACGGCCTATTTTTTTCCCAGGACAACCACCACACTCCTACTCTCATTCCGCCGCCTCTGTAGCCTTGATAAAAATTGCAAGAGAGAGTTTTCAAGTTTCTCCATTTTTAACTAACCTACCCTCGCCCCCCTCCCATTTCCCTGTCCCCACTCTCTCGTTTCTCTCTCTCTTTTCCTCTTTTCTTCTCACTCGATCTTTATTCCAGCTTTCTTTTCCCTTTTTTCTCTTATTCCTGTTTTCTTTTTCTTCTTCTCTTTTCTCTATCTTTATTTCTTGTCTTTTTTTCACTTTTTTCTTGATCATTATTCCTTCTTTAATTTTCCTCAGATTTTTTTCCCTCTTCTTCACTTCTTTCTTTTACCTCATTGTTTACCTGCGTTTTCTTGCCTTTCTCAACTCTTCTATCCTCTTCTTATCCTTCCCTTCGACATTCTTTTCCCATCCCTCCTGTCCTTGTTTCCTATGCTTATTCCCTCCCTTCTTCACACTTATCGTTTCTCATTCTCTCCTTCCTTTCTTCCTCTCTTTCTATACTACTATAACAACAATACTCCTACCCCTCTCTTCCCCATCCAATCCTTCTTACTTTCTCCCTCCCCCCCAAACTCCTCTCTCCAACCATTCCATCTCTCCCACATCTCCATCTCCCACTCCCACAATTCTCTCCCGCCATATCAATCCTTCTGGTTATGCTTTCCAACCTCGCCCTCTTCACAATCGTCTCCCTTTCCCCATAACACTCCCACCCTCCCTTTCCCACTCCCCAATACTCGCCCTCTCCACTCCTCTCCCACATCCCACAACCCTCCCCCTACCCATCCCCATCCTTCGACCCCCTCCCCAGCTCTCCCCCCTCGAGGCAGCATGGGGGTAGGGGGAGTGGGGTGAGTAATACCTCTTATCTGAGGGGCTCTGGGCAAGCGCTGGCCGATGCTCTGGTGCAGGGATGGCCCGGGAAATAAGTGAGGCAGTTTTAATAACTCTCTGCGGCACTCACACTCAAGGACACACACACACACACACACACACAGACACTCACACACACACACACACACACACACACACACACACACACACACTGAAAGATACGCATGCACACTACTACACACACACACACACTGAAAGATACGCATGCACACTACTACACACACACACACACACACACACACACACACACACACACACACACACACACACACACACACACTGAAAGATACACATACACACTACTACACACACACACACACACACACACACACACACACACACTGAAAGATACACATGCACACTACTACACACACACACACACACACACACACACACACACATGCACACACGCTTATATGCATCTACAAAGAAACACACAGTGTAAAGAACAATTACAAGCAGACACGAACACACACGACACAGAATACAAACACTACAGCAAGCAACACACATAATGCAAGCGAACACACACACACACACACACACACACACACACACACACACACACACACACACACACACACACACACACAAATGAAGGCATGCTAATGGACGCACTTGTACAAACATATTAAAAAACACAGACGCAGGCCATCTAAAACACATGGCTGAACTTAAAAACACACACATACACACATGTGCACATACATACATATATACATACATATACACATGTACATATATGCATTAATACATCCAAACATATATACATAGACACACATGATCTTAACAGAGACACTATTATATAATAAACACTCACAAATGCATGTACACAAAGACTGAAGCACGCACACACACACACACACACACACACACACGAGACATGCATGTGAAGTAAAATTACTGGAAAATTAGAAATGATAAAAAATACGAAGCGAGGAATCCGGAAGTGAGAGGGGTTGGGAATGCAAGCCAGAGGGATTGCAAGACCGCCCCCCCTCTCTCTCTCTCTCTCTCTTTCATCTCCTTGTCCTCCCTTTATTCCTGTCTATAGCCCATTCTCTTCCAGTATTCTTCCCTTTTACCCAAGTTCTCCCTTTAATCCTCCCATTTCTTCCATTCCTCCCTTCCCCAGTCCTCCCTTTCTTCCCCTTTGCCCTTTTACCATTAATTCCTCCCTTTTTCCTCCAGTCCTCCTTTTATTCCTCCCTTTATTCTCCAGTCCTCCCTTTATCCTCCAGTCCTCCCTTTAGGCCCCTGATCTGGCTGCCACAGAGAAACACTCCCCTCAAAGCCCTTTTAACCTCCCTTTGCATTTCACTCTCTCGTCCTGATGCTTTTACTGGGGAGGGGTCTCTCACGCTCTCTCTCTCTCTCTCTCGTGTGTGTGTGTGTGTGTGTGTGTGTGTGTGTGTGTGTGTGTGTGTGTGTGTGTGTGTGTGTGTGTGTGTGTGTGTGTGTGTGTGTGTGTGTGTGTGTGTGTGTGTGTGTGTGTGTGTGTGTGTGTGTGTGTGTGTGTGTGTGTGTGTGTGTGTGTGTGCAAGATCTCTAAGCCTAAACAGACATGAAAGGGAGCGTTTTTCAACTTTAACTGATTATGCCATACAATTTCTCTCCTAATTAATAAGGAACTACATACTTATTACTTCAATGGTGTTTCTGAATATAACGAGCGAGTTTCATCACCACCACCACCATTAACATCATCATCATCATCATCAATTATCATCATCATCATCAACAGCATCATCATCAATCATCATCATCAGCAGCAGCATTATCATGTTTTTTTTTTCCTCCTTAGAATGGAGTGTGGAGAATGATGGAATTATTTAAGTGTATTTTTATAAGACCCAAACCGTACTTTCGTAGGTTGTTCATGAGAGGCCTTAACATCTATTTCTTGGCGATTTACTTTCCTTTTCCACCCCTGCATTCTCTGTCACGCCACGTATCCCTTCAATTCTTTATGCAGAAGACTTTTCATTCTGTTCAAATTACTTCCAGACGATATTATACAAGTCAGAGAAGAACTTTTACCTGGAGTTACTAATTAAAACTAAATCTACCTGCTCCAGCATTAAAAGCTTCTCCTAATGTACAGAAAAAGGTCTGGTAGTAGAATCAGTAATATACATGTGAGTAATAAGGGAATGTTATGGTGTTCTATGCAGGGGTGAAATGATGTGGAAGATGCACAAACTGACGTATTTTTCTTATCGATACTTGCTACCTAGAGGCAATTTTAGTCAGCTCTGGAGAGATCTCTTCTAGTGATGATCTTAGTGATGATCTTTCCTGTTTTGCTATCCTTATCTTCATCGCACAGAATTAGATATCATAGTCACTGTCTTCTTGCTAGGGACCATTATTTCTGCTGCTGTATGCTTTCCTTTGTACTCTTTTGTATATCTTTTCCCATACACCTGGAAACGTCTAAGTTTAATACATCTGTCCAGAAATACAAGTAAAATGAAAAATACACCTCTGAAATGAAGGGCTTAATATTGCTTATTACACATCAATATGTTTTTTTTTAATGTGGGAGCCTAAGATGGTAACAAGGATACGATTCTATCCGGAAGGATGCATAAGTAAATTAATTTCCTGTCGCGACAATCCAAATCCTCCTCCCTGTCTTCCTCCTCCCTCCTTCCCCCTCCCTCTCTCACTCTCTCTCCTTGTTTTCCTCATTTCTCTCCCCTCTTTCTCCCCTCCCTCTTTACTCCTTTCCTTCTCCCCTCCCACTCTTCCTCTCACCTCCCTGTTCCCTCTCCTTCTACATCCCTGCCCTGTCTTTCCTCCCTCTCCCTTTACTGTCTTCCTCCCTACCAGCCCCTTCTTCCTCCCTCCCCATCCGTCTCTCACCTTCTTCCCCTCAATTTCCTCCTCCCATTCCCTACCTATCTTCCTCCCTCCATGTCTCCCTCCCTCCCTTTCACGGCTTCAGTCCATCTCGTAGTTCAATTTCTCTGACAATTCATATCTCCCTCACCATTCACGGTGCCACAAAAGCAAAATCAGAGGGGAGTAGGCCTAAAGCGAAGGGAATGGATGGGTAGGGTAGAGGAAGGGGATAAGGGGAGGGGATGAGGAGGGGAAGGGGAGAAGAGACAGGGCTAGGAGAGGGGGAAGGGAAACAGAGTGAGGGGAGGTGTGAGAAAATGGGGTTAGGAAGGGAGAAGACACAGGGTGAGGAGAGAGGGGAGAAAATGGGACGGGGAAGGGGCTCAGGGAAGGCAGTAAGGGGCGGAGGGGAGAGAAAGAGAGTGCTGAGGGGATGGGGTGAGGGCTGAGGGAAGGCATGAAGGAAGGGGGCTGAGGGAGAAAAGATGGAAAGAGGGGAGGGATTGATGGTAAGGGGTGAGGGGAGGGTGGTGAGGGCAGATGCAAGGAGGGGAGTGACGGGATAAGGGATGGGAGTCAGGAGGGGAAGCTGGACAGGAAGCTGAGAGCAGAGAAAAAGAGAGGAGGCCTACAGACCCCCTCTGGTTTTGAAATTGGACAGTCGCATCTTATCAGCCTCTGTGTGATGGAAAATAACACACAGTCACCCCTCTTCACCCAACACCACATTTTCCGCCCAACCTAACCTCTCCTAGTCAGGTCTGGAGTCAGCGTTCTTAGTATTAACACACTCTGGCTGCTATAACTATGGTTCGTATTGTCGTCGGTTAAGGAAGCTCCCTAGCACCTCTTCCTTAGCGATTTATTTTTGGATACATCTGGTTAATATACATTCGCATGTTATTTATGCTGGGTATGGTGGTTTTTGAATGACATAAATGACAAAGATAGAGACAGTAAAGAGTAATAAACAATATAAACTGCTTAGGACGAGGTGTTAGGGAGCTCCCTTATCCACCAGAATACGGGCCTAATCTTTAAATAACCAAAGAATGAGGAAGAATATCAAAAAGACACTAAATATCCAGGGAATAAGGAGGAATATAGATGGGTCTTCTTTAAATATCCAGGGAACAAGAGGGAATATCTTTAAATAACCACGGAATAAAGGGGAATATCATAAGGACTTTAAATATCCAGGGACTAAGGAGGAATATTGATGAGTCTTCTTTAAATGTCTATGGAATAAGGAGGCACATCGATAGGGCGTCTTTAAATATCCATGGAATAAGGAGCAATATCGATGGCTCTTCTTTAAATATCCAGGAAATAAAGAGAAATATCAAAAGGACTTTAAATATCCAGGGACTAAGGAGGAATATCGATGGGGCTTCTTTAAATAACCACGGCAGAGTTCCCAGGCGGTTGTTTATCGACCCGGGAAGGGGTCCTCGCCCCCTCTAAGATTTATATTTCCGATAATGGAAGGAAACGCTGGAATAATCAATGATTGTCTCCTCTCTGGCATTCGGTGTAGACGGCGGGATGTGTGTGTGTGTGTGTGTGTGTGTGTGTGTGTGTGTGTGTGTGTGTGTGTGTGTGTGTGTGTGTGTGTGTGTGTGTGTGTGTGTGTGTGTGTGTGTGTGTGTGTGTGCGTGCGTGCGTGCGTGCGTGCGTGCGTGCGTGCGTGCGTGTGTGTGTGTGTGTGTGTGTGTGTGTGTGTGTGTGTGTGTGTGTGTGTGTGTGTGTGTGTACTGGTTTGGACGGAGGGACGGACGGACGGACGGACTGACTGACGGACGGACGGACTGACTGACGGATGGAGTGCTACATAATTTACAGCAAAAACAATGGAGTGAAAGGGAGGTGATAGTGACGAAAACATGAGCTCAGAATATACCAAAGAACTAGCAAGAATGTATCAAGAAACGGAGAGACCCATTAACGAAACCAAAGAAGGGAAAGAGACAGCTAGCATGAAAGAAAAGGAAAAACGAAAATAAGTCACACAATAGAAAACCAACGACGTAAGAGAATGTAACTATGGAACGGGCGAGGGAGCGACCATGTGAAATCTAAGAAGACTGCAAAAGAGGAGTACTGAAAGATAGTAAGATAGAATTATATATCAGACGAAGCATGAATGTAAGAAGAGACAAAATAACTGGATAACAGAAAGTCGATAAGAGCGTCTGGGTGCTTGTGTAAATGTATCTGGTACATACAACTTTTGCAGCACAAGAGGAGGCGCTTAGCTGTAAAAAAAAATAATAATAAATACAGTTAATAACAGGACAAGGTGATATTTTTCAATATCAAGTTTGGCAAAAATACTGCGTTAAGTTACATAGTAAATGTGCAGTTTTTATACTTCAGCAGAACAATACTTCATACCAAATCCCGCAAAAATTCACATAATCCTGTTTACCTCAACTTCCAAACTTCGGCTCGCCAGAAATATTCGAATGTCAACACAGTATTGAGAAAGTCTGACCCTGGCCCGCGGCTCTGATGTTTAACATATTGAGTTACGCCAAATTTTTCTCTGGTTACTTCAAGATGACATGAAATTAAGTTTTGGTAAAGTCAGAGGAGAATATATTTTCTTGGTTCCAAGGAAAAACAAAGGGGCACCGGAGAGGGGGGTGAGAGGGGACATGGGGTGAAGGGATGAAGGGGGGAGGGGGATATGAGGTGAGGAGATAAGAGGGTGAGGGTATGAGGGGGTGTGGGGGACATGGGGTAAGGGGGACATGGGGTGAGGGTGAGGGGGATTTTTCTAATATCTGACTGACAAACTGCATAATTCTATCAACATAATAAAATTTAAAAAAAAAAATGGAGTCTTTCAAAGGCTACACGACACACAGGAACTATCCATTTCACTATTCAGTCCTTTGTTCCCCCATCAAGAGGGTAGGGGTCCGCGGCTAGGCTACTCCAGTCCAAATACTTAGGGTGTGAGTGGCCTTCTACTCTCCCTTGAATAGCATTATGTTGGCAGTAAATCTCCAACCACCTCATGGATTTATCTTCTGTGCCATATCCAGCTGCAGCGCCTAAATTAAGCGCCTAAATCCACTAAACCACTTGGCGTCCATTCAGTTATATACTTACATCCAAAGCACTGAATGGATTCCTGGGTTTCAAGGAACAATTTGGCTTGTCACTCAGTGTAGAATTACCTGAGTGAATGGATGGTGGATGCCCCTACACAGGTGACAAAAAATATACACGTCTTTCACCCTAACTTGGCAAAGATTTTCGTCCTTTCACACAGTTCACTGACAGGAAAAACAACACAACAGTTCTACATCCTTTCCATAACACTTCTAGACAAATATCGTCTTCCTAGAAATAATCTGCTGCTACAACACTCAAGCTGAAGAGATTGGTAATTTTAGGCCAAGTTAAAGTGAAAAGAGTATAATTCCTGGGAATACTCACTTTGGTCAACTACCTGCATGCCAAATTAACAGTAATGTCCATCCTGTCTTTTAGAAGCGTAATGATTGACACACGACAGAGGTATATCACAAATCTCTTTACTGACAGACACCCGCATTAATCAACTCTGTCTGCATGCAAAGTTCCATTAAAATTCATCCATTCCTTTAGGAGAAATCTGATGAGAAAGACATGCTAAAACTACCGTCAGACACTCAAACTTGGTTAACTTTATCTGCATGGCAAGTTTCGGCAAAATATGTAAAGTTGTCCTCCTTAGCGATTTATTTTTGGATGTGATTGGTTAATATCCTCTTGAACGCTATTTATGCAGAGTACGGTAATGTTAGAAGGACTTATTTAATACAGAATAGGATAGTAAGGTGTAATATGGAATATAAGTCGCTTAGGAAACGATGTTAGGATGTTTCCTTAACCGACGAGAATACGGGTCACAGACACAGACAGACAGACAGAAGACTAATAGAAGTCATTCCTACGCTAAATTTAGTCATCTAGAGGTAACATAAATAAACTAAGTACATCACTAAATTTTTGGACATCACCCCTTCCAGCTGCTGATGTAAAGGAAGGCCATTTTCAATCTATAAAAAAAAAAAAAAAAAAAAAAAAAAGTAAAATCGTTCAGTGGCAGCAAGACCAAATCAAAACGACGTCCTCGAATTGAAGAGGCTGAGGAAAGAATGATCAGTCGTTCATCCCTGAGTGTCATTATGTAAGCAATATAATCCCACAACAACCTTTCTACTTCAACCCTTCATGGTCCAAATCCTACTGGAGCACCTTAACCCACTAAACCACCAGGCGTCTAACAAGCCAGCATCAAAGGAAAAATCGGGGTAATGACTGAAGATAAATTTCCCGTCGCTAATACCAACGGGTGTTAGTGTGCTGTAAATGCTGGAAATATGTTTTTGGCCAGTGGGGCCAAACTGGATTAATTGCCAATTAATATTACCCTACTGACAGCGCATAGTTGATTATTATTACACTGTCCTTCATTATAATAATAATAATAATAGTAATAATAATAATAATGATAATAATAATAATAATAATAATAATAATATTATTATTATTATTATTATTATTATTATTATTATTATTATTATTATCATTATTATATTATTATCATCATCATCATCATCATCATCATCTTTATTAGTACTACTACTTCTACTACTGTCACCATCATCATCTTTTGTGATGATGATGATAATGATGATGATGATGATCATCATCATCACTGATTTCCCATTACATTTCTACTCATTACCATTAATAAAGGCTCAGTTTTCATCACGCTAATTAATCTCACTGGCACACCGCACACGCCACGCTCATGCTCAGCTCAGTGGGGTACAGTGCTTGGGGGAAATTGTGGTCAAAAAATTATTATCCATACCACTTTTTATCACCAATATCCTCCACACTCACGAGCACAGACAATGACACGGACATGGGTACACAGAGGCACACAGACATTGCCACAATCACACGTACACCGCCACAAAGACACAGACACAGATAGTCACACAAATACAAAAACCAGACAGAAATAGACACACACACACATTCACATTAACAGACAGGCAGACGGACACTTACAGAAGCACATGCCCACAGACACAGTGACAGATAAGCCGACAGAGACATACACAAGCAGATAACCAAAAACAGAAACAGACAAGAGGAACAGCAAAAATACATTTAAAAAAAAACGTTCTTCCGCCACTGAATTTCTATGCCTTATACAGGACATTACAGTATTTATATTACACAGTGGTAAGTAATGTAGTGTACAAAGTGAAAGAAATCTCAGTTCTTAATTTCATGTGCTCTCTCTCTCTCTCTCTCTCTCTCTCTCTCTCTCTCTCTCTCTCTCTCTCTCTAATAATAATAATAATAATAATAATAATAATAATACAGAACTTCCCTTTCTTAAACACGTCAACCTTCAACATACCACACCACGCTATAATATAGAGAGAAACACAACCCAAGCTCGGTGCCATTAGCAACAAAACTTTACATAAATGACCCCGTCTCTCTACCACAACCATACCTTCTCCCCGCCAATGGACATAACCACGGGAGAATGTGCGCTCCATGTGAGGTCCGTAGTGCAGTATATTAAAAGACACATTACAATAGCACGGTGGGAGTTATACTTTAATTACGCACGGAGGATGGGGTTCGCGTGCTAGGAATTTGGTTGGTTTGGGTGAGGGATGGGTTTGGCTTAGCTGGTTAGCTTGGATTAGGTGGAACTGGACTGAGTTGGGGTTGGAATGGGTTGGTTGAGTTGGGATTAGGTTGGGTTGGGTTGGGTTGGATAAGACTGGGTTAGGTTGTGTTGGGTTGGGTTGGGGTTAGGATGGGTTAGGTTTGGCTGGTAAGTAAAAAGTAATTATCATCCCAACCTTTTTTCCTACTACTTGAAATAATAAAATCATCATATTAAATATCGCACAGACAACTCTCCTACTAACTCAAATGATAATGACGATGGCAATGATGAATAAAGAACAATGATGATGATGGGGAGAAGGAGAAGGATGAAAACATAACTGATACTACTACTACTACTACTACTACTACTATACTACTAACTACTACTACTATTAACAGCAAAAATTACATATGAAAACAAAATATCAGCCCATCTTTCCTGCTAAAAACCTCTAAATATCAAAAGACGCAACCACTAATAATAGCCCCCCGTCCCTATTTACCAACAAACTTCAAAAAGGATGAACTATCGGAAATATTTCACCAACACAAACATTTTCTCGTTCATTCAACCCACTCGAAGGAGGGGGCATGGAGCAGGTAGGAAGACAGGATGGGGAGGGGGAGGGAGGGGGTGAAAAGAGCTGGGAAAGGGAGGGAGAGAGTGAAAAGGGTTGGGGAGGGGGAAAGAGGGTGTGAAAATGGGTGGTGAAAAGTGAAAGGGCGTGAGTGATACGAAGGAGGGAGAGAGGGTAGATAGAAGGGGGGGTTAACGGAGAGGGTTGAGAAGGGAGGGTACAGAATAGGGATGGGGAGAAAAGATGGATGGCAGAGGGAGAAAAAAGGGGGAGGAGGAAAGCACGGGGAAGAAAAGGAGGGTGAAGAGAAGCGGAAAGAAGGGGGAGGGAGAGATTACTATGAAAGGGAAGAGAAGGGACTGAAGAAAAAGGAGAAGGACAGGGAGTAGGGGAGATGGAGGGGATATGGGAGAAAGGGAGATAGAAGGGGTAGGGGAGAAAGGGAGGTAGTAAGGGTAGGGAGGAGAGGTAGATGGTAATTGTGACTAAAAATAGAGGCAAAAGAGAAGGGAGTAAAAAGGAAAGCAAACAGCAACGGATCCACACGTCTTTGTGGGGCCATTTCTTGCAAAGTGGACCATGACTACGGTATCTGTTTTATGAGTTAAGATAAGGACAGTCCCAGCCGGTAAGAAAAAGTGAGAAGGGCCACCATCCAATATCGAAAAACTGTTAGGGAAGTTTCACAGCAAAGGGGAAACGGAAACTGTTCTCTGCGCTATTTCAGTCAGTATGGGGGAAAGAAACGCTAACCCCCTCACTCCGATGACGTTTTGTTATACTTTTCCCATCTTCAGACGATTTTATTAAGCTTGGGAGAAAATTTTCGAAACGGAGGGGTTAGACAGAGCCTTCATTAGCCCTGTCCCTACTACGATGTTCTCCAGAGTTTATTAAAATCGTTTGTAGATTTTAAGACTGAAACAGAAATACCTCACTGAACAGGAATACAATATAACGACGTTTGGGAGAAAGGGGAATGAAGAAGAAAGGAGGATGAGATACTAAGAAAGGGAAAGGATAGGGAGAAAGGAGGGGTTGAGGGAAGAGGAAGGGCAAACGAGGCAGGGGAATGGCGAAAAAGGAAAGATAGCTTGACAGAAAAGCTGGGGCTGAAGGAAGGGAAGAGGGGAGTGGGGGAAAAGGGAAGCTGAGGGTAGGGGAAGGAGCAGGGAAGGGGATTGGGGCATGATGAAGGGGGAAAGGGGAGGTCTGAATGTAAGGAAAGGAGGAGAACGAAGGGAAAGTAGTAGTAGGAAAGGGGTAAGAAAATGGGAGAAAGGGGTAAAGGAGAGTAAACACAGACGTTCGCCACCTTCCCTCCTGTAGCAGCTGCAGGTAATTCAGCCACGTCCACCTTAACACATCTAAGTTTTCCCATCACCCTGATAACTTGCGGCACGGGCGACTGATGGCCCGATGGGGAGGCCTGGGGAACACTGGGGAAGGCTGAGGAAGAGTGGGGAAGGCTATGGAACACTGGGGAGGAGTGGGGAAGTAGGGGAGACGGGGAGATGAGGCAGGTCTGGGGCTGGGGAAGAGTGAGGAAGGCAACCCTCAAATTCTGACGAGAATTTCTGAAGCATAAGACAAACGAAAATGCGCCTCGCCTCTTTTTATCGTTGCTGACAGCTTTGTGATACGGGATGCATGCTAATACATATCTAATAACCACAGGCGTGTTGTGGATGTGTCAGAAAGCATAAAAAATAACCATGTGGAATGAATGGAAAACTAGTGAGCGATTAAGAAAGTGTATGTGAGTGAAGTGTAGAGAGGGTGGGGATGGGGGGATTGTAAAGGCGAGATGGAGAGATACAGCGGAGAGGTATATGAATAAGGTGTGTGTGTTGGAGGTCGGGCAGTCTGATGGCGGAGGACAGTGTGATATGAAGGCCAGTCGTTTGTGGCCACTCCTTCCTAGATTATGGTAGGTGGCTATTGGTAGACAGACAGTTCCACAAATGTTCCTCAAAAATTAATCTTCCCGTCCCCTTTGCCATTTAATTTTATAAGCAAACGAGTATTGTCGAAACTGCGATCCCAAAGGAGAAAGAGGATAGTGGGAAAGGGATGGGAGGAGATGAAAAGAGGGAGATGGGGATAAAAAACGATCTGAGAAAGAAAAAGGATTAGATCAATGTTTACTGACTACACGTGGGTATGAAGGTAGCCCATCAACTTTTGCTATGCCTGAACCATCCCTTAGAATACGACACACAACAATCGAACTTACATCCAGGTCCCTAACTGCTCCTATGGGTGAACAGGGACAAGAGAAAAACAGCTTGAAAAAGAGGTAAAACGCAAGGAGAAGGGGAGCTGAGGTGAGAAGGGGAATCGCAAGAGGAGAAGGAGAGGAGAGGAGGTTGGGGACGGGGTTCTGAGAGGATAGAAGAGAGGGGATATAGAACGGAGATGGAGAGCAGAGAGGAGGAGTTAAGATGATTAACAGATGAGGGGAGAGAAGAGATGAACGTAGTCAAGAAACAGGAGACAGGAAAGTAAGAGAGAGAGAGAGAGAGAGAGAGAGAGAGAGAGAGAGAGAGAGAGAGAGCAGAAGGAAAGTAAAAAAGAGAGATGGGAGAAGGAAAGTAAAGGAGAGAAGGGGGAGATGGAAAGTAAGGGAGAAGGGCAGGGAAAGTAGAGAGGGGAGAGATGAAAAGTAATGGAGAAAGAGAGAGAGAGAGAGAGAGAGAGAGAGAGAGAGAGAGAGAGAGAGAGAGAGAAAGAGAGAGGGAAAAAGGATAATAAAGGAGAGAGAGAGAGAGAAAGAGGGGGGGGAGAAGGAAAGTAAATGAGAGGGAAGGGAGACTGAAATTAAAGGTGTGTGTGAGGAGAAGGAAAGGGAAGGAGAAAGAGGGGAGAAGGAAAGTAAAAGAGTGAGAGGGGAGAAGGAGAGTAAAAGAGTGAGATGGGAGAAGGAAAGGCAGAAGAGAGAACGGAGTAGAAGTGTGAGGAAGTTAATGAGGAGAGAGGAAGGCTGGGAATAAGAACCGACTGAAGATAAGAACGCAATGAAGAGAGAGGGGAGAGGGAAAGAGAAAGAGTCAAAGGTCAGGGTGTGAGAGGGAATAGACTATGAGAGTGGAAGGAGGAAAGCAGAAGTGAGGAAAGGAAAGCAGAGGTGAGGGGAGGAGACGAATGAGGAAGGGAGAGGTGGGGGGAGGTAGAGGAAGAGAGGGAAGAGCGGGATGGAGGAAGATGGATGGAAAAGGCGAGGGGAGGGGAGGAAAAAGGGAAAGCGAGAGCAGAGTGCGAGTGGGGGGGGGGGGAGGTGGAAGGTCGGGACAGGAGGCGAGGACATGGAGTGGGGGGGGGGAGGCAAAGCGATGAGGAATGGGGAGGGGGCGGGGAAAGGATGGCAGGGGAGGAATGGGGAGGGGGCGGGGAAAGGATGGCAGGGGAGGAAAGGGGGGAGAGAGGTGGGGAGGTTAAATCTAGCCCACCCATAATGCTTCTCAGGATTCCGTGCGAAGCTCAAATGTATTTCTCCCGCTTGTGGATGAAGTTTTACACAAGTTTATCCAGCCAATAACTTCCAAGAGGACGGGGTAAGAGGGGTGGCTAGGGGGCCGAGGGAAAGGAGGGGAAGAGAAGGGAGGCAGATGTGAGGACTTGGATGGGGAGGGAAAAGGGGGCTGGGGTAAGGACTTGAAGAGGAATGACGAGGGGGAGGTGAGGAGGAACAGGGGTAGGGACGAGGAAAGGAAGGGGCAGGTTTGGGAAAAGGTGGTTATGGACAGGATGGGAATGGCTAGGGATAAGAGGGTAATAAGTAGGGATGGGAGGGGAAGTGGTATTGGTAGGAGGGGAACGGGTGGGGACGAGGAGGGGGAAGGGTTAGAGAAAGGAGAGGAAAGGTGATGGGTGGGAATGGTAGAGGCTGGGATGGGAAAGAGGCAGAGAGAGGCAGAGAGAGGCAGAAAATGAATAAGAATACCTAAGATACACGGTTAATATAAAACCTCTAGGTAATTAATGATGATGTTTGCTGGAGTCAACTTGATAAGCTAAAAAATCTAAGCCAGTATTTTCGTCGCTTGTGGAGACTCCCTAATAACTCTTCCTAAGCGATTCATTTTACATATTACACCTTCATTTTCTATTGAGCTGGAGAATGCGGAGGTAGGGGAACTAAAATGAGAATAATAAGAATTTCAGTCGAGGGAAACAATATGTGGGGAGGAAGAGAGGGAATGAAGCACCAGGGAAGGCAATATGAAGGGAAGGAATCCGAGGGAGAAAGAGAAATAAATATAAGGTGGGAGGAATGAGAGAATGAGAACAGGGGAAGGGGAGAGAAGTGGAAGGCGAGGGAATGTAAAGAATCGGGAGCGTAGACGAGAGAGACATCTGAGACACAAGAGAAGGGGCAGACTTTGGTAAAACAGAGAAGGGGAATGGATTTGGCAACAAAGAAATGGGATAGAAAGGGTGGTGTGAAAAAGTTAATGCTGAATTCAGTGATGAGTTTGTTTGCAGGTGGTAAAGACTATAAAGGCATATGTCTGCTTGGAAGTGTAGCAATATCAGTGTTGGATAGAGACAAAAAGTGCTTCACGTCCCCAGGGTTGTTCAGTGCATGTGGATGGGATTACATGAGGGGTCAAAGCAAGAGTTGTGGAGATGAAGATGTTGATGGTGTGGGGCAGTGAGAGACGGAATATTCCCAATCGACTATGGCATTGTTTTGTAATACCTGTGTAATGCCTAATTTAAGCTATGTGAACTTCTCTATTTATATGGACAATTTGTTAAACAGCTGTAACTCAGGTAATTTTTTGTCAATTAAATATCTACGCAGGCATATGTATTGCTATATCTGTCTATCTGTTTGCAAATCCATCTATTCATTCATGTATCCCTATATCTATCTATCAGTCTATCCAGGAATGGCCACTACACAATACACACCCCTTTAGTGGCCTCCTACGATAAGCCGAGAATACTGAGGTATATAGTAGTGTACTCTTTCTCCTCTATCCCAAGATGAGAGTGAGGGTTCCTAGAGGATCATCCTACTACGGGAGAGGGGAAAGAGGCTTTCTCTCTCTCTCTCTCTCTCTCTCTCTCTCTCTCTCTCTCTCTCTCTCTCTCTCGCTACTTTTCAGCTCCCCCTCATTAACACTTCCACATCTCATAAGCTTCCGACTCCGCTTCCTCCACACCCAAGGTACTTCATGCACCTTCTACTTTTTCACGTTGCCATGGAAGCTCAAGAACATTTGCATTTCCCACCTAGCCAAAAATGTCTTTACATCTCTGGGCTTCTGAACTAATAAATTATCTTCGGTAAATGTCGGCGACGTCTCTGACATGGCTTTTGAACACTTTTTTTTTATTTTGACACGTAATTTTACAAGTTTTTAATACACTTCTGACGCGGTTTTGACACGGTTTGACACGGTTTCGAGACGGTGTATTGCTGCTATGGACCACAAAAAAACAAACGAGGACTAAAGTTAGCCAAATATTTCACCTCTTCAATTTTTCACGCTCCCTTGCTAGATAAGACTCCTAAGCTGAGAGAAATTTGGTATGTATATCGGCTCATAAACTATTTTCTTTGATATGATGTGTCAGGGAATAAAGTCAAGACGCAGTTGAAGAGTAGGCAGTCCCAAATTTAACATGCTTAAAACCAATATAAGCATACACAGATTTTACTGCTTGGGAATTGGTGTCCGTGTAAAAACTAGCTTTAAAAAGACTAAAAGATATGATGCTGTGTGCTTTCCTTTGTACTCCTTTGTAGTTCTGCTCTGTATGAAATGGCGCTTACATTTATCCATGTTTTAATGAGCCGTGTGTGTGTGTGTGTGTGTGTGTGTGTGTGTGTGTGTGTGTGTGTGTGTGTGTGTGTGTGTGTGTGTGTGTGTGTGTGTGTGTGTGTGTGTGTGTGTGTGTGTGTGTGTGTGTGTGTGTGTGTGTGTGTGTGTGTGTGTGTGTGTGTGTGTGTGTGTGTGTGTGTGTGTGTGTGTGTGTGTGTGTGTGTGTGTGTGTGTGTGTGTGTGTGTGTGTGTGTGTGTGTGTGTGTGTGTGTGTGTGTGTGTGTGTGTGTGTGTGTGTGTGTGTTATGCATGTACGTAAGTATGTATGTGTTATGTATGTACGTATGCGTATGCATGCATGAATGGATGTATGTAAACGTGTCATGAGCGTATGCATAACCATGTATGCATATGTCAGATGGATATGTAGTACATGTAGATGTGTACCTCATCAATCACATCCCTTCCCTCCCATCTCTTTGCTCTTGTCTCTCCCCCTCCTCCTCCTCCCTATTCATCCCCATTACTCCCTCTCCCCTCTCTTTCTCCCTCATATACCGCTTTATTACCCACACCATTCCCTTCTCATCTCTTCTCTCCCCCTCTATTTATCACACCCTCCTCTTCCTCTCTCTACCTCATCACTAATTTATTTCTCTCTTCTTTCCTCCGATATATTACCGATTTTCCCTTTCCTCTTTGCGTCTCTTCCCCTTTTCACACATCCCTTCCCTTTTCCATTCCTCCTCTTCCCTGTCTTCTTGTTAAACACACTTCCATTTTCGTTATTTCCTTTTCCCTTCCTCCTTCGCCTACCTTCTTTTAAAATTCATACATTAACCTCCCCATTTTGTTTCGTTTGTTCTAATCTAGCTTCCAATTTAATACATATTTCTCTCTCTCTCTCTCTCTTTTTTAAATCTCATTTTCGTATCCTTTTCCTTCCGTCTCCTTCTTCTTCATCACACACATTATCGCTCTCCGTTTCTCCCCCAACTTCCCCTTTTCCTTCCCCAACCTCCACTTTTTTCCCTTCCTTTTCGTATCTCGAAATTTATAACATCTTTTCTTTCTTTTCTTCATCTCTCTCCCCCCTCCCCCCCTCTCAAACGCCCCCTACCCTTCTTCCCCCACTTCTTTTTCCCCCTCGCTCTCCTCCATGTCTCCCTATTTATCACACACACTCCTTCATGCCTTCCTTCTCTCTCGGGATGGCACCCCTTAAAACGGACGACTCGAGTATAAAGAGACAAATCGCGTCCTCATCAAGACCCCCGTCCTGTGAAAAATCGAGCTGTTTTCAGAATCGGGCCACAGTCATCATCATAATAATTAATTCGCCGTTTCTGAGGCACGGCCCGGATGTCAGCTGGGGCGGCCGGAGACGGAGGGTAATGTGCTGCTACTGCTTCTACACAATGTACTTCTGTCGGTAGATTTAGTTTTAGTGTACTTGTACTTCTGGATGTAGATGTACGAGTTGTTTCTTTGGTCTTCTTGTACTTCCGACAGTAGATTTAAATTCTTCAGTCCTCTATGTCTTTAGGAATTTACATCTACTTCTTTTCCTAGTGAATTCCTCTACAGGTCTCCATAACATCATCCACATCGTCCTCTGTTTACATTAGCTCTTCCAAGTTGTCTTCTCCCGGTACTTTTATTTCTCGGTCCCTTTCTCTACGTCTTCTGCAACTTTTCGTTAGAGATTTCTTTTAGTTTACCATCCCATCTTCTACGTCGTCTAGAAAGTTTGGTCAGAGATTTCATTCCTTCTGCTTCTGGTTCTATCTTCTTCAAATTTTGGTCACTGAATTATTTCACTTAGTTTTTGACCCCATCTTCTACCTCTTCTCCTCTTGGTACTTTTGACAAGAGAATTATATCCATATTATTAAATCTACGACGGTCAGGGGGAAGGCAAAACCCCAATATTTATTTTACATGGAAAATATAATAAGTCTGACCTTCCTGCCTCCTTGTTGACTTAATTATATAAAAAGAAATGCAGTTCAACAATTTTCTACCCCCACAGGTGTTTTGAAATTGACCGTCATTATTAAATACTTGCTTCCTCTTCCTCTTCTTCCTCCTCCTGGTATCTCGACTCCTCTTCCTCCTTCTCCCTTGCCCTTCCTTCTCCTTTCCCTTCGTCACTGTCTTTCGTTGGTTTTGGGAGACCTTTTGCGGTTGGTGGATGTGGTTAGTAGGGGCTGTGTTTGGGGATGAAATGATGGTTAGGTGTGGTGGTGGTGGTGGTGGTGGTGGTGGTGGCTGGAGTGGCTGCGGTGGTGGTTATAATGGTGGTTGTGATTAGTATTAGGGTCGGTTGTAGGTGGTAGCAGGGGATAAGTTGCTGGTTGTAGATGTGGTGGTGGTGGTTATTGTGTGCTTGTAGTAGTGTTTGTGGTACTTATACTAGTAGTGATTATGACAATATTGGTAGTGACCGCTGTGGTAGAGGAGTTTATTTTTAATGGTTGAGATAATGGTGGTAGTGGTAATGGTGGTTATGCTCGTGTTGGTAGGACATTAAGTGTTAGAATTGGTTGTTGCTTTCATACTAGTGGCAGTGGTAGTCATCGTCTAGTGATAATAAGAAGGAATAGTTTGAGGTATCCTAAAAATGCCCTTCAATATATGTGTCTGGCTTACACTTTCACGCGCACTGTTAATAATAAGGGTATAAGAAGTGAGGGATGTGGAGGAGGATAATACTCCTCCCCATACCGACCAAGGGGGTGAAAAACAATAAGCCGAGGGAAGGAAACACGTAAATTATACCGTGGGGAATACAGTGACAAAAACCTTCCGCCATAACTACACAACACAGGTACAGGTGTTTCTCTCTCTCTCTCTCTCTCTCTCACTGAAGGTGGAATCAAGAAGGAAATGTAACACGGCGAATAATATACATTGAAAAAGAAAGCAGTTAAGAGGGGGACGAAAACGGAAGATTAGGAGAAAGAAAAGACGTCGACGGAAGAGAAAGGTACATAGAGAGAGAATATGAAAAAAGTCTCAATGGGAAAAACAGGAAAAATGTATCAACTGAAAAGCTGTTGGGCAAAGAAAATATTTTGAGGAACTGACGTCGAGAAAGAATGGATTTATTCCTTAGAAAAAAAAAAAATGTCATGAAAGAATATTCTTTGGAAAGATGCCAAGGAAATTTATAAATATTCTCAAAGATATGAGGTCGATGGAAAAAATCAATTTGAAGAAAAATATGTCGGGGAAAAAAATGCATTAAGGAAAAAATAAAGAAAAAAATGCTTCAGGGAAGAGATACAATGGAAAACAATAGTCTGAAGGAAAAGAGGTCGAGGAAAAAATGTCGAGGGAAAAAATGTCTCGAAGGAAAAGATATCGAGGAAAAAAAAATATCTCGAAGGAAAAGAAAAATGTGGGAGAAAAGGGAAGATAAGGAAAACAAAGAGAAGGCCTAATTGTGGAGAGGGAAGCCATGTTGTGGGACAAGAGGAGGGGGAATGGTGAAGTCAAGTATCCTCCCATCACATCCCCCTCCATTCCTCTCCCCCTTCCCCTATCCCCCCTTCAATCGTCTCCTCATCCTCAACCTCCTCAGGTATCTCCCCATCCCACCCCAGATATCTCCCCAAGGCCTTAATGTATCTCCCAAAACCACCCCATACATCTCCACAGACCACCTCAGATATCTCCCTAAACCACCCTAGATATCTCCTCAAATCCCCAGATATCTTCCCAAACCCCTACACATTTTCCCCAAACCCCCAGTCTATCTCCCCATCTGTCCCCCCCGACAGGCCCACTAGTAATTTCACACAGGATGACTAATGCGAGAACACCGCCGCTCCAGGAAGCTCCCTCTCTCCCCTCTCTCTCATCTCCCCCACTCTCATTCCCCTCCCCTTAGCACTCCTGTCCACCCCCTCCCTACCCTTCCCCCTCCCGCGTCCCACTTCTAACTCTCCCTCTATTTTCTTTTTCTTCCTCCTTCATTTTCTAATTCATCCTTCATTCTCCTCCTTCCTTTCTTTCCATTTTCCTCACTCGTTTCCATCGCCCTCCTCAATGCCTCTCATTCCTTTCCCTTTCACCTTCCTTCTCTATATGTCTTCCTTCATTTCACTCCCTTCTCATTTACTTTCTTTCCTTTTTTCCTTCAATCTCTTCAAGAAGCTTCCTTTTACCTTCCTCCCTCTTTCTTCCTTCCTCCACCTTCTTTATTTCTGTTTTCCCTCTCATTTTACTGTCCCTCCTGCCTCTATTTCCTCCTCTTCATTTCCCTCCAGCTTCCTTCCTTTTCCAATGAACTCCTTCCTTCCAATCCCTCACCCTCCCTTTTTTCCTTCTCCCCTTCCAATCCCTCCCTCGATCTTTCTTTTTTATTCCACCTCCTCCCTGTGTCTTCCTCCACCTCCTTTTTTTCGTACCTCTCACCACATTGTTCTTCTCTCTTACTCCTTTCCATATCCCTACTTACTTTTTTTCCCTTTAGTGTTTCCTCCCCGTCTCCTTTCCTATTTCAGTCTCTTCCTTTTCCCTTTCCCCTCTCTCCCTGTATCCCCTCTTCCCTCTTCTAAATGCCTCTGCCCTCTCCCCCTCCTTTCTCTTACTCCTCTCCCTTTCCCTTACTCCTCCATTCCCTCCTACTCCTACCTCTCCCTCTCCATCCTGTTCCTCCGTGTCCTTGCTTCTTTCTCATCCATCAGTCCTTCCACTCCTTCCCCTTCCTATTCCCCTTCTCCCTCCCATACTCCCATTCCCACTGCTCCACAATATTCCTTCCTTTTCCCGATCCCTTCCCCTTCCTCACACTGTGCCCTTTTTTATCACTCCCCTTTTCGCCTCTTTTTCCTAGGCACCCCTGCTTCTCCACCTCCTCTTCTCCTTGCCCCTCTATATCCCCTTCTCTTCCCTTTCCATTCCCCTCCCTCATATTTGTTCCATTCCCCGTACCCTTGTTTCTCCCCTACCTGCCCCCCTTCGTCTGCATCCCCTGACCTCTTCCTACCCCTTCTCTTCCCCTTCCATTCACCTTCCTCATACCTGTGCTCTCCTCTATTCCTCTTTACCAAGTCCCTCCTTTCTTCCCCTCTCTTTGCTCCTTCGTACTCCTGTCTACCTCCCCTCCCTCTCCCCCTTCTCCCTCACCCTCGTCCCCCCCTTCCCCTCCTCTCGGCCCAACCACCGTGTAATGACTGCTTTTCCCGCACCACAAGCCTAAACCCAGGGGCATTAGAGAGGGACTCCTTTTCTTGTCCTCGAGAACCTCTTATTTTTGGGGAGGACCTTTTTTTAATATGCTAATTTGCTCTCCTGTAGCGGAATCTGACAGAGTGGTGTGGGTGTGGGGTGTAGGTGTGGGTGTGAGGGAGGAAGACTATGAATTGTGTGAAGGTAGGTGAGGATGTGGAGGTGTGGCGTGGATGTGGGTGTTAAGAGGTGCGAGTGAGGAGTGTGTGAGGCAGGTGTGAGGTGCATTAGGTGGATGTGGGTGTGAGGGAAGGGTGACGGTGTGAGCAGTGTGGGTGTAATGAAGGATGGGTGAAGTGAATGAAGGGTGAGTGTGGGTGTCTTGGTAGAAAGACATGAGCGATGTGGGGTCGGTGTGGGTATGAAGATGGTGTGAGTTGCGTCCGGGGTGGATGAGTGGGAACAGATGGTGTGGGATGTGAATGGGAGGGATGAGAACACAATCCCTCCCAGTCATAATCCATCCGAAAAACAATCCCAATCCCTCCACGCATAAGAGGAAAGTTGTGCCTCATCGATGGCAGTGATAACCTACGTGTAAACATTAGGCCTACAAGTATGTCGCACAGTAAGAGTGAATAATTTCCACCGGTGAATAATTACCCAGTGAATAATCTGCCACCAGTGATAATTCCCCACTCACCTCACTAACAATGACACAAGCCCTTCTTCCAGTTCCAATAAATTAGGCCATTCATAACCTCATCCCCTCCTTTCACAGTCTCTCCCAAGCGCACAATCACCCCCCCCCCTCCCTCAAACAGTGCCTCCTCATCCACACAATCCCTCCTACAATCACGTTCATTCACAGACACTATCCCTACCACGATCCCCACACAAATTGGTACCATTCATAACTCGCTTGTTGCTATTACGTACCCCCACAATGGAGCTTACCTCCCCAACTCATCCCACACCCACAATGACACGATTCTGCCCCCACAATAACAATTCTTCAAATAATCATAAAAATCCCTCACATCTATTACAAACCCTCTTCCTGAACAGCACAATCCCATTCAAAATTACAGTTCTTCCAACAAGTACAATCTCCTCTTTTAATACACAATCGCCCACAATCAGTCCATAGAATTTCCTCCCGCAATCAATCCCTCCTAAACACACACACACACACACACACACACACACACACACACACACACACACACACACACACACACACACACACACACACACACACAGTCCCTAAACAAATCGGGTCCATTCATAACCCAAGTGTAACTATTATGTTCCCCACAAAGGAACATAATTCCCCACCTCATCCCACCCCCACAATACGTGCGCCTTTCACACAGGATCCAAGACAGTCCAAATTTTAGGGTGAAAAAAGAAATATATGCCTGTGCTTGGGTCTTGTCCTCGGTCTCGCTTATCCTTCTTAGTCTCTGTTTTGGTCTCGATTCTGGTTTTCTCCCGTGCTTGATTTGACCTGGTGTTGCGGTTAATCTCAAATGGTCTCGCGTTTAATTAGGTCTCGTCAGTTTCATTTGGTCTGGTCTCACTTCTAATTTTATCTCGTGTTCCTCTTCGTTTGGTCTCGTCAC
Organism: Coenobita brevimanus; assembly: GCF_032717465.1. Taxonomy (NCBI): domain Eukaryota; kingdom Metazoa; phylum Arthropoda; class Malacostraca; order Decapoda; family Coenobitidae; genus Coenobita; species Coenobita brevimanus. The sequence goes on from NC_137044.1 coordinate 13,412,802, forward strand.
AGTTTCATCTGGTCTGCTCTCGTTTGTTTCATTTTGTCTGGTCGAGTTTCATTTAATCTAGTTTGGTGGAGTAAAAATTTTTATGAAGCCAAAATCTCCTTTCAGTATAATGCTAACGTTATTACTGCTCACTCTGAACCTCCCACACTGAAGGAAATACGTAAAACTAGAGATTAAATCCAGTTTCATGAGGCGGGGAGGAGAGATACAGATAGACTCCAGGAGACTCCGAGGTTATATATTTTTAGCAGAGTGAGTATAGGAGCCTAAGGGAGGAATTCTCGTGTGGTTAGGGAGCTTACTGACACCTCTTCCTTACCGATTTATTTCTACTACTTCTCCGTAACTGTATTCTTGTGTGTTATTTATGCAATATAAGTCGACGTGAAAAAGACGTGAGGCAAAAACGAGGCTGTTAATGGGTACTTTGGAATAAATCGTCAAGGAAAAGGCATTAGGGAACCCCCATACCCAACGATAATTCAGGTCTCAAGAGTGTTACAAGGGACCTTTCATAATGTTAAGGGAAAGCTCTTATAGTGAAGAAAATAACGTAAAATTCAAGATTAAAGTCAGTTTCATAAGGCAGGGAAGACAGGAACAGAGACAGATTTGCTCCATGGGAATCCGCGGCCGACTCCCGACTCACATTAATGCGGGAGATGTGAAAAAGGAGGAAATATTAATGATAATGGGACAGGCGACATATTGCTAACAGGAACCACACATACCTTAGCCTTTAGTCCGCCTCGGGAACTGGCCAGACGGTGCAGGGAAGAGGGGAGGGGAGTGGAGGGAATGGAAGGGGAAGGAAGGAGGGAAGAAAGGGGGAGGTGGGAGGAAAGTGAAGGGAGGGAGAGAGGGAGAGGAAGAGAGAATGGAAGGGAGAGGAGGAGGAGGGAGACAGGAAGAGAGGGAAAGAGATAGGAAGGTGTTGGAGGGTTTGAAGGAAGGAACCAAAGAGCGGAGTGAGGGTGGTGGGGAGAGAAAGGCCTAGCGACAAAAGGAAGAAAGGCAAGTGACTGGTAGAAAGGTAGGGGAGGAAAAGGACTGATGCGAGAAGAGAAGGGAGAGAGGAGACTTGTAGGTGAAGAAGGGATGGGGAGAAAGTGGAGGGAAGAGAAAAGAAAAGGAAGGGACTGGTGAGGAACAAGGGGGAGGGAGGAAAAGGTGGAATGAGGTCGGGGGAAGAAAGGAGAAAAGGGAGGGGAGAGGCAGGTGGGTGAAGGGGAGGAGAGAAGATGGAGGAAGGAGGAACGGGGATGGTGGAGGAAGGGATGGGAGGGGGTAGTGATGATAAAGCTGGTTGTGGTAATGGCAATGATAGTGGTCGTAGGGGTAATAATGTTGGTAATATTTGTGGTGATGAGGATGGCTGTAGCAATGGATGTGATGATCGTACTGGTGATGATAAAGGTAATGAATAAACAACAGTGTTCATATTTGCAGTGACGATAATACCTGTAGTTGCTATAGTACGTCTGATCCAACCTGACAGTGATTCCTAACCCATTTCAGCTCAATTGATGGCCAAGCGTAGTCAGATTTGACAGTTTCACTATACTGCTTTAATCTAGCTTGGCCTAAAGCTAACATCTCCTCATCTTGAATGCCAAGTCATAACGTTAGATTAACAATGCATAATAATGCTAGTCACGAAGAAGTGCTATAGGAAGAATGTTAAGCCGTAGTACTGTCTTATAATGCCACTGGGCTACATGATAATAATGGGCAACAAAAGGACGAAAATCTGGACCAAGTTATGATGCAAACTGTATAGTCACCAGGCAGCTTCATTCCTACCTCACAACTAAAGTCCATCAAATTCCACGCTACCACGACTTAGAAATCACGGTATTGGAGTGGCCCAGTTCCATCAGATAAAAACCAACCACATAAATTAGTTATGACGATTTCCTCTTCACGACATCATTTGTATTTTATTTTCCGTCTCCTAGTGGTTAAACAGATTAAGACATATTTCAAACTAGAGAAATCTAACACAGGTAACCCTAAGCCGAAGAAATTGATCTCTAAATACTAAAAAGGACTGAAACAAACGTCAATAGGCTAAAAGGGTTAACGTAGCAGATATCAATATATGTATGGATCTAAAAAAAATCAGAGAGAGAGAGAGAGAGAGAGAGAAAGAGAGAGAGAGAGAGTTTTATCCTAACCATATATCAAAAACTCTGCTTTTTGCCTGGGTGAAAAATAATATTCAAGGGTTCTTTTCCTCTTTTATGGGACCTCAGTGTTAAAAGTGAGGTAGAAAAGAACGCTTACAAAGAGGGACTTCTTTAAAAGGAACCATATTTCAAAAGAAACACCTTTTCATTCTTTCTGGGAGTGTCGAGGGCATAAAAAAGTGGTGACGGGGATGTGAAGTGGAAGGGGAGACGGCGAAACGAGAAAATGACAAAAACGACAGGAAGGTGAGAGAGAGAGAGAGAGAGAGAGAGAGAGAGAGAGAGAGAGAGAGAGAGAGAGAGAGAATAGCAAAAGATATGCTGCAAGGACAGAGAAAATCACAAAAATTACAATAAGATAACCCAGGAACAAATGCAAAAAACGGGACTTCGAAAGGGTGGCGAAGGGAGGAGGGCGGAAGATGACAGGTGACGGATGAAAGGAATAAGGAGACGGAGAAGATGATGGAGAATGGATGATAGGGTTAGGGAGGAGGGAGAAGGATGGCGGGAAGCGAGCGGTGAGGGAGTGTGAGGGGAGAAAAAGACAGTGGGGGAAGAGGAAGAAGGCTGAGGGAGGGTGGGGACGCTGACTAGGGGTGGGGACGGTGAGAGAGGGGGAAGGAGTACTGAGGGAAAAGAGTGAGGGGTGAAAAAGAGAATGGGAATGGGGCTAAGGGAATGTGGGGTGAGGGGTAGGGAGAGGAGAGGGAAGGGGAAACAGTAAGGGCAGAAGAGGGGAGACTACAATAAAATACTCCTTCGACTATTACCCCCAATCCCAACACCCCCAACATATTTCACCCCAACCTTAATGCACGTGGAAAAAATGGGTGACAAATGGTAATGTAAGGGGCGACATATCACCAGCCACAAACACAGCTACCATATCTTACCATCACACTTAAAAGGAAAGAAGGATTTTTTTTTTTTTCCACCAACCACTTCGGGCCTTTACCTTACCTTCCTCCCTTGGGTTTCTCCTTCCTCCCTTCCTCCTCTTAGTTTCTTATGAGATTTTTTCTTAGCAGACAGCAGGGGATAATTTCACTTGTGGTCTTACCTGAAAGAGAAGGAAAGGAGTGTTAGAAATTGTACTGCTAAAATGATGGCAGAAGGTATATATATTTCTCTCTCTCTCTCTCTCTCTCTCTCCCCCCCCAACTATTCTCTGGCACAAAAAAACATCAGAGCATCGTACGCGAGAACCGAATGCTCTCCGATAAGCACTTTAAAATAGTTATGAATGTGAGATCAAGCAATTTGTTTCTTACTTGTTCACTTTTTCCGACGATAAACAAGTCTTCATATCAATTAACTGTTTTCCCTGATCGTCACTTTTCGCATTTTGTCACTTTAATAACTACTCATATTTAAGACTGTAGTGTATGGTTGATGTAAGAGTGAAGACAAACATAATTATACAAGGATTCTTACATATAACATAAGATTAGGAGAGTTTATGAAAGGCAGTACTGGGAAGGGACCAGTGGACAGAGAGAGAGAGAGACACACACACACACACACACACACACACACACACACACACACACACACACACACACACACACACACACACACAAACCCTTGCTAGACTGTCCAGTAAGAAGGGAGAGAGGGTAAGTAGTGAGTAGGATAAGGAGGTAAAGATAAGGAGGAGAAACCTGGAAGGGGAGATAAAAGGGTTTAGGAAAGAAAATAAAAAGGAAGGAAGGAGGAAAAAAAGGAAAGACAAGGAAAGAAGAAACAGAGGGGATGGAAAAGTCAAGGAAGGAAGGATACGTTCAGTGGGACTATTCAAGATGCTAAAAATATGGAAACACTAGACATAAAAAATTACTACTGCCAATAACTGTCCACTCTGGGTACATAAGTCAGGGAGGTACTGAGGACGACCCGCTGGCCAGAAAGGGAGATACGACCTCCCATCCCTTGTAAGATAAGGAAATACGACCCCCACCCCCATGCCAGATGGAGATACGACCCCCCAACTCCCTGCTAGATGAATAGATACGACCCCACCCTCTGCCAGATAGGGAGATACGACCTCCACCCTCTGCCAGATAGAGAGATACGACCCCCACCGTCTGCCAGATAGAGAGATACGACCCCCACGCCTGCCAGACAGGGAGATAGAACGACGCCTACGACCCCCACCCCCCTGAAAGGGAGAACGACGCCTACGACCCCCCAACCCCCTGACAGATAAGGAGATACGACCCCCACGCCCCTTTCCAGATAGTCCGATAAGCTTTACGAGGCGCAGTTAAGTGAATAACTGCATAAAAACAGCCCTGCTAGTGTAATTACCAAGGGGGAAAGTATCATTTTATATCCCGCCCTGTTTACTAACAAGGCTCCCTCACTTCCTCCCTCCCTCCCCTCCTTCCCTTATTCATTTATTCTCTCTCTCTCTCTCTCTCTCTCTCTCTCTCTCTCTCTCTCTCTCTCTCGCCAATATAGACTGAAGTGAGATGCCTCGTAGTGATGAGCGTAGTCTCCATCAACATCAATCTCCATTAAAAGCTCTCAATTTCCCCTTCAGAGCGATGCTGTGATTAGAATGCCGAAGCTATTGCCACCTACTCCGTTTCTGTGCAGGCTCGTACGAATGTATATATGAATGCATTTACGTATGTGTGATAAGTTAGTATGTATGCACAATGTGTATGTATGCATGTATATATGAATGTATGTATCAATATGTCTGTCAGCTTGTCTGAATGTATGTATGGGTATTTATACAAGTATGAATATGGATGTATGCATGGATGTACTGTGTCCGTCTGTCCGTAAGTATGTACGTAAACAAAAATCTCACATATACCATATCCAATATGCATGAATACTGGCTCATGCATTGTGTGCGCGTCTGGGAATGAGGTATTAGATACTGGTGCAGATCAAACATAAGTGAAGCCAAATTTCGGGCGAAGTGTTGCTATATTTGAAGGTTTATTTTTTATCCAGTTCTGTTTTGGGTAGGAATCCACATCAGTCCTTCCGGTACGATGACACATTTATCTATCTATTACTTTATTTACCTTATTATTCATTCTGCTGCCTCGAAACGATTTAATCCATCGCTGTGAATTGGTTAGCCCATTACCCGGGGCACTTCACTGGGGTTAAGCTATATTGGGACGCATGAGGGAGGCCGTTTTGTGTCCTTATGAGGCAACTAAAGAGACACTCCAGCTCTTGATGAGATAACACTGCCATTTTCACCTTTCTGACCGAGATAAGACGAAGAGTGCGTGGTGGAGGGAGATCTTTTTTTAGAGGCTTTTTTTCTCTCTTCTTTTATACATGAGTAATTTAATTATGGGAGTGTTTGTATCTAGCGGAAGTCTCTCTCTCTCTCTCTCTCTCTCTCTCTCTGCTATATAACCAATTTGTCTAATGGAACTATGTATCTCTTGCACGTCTTATAAAAAAAATGAACTGCATGTTAACAGAGCTGCACCCTACTAAGACGTCTGGACATGATAAGAATTAAACAAAAATGGTTGCTAAGAAGGTAAGGAAATAATGCCAAGTGAGTTTAGTAAAAGGCAATTCTCTCTCAGGCTCCTATGACTCACTTCAGCTGAATAAAGAAACGTTTAAATAATTTTTTCTTCATACTCCCATTCCTTACTCCTGGCTGAATAAAATCGATTGTAGTTAAGTGGACAGGAATAATAGAGTTGTCAGGACCAGGAGAGGGTTATAGTGACAGGATTAACTACCCCCAGTGACCCAATATGACCTGGATACAATCGTCTGACCTTAACTGCGATACGGAAGACGGTGACGCAATTTCATTATATTTATCGCCGCACGGAGGAAAAACTTCAAATCTCATTATATTTTTTACTTCATGCATTTTCCACTTCATAATCGTTGCCATCATGCACTGTCTAAAAATTCACTGCATCTCCCTCTCCCCCTCTTTTTTTTTTTCTTTAATTAATTCATCTGTCAAGCCATTCAACCCGATGGGCTAATATTTAATCATTCTTATTATTTCGAACCATGAAGTCTGATATTGCCTTCACTTGGCCTCTTCTCTGCAAAAGGAATAAAAATCGTATGAAGGTCACAGGAATAAGCCAAGAAAATACATAAACTAATTCAAGGCGATAATCCATCCCAAACAACTCGCTTTGGTTCCAAGACAGATCACTCGGATCATGTCGCATCAGATCATGAGCCAAGTTATGTTAATTACAGGACAAACTGGATCCATTTAGGGAAGGCGTGGCAGTCGTCATGGTACTAAGCAGATAATCCTGCAAATCGCAAGCTCTAATCCCACATGCATTAAGGGTATATATTAGTGGCATTTGTGTTGTAAGTATATACAATTTTAAAGTCTTGTCTTGGATTTGATTTTCGTCCTTTTGCTGCCTAACTCAAGAAACTCAATGGCAAAATAATAATAATAATAATAATGTTGCATCTCTTCATCAATTTTGGCAGAAAAAAAGGCTCTATCTCTACATCTACCGCTTCTTCGTGACTAGCATCATGTTTAGTATTAGTCTGTTGTTTCAGCTCAGCATTCAAGACGGAGTGATGGCAATTTTAGGTCATGTTAAAGTGATGGGAGTATAGTGTCAATGCTCTATTAGCTCAGTGTGGCCAGGGACATGAGAGCGAGAGAGAGAGAGAGAGAGAGAGAGAGAGCAGCTGTGAACGTCTCAAGTAATGTCCAAGGCGTGGGAGACAAAACTTGTGACAATTGTGAGAATTCCCAGTGTTGTTGGCCAGAAGTTTGGGTTCTCTTGATCTGCCTCCCCCCTTCTGCTCCTCATATATATTTTCCAAACTATTTTACTGATACTTGTTATTTTTTTTTTATTTCCTCGTTATTACTGACTTTTTTTTTACTTTCGTGTGCTCTAGTTATATTTTGTAATGGTTTCTTGTTAGTTTTATTTTTTCCTCGCTGTTTTCTGCTTTTAAAAATGTTGTGTTCTTTGTTAGTTTTAAATTTTCTTTGTATCTTATTGTTGGTTTTTTATTATTTCATCGCTACTGTTAACTTTTTTCACTCGTGGTCTTTCATAGTTTTTTATTTTCTTTATTTCATTTATCTTCTTTTTGGCTTTATTTTTCCTTGCTATTATTTACTTTTACTCTCTGTGGTCTTGTTTAGTTTTGTTTTTTTTATTTATCATTACTTATATTTTCCTGCCGTTTATTTTCTTTATTACCTTTATTTCCACTGTCATGGTGGTCTTTTTATCATTTCCCTTGGCTATTGTTTCTGTTGCTTCTATATAAATCTTTTCGCTTGACATTTCCCTGTTTTTTTAAATTTTGTCTCTTTTTTACATCCATATTCTTGTTGATTTTTTTCCGCTAATATTACTTAATCGTTCAAATCTTCCTGTAACTTCTATATTTTCTCGTTAATATTTTTATTATCTTGCTTTTTTTTATCTTTGCTTTAAATTTTCTTTCGCCTTTTCGGCTTCTTAATATATATTTCCCCTCCCCCCATTTTTAATTTAATTTCCTAGTTATACATTTAGTCGTTAACTTCACCTACATTTTCACGATTATCTACTGACATTTGTTATTTCTTGCTCATATTAAATTTTTCACACTATCTTTCACTTTATAGGTCTCTATCGTAGAGAGAGAGAGAGAGAGAGAGAGAGAGAGAGAGAGAGAGAGAGAGAGTTTTTCACACTAAGAACTGAGTTGGTGGAAATGATAGCTAATTCTCGATATCATAGTGAAAGGGCTTAGTTCAGTCATGGCAGCTTTAATGGTACTGGCGTCGTCGATACCCTTGGCAATATTCTGAAAAGGCCCGCTGGGTGAAGTTGAGGGACTCCCGGGGCGAAGGTGAGGTGAAAATGACGATGAGGAGAAGATAAAGATGAGGAGAAATCAAGATGAGGCGAAGATGAAGGACTGCTGCACTGAATGTGATGTGAAAATGACTGAAAATGACTGAAACTGTGATGCAGAAAATGATGTACTGCCTGAGTGAAGATGAGGATGTAGATGAGAGGTTTGGTGAGAGAGATGAGGGTGAATATGACTGGCTGGGTGAGTAAAGATGAGGGTGAAAATGACTGGCTGGGTGAGTAAAGATGAGAGGCTGAGTGAGGGAAGATGAGGGTGAAAATGTGAGGCTGGATAAGTAAAGATGGGGGAAAGACTGAATCAAAATGAACTGAAACGAGAAGCTGGAAGACTGAACGTGAGGCACCAGAAAAATGAAAATGAGGGACTACCTGAGTGAATATGACATAACACCCAACAAACAAGCTCAAGAATAAAATAAATAAATAAAGAAACAAATACTGGCATCCGGGGACTCTTCTTTCCTGTCCTAAGCCCATTTTCCACAAGCTTCGTTATTACCAAAATCCTCTTTCTCCCTCCCCCCTCCATTTACATTATTTACAATCTCCATCCACCCCTCACTCTCCTTCCCCTCCTTTCCCCTCTCCTGCCCTTCCCCCTCCATCTCCCTTGCCTCCTCCCATCCCTCCTCTTTTCCACTCCGCTCAACTCCACTCTCCTCCTTCTCCTCTCCAATCCTTTTCCATCCCCTTCCCTTCTTCCTCACCTATCCTCTTTCCCCTTTACCTCTCCCTCATCCCTCCCCTATTGCCACCCCTCTCCCTTCTCTCCTCTCCCTCATCCCTCCCCTATTTCCACCCCTCTCCCTTCTGCTCTCCTCTCCCTCATCCCTCCACTATTACCACCCCTCTCCCCTCTCCTCTCCCCTCCCTCCCTCCCTACAATCCCTTCCCAATCTCTTCCCTCCTTATGTTGCAAAACCAGACTGATATATATCGCTGAACTCACTCTAAAAAAAAAAAAAAAAATGCAAAAAATTGCTATCTTGTTAAGTCGCTACAAAGGATTCAGACAAAATTATCGCTAAATAGAATAAATACAGTCAGATTCAATTACATAGTCGCTACATAGGCAATCTCTCTCTCTCTCTCTCTCTCTCTCTCTCTCTCTCTCTCTCTCTCCCTGACCCTAAGCTGCTTACCTATCATCTCTCGCTCGCCAGTAACTTCCAGGAGCATAAAGGCTAAATTGAAGGGACTGCTCTATTGGTCGTCGCCCTTACTGTTCTGGGACATACGTGTGGTTTATGAATCTTCCATTTTTGTTTTAGTTTTTTTGTCTGGGTACTTACTACATATTTTAGTCATGTGTTTTGACAGTTTTGAGAGGAGTTAATGGAGTATTGAGAGAGAGAGAGAGAAAAAAAAAAAAATTTCGGACTAGCTCACAAGGGATCAGATGAGCTTTTTTTTTTTTTATTATTGGACGTTTCTTTAATTATCTCTCTCCTTTAATATGACAAGAAAAATCAGACTGACTACATATTCTTTAGTTTTCATCATCATCATCATCCCTTCTCTCTCATCTTCATTCACACAGATCTCACCTTCACTCATTCAAACCCTCATTTTCACTTATCCAGTCTCTCATTTTCAATCACCCAACCTCTCAACTTCACTCACCCAACCTCTCATCTTCACTCACCCAACCCCTCACGCACCCAACCCCTTATCTTTACTCACCCAACCCCTCATCTTCACTTACCCATCCCCTCATCTTCACTCACCCAACCCCTCATCATCTTCACTCCCCCTCCCCCTCACTCACCCAACCCCTCACTTTCACTCCCCCTCCCCCCCACTCACCCAACCCCTCATCTTTACTCATCCAACCCCTCATCTTCACTCACCCAACCCCTCATCTTCACCTTCATCTTCGCTCCTGCAGTCCCTCATCTCCCCTCATCCGGGCCTCTTCAGATTATTGTCAGGGGTATCGACTAAGCCACTACCATTAAAGCTGCCATGGCCTGCCCTAACGATCCCTGTCTTACCTGCCCTGCGGTCGTAACTTAAGTGGCCCTGGAGATTTCGTTTCACCTCCTCCTGACCGATTTATTCTATACATTACACCCCAGTCTCTCCGTGAATGTTGTTAATGCAAGCTATGTCGATATTACAACGACATAAGAATAATAAATAAAAATATTAGGTGCCATACGCAAAATAAATCATAAATCATAAATGAGAATGTTAGGTATCGTATGCAAAATAAATCGCTAATGAAGAGGTCACACGAAGCCCCCTAATCCCCTTAGAATAAGTCTCTCAGTAAATATTTTAAATGGCGTGGCACACTTCATGGCTCATATTCTCGTCGGGTAAGGAAGCTCCCTAACATGTTTTCCTAAGCGACTTGGTATGTGTATTACACCTACTCTCCCCTTCAGTGTTAGGTAAATCCTAATATCGTCATAGTCTGCACAGATGACGTACAAAAGGATAGTAACCACCCATATCCAAAAATAAGTCGCTGTGGGCGAGGTGATAGGGAGTCTCCTTAAGCTACAGGAAAAGATATATACTAAGTTACTTGGTATACGACACCTTAATATGCTCAGGTATAATTTAAATTTGTATGATATAGAGTTTGGAACGATAAAATAAATGAAATGAAACTGTAATCTCACTGAAGGAACTCTTAAAAACTAGAAAGCACTCAGAGAACGCATACCTCCGCCAATGGCACTGCCATTTAAAAGAATCCGGATCCGATCCAAAATTTAATCACTTCTTCCTTGGCCCATGGCCCAACTTTCCATAATTTTTTTTTGAAATTCACTGACAACGTTTGGAGATATCGTCTGGACAAACAGACAGACATAGGTGAATACATAACCTCCTCCAACTTCGCTGGTGAAGGTAACAAACTCTTTTCAACTGCCTCTCTCTTGTGTCCTACGTTATGATCAGGTGGGAAAATGTGACAAAAAAATAAAAACTATTCTATCAGCGAAGGACAAGGATAGAAAAGCAGGAAGAGTGTAGGTCTTTGGTCTCTTTCATAACATACACGGCAGGAAAATCAAGGGCTCTGTGCTCTAACCAAGAAGGAATAATGACATGAAATACGCGATAAAGCAACACGATGATGATAATAAGTAACTGTTCTGGAGGCTTGCTTATCGTACATATTCCTTACACACACACACACACACACACACACACACACACACACACACACACACACACACACACACACACACACACACACACACATTTGAAGCCCTCTCTTACAGTAAAACTCAATGTGTTTTTCGCTACAAGGGAAATTGCTTGGGCGGCTGGATCCGGATATTTTGTATCGTAATAATAAAACTCTCTCTCTCTCTCTCTCTCTCTCTCTCTCTCTCTCTCTCTCTCTCTCTCCATTTCCTTGTTCTCCTCATTCCTCCATTCTCACTTTCCTTATCTCACCATCTCTTCCTTCACCCTCTCTCATCTGACTGTCACTCTCCTTCTCCTCTTTCACTTTGCACTCTCACTCCCTCCTCTCTTCTTTCTCACACTTCTCTTCTTTGCTCTCTCTCTCTCTCTCTCTCTCTCTCTCTCTCTCTCCACTTAACTCCTCAGCTTTTTCCCTCCAACTCACTCTTCCTGTGCCTTTCTCCTCTATCTCTTCTCATCTTCCTAAACCTCTCTCTCTCTCTCTCTCTCTCTCTCTTTCCTTCCTGCTCCTCCTTCTCTCCTTCCTTTTTTTTCCTTCATATTTATTTCTCTTTAGTTTTTCACATTCTCTACTCCAAGTTTCTCTCATATTTCTAAGTTCCTCTTCTTCATATCCCTCCTCCTCCGTCTTTCTCTCCTCTCATCTCCTTTCCTCCTCTCCTCACCTCAGTTTCTCCTCCCTTCGTTTCTCTCCTCCTGCTCCTCCTCCTTTCGCTCCTCTCTTCCTCCTCCTCTCATCCGTCCCCAGAATCCCATATCTCTATTTACATAATATATTGTACGTTTCAGTGCCTTTCCCTGTCCTTGTGTCAGTTCGTTACCTCCTCCTCCTCCTCACTCCCTTCTCATTTTCCTCTTCCTCCTAACTCCCTTCTTCTCTTCATTTTCCTCTTCCTCCTCTTCCTCGCTAGCACCCCTTTCTTGTTGTGTTTTCTTCCTCCTCCTCCTCATCCTTCTCATTTTCCTCGTCTTCTTCCTCTTCCTCCTCATTTTCATAGCCTTCTTCCTTCTCTTCCTCGTCCTCAATTTCCTAGTCTTCCTCCTCCCCCCCCCTTCTCCTCGTCCTCTTTCCCCTCGTTCTCTCGTTAATCACGTTATCAAATTCCTCGTTACTCCCATTTCATCCAAGCTTCCCTTTCTCCCTCTCTTTTCATCCTTCCCTCCTCTCTCTCTCCTCCTCCTCCTACCCTTTTCTCCTTCCTTCTCCCCCTCCTCCTCCTCCTCCTCCTCCGTCATCACCAGCGTTACCATGTCCCTCGTTACCCTCCTTTCATCCAAGCGTCTCACTGCTCCTCTTCCTCCTCCTTCCCTATTCATACGACCTTCACCTCTCCTCTCCTCCTACCCCTCCCCTCTTTCTTCTTCTCTAATTCCTTCTCCTCCCCTTTCCTCTTCTCCTCCTCGTCATCAGCCTAGTCAACGCCTCCTTTTTCCTTCATCCTCCAGCCCTCATCACGGGTTATCTCACTCCTTCTTACTACTCTTTCATCCAAGTCTCTTCCTTCTCCTTTTTCTCCAACTCTCCCCATCCTCCTCCATCTCCTCGTCCTCCTCCTTTTCCCCTTTCATTAGGTCCTTCATACCCTCTTACCTTTTTTCTACTCCCCATCCCCCTCGTCCTCCTCCTACCCTCTCTCTCCTCCTCCTCCTCCTCTTCTTTCCTCTTTCTCATCACCTTCCTCAGGTTCAGCTCCTCCTGTCCTCTCTCCCGTCGTCCTCCTGTCCTCGTCCCCGGGGTTATCTCGACCTTCGTTACTCCTCTTTCATCCTACCTGCCTTTTCTCCTCCTCTACATTCCCTTTCCCTTTCTCCTCCTCCTCTTCTCCTCCTACCTCTTCCCTCTTCCTCGTTCCCGATTTATTGCGTCTCTCGCTTCCTCCCTTTCCTCCGACCTTTCTCCTCGCCTTCCCTCTTGACCTCCTCTGGTTCCTTCTTTCCAACCTCTTCCTCCCCCCTTCTCCCCCTCGTCCTCTCTTCCCCTCGTTCTCTTTTTCCCTCGTTCTTTTTTCTCCTCGTCCTCTTTTTCCCTCGTCCATTTCTCCTCGTCCACTTTTCCCCTCGCCCTCTTTTGTCCTTGTCCTCTTCTCTCCTCGTCCTCACCGTCCTCGTCCCCAGGTTATCACGCCCCTCGTTACCCCTCTTTCATGCCGCCCCTTCTGCCGCTCCTCCACCGTGCCGGCAGCCTTGTATTACTTTCATCTCTCCCCTTCACCGAATTTCACACCAGGAGGTCGTCTCTCTCTCTCTCTCTCTCTCTCTCTTTCATCGTTTCTCTGTATGTTTCGTCTAATCTCATGTTTTGTATCGCTCATCTGTTTGTCTGGTTTCATTCTCTGTCTACAGCATCTTTTCTATGTGTCATCTTGATTCATTTTCCAACCGTTTCACTGTTCCTCTGTCTCTGCCACGATTCATTTTCCGACTATGGCATCGGCTCTGTCTTTGTTCCAGCGTTTCTTTTGCTTCTCTCATCTAATTTCGTCCTCTCTGTCGCTCCTGTTCTCTGTAGCATCGTCTTTGCTGCATCTTTTCTGTTTCATCATGTCTGTTTCTCGCATTTACTTTCTTTCTGTCGCAATGTGTGTCTGTTGTGGCATTTCTCTCTCATCGATTCTCTATGTGGTTTAATTTCAGTTTCTGTCGCATCATGTGTCCTTATCTGTCTCTATCTGACAGTCTGTCTCCCTGCTGCATTGCTTCTGTCTGTCTGCTTGCCTCTTTCTCGCTGTCTGTCTGTCATCTCGTTTCTGTATCTACCGCATCGTTTCTATCTTTGCCTCCCTTCCCCCCTCAACCCCCCCCCACCTCTCTCTCTCTCTCTCTCTCCTTTTCCTCTTTCAATCTATTTCCCTTTTCCCTTCCTCCCGTCTCCCCTCATACCATCTCATCACCATTCCCAAGTCACGAGCGACAGACAGGCCGCTTCCACCTTGATTTCCAATTATATATTCATTCTGGGCCTGACGACGGCGAGGTCTGTATCGACTAGTGATGCCTTCTGTCGCTCCAACCTCGCCCAATATTCTCAGATACCTGCTTAATTGACCCAGAGGCCGCGTTCTCGTGGCTAGAGTAGACTCCCAGAAACCTCTACTTCATTTACCAATGTATTTCATATATATATATATATATATATATATATATATATATATATATATATATATATATATATATTCAAATTCCAGTCTCACCTATTTTTTATGGATGATAAAGGGGAAATAAGAACAACTTAAAAATACAAAAAAGGCCATACACCAGACTACGTATGTCCACAATTCATAAAAAGTCTGAAACAGCTGGACTTAGACTTATTTGAATTGATGTCTGGGGGAAATGAATCTGGGGAAGCGAGTTCCACAGGGAAGCGGTTCGGGAAATAAAGCAATTCTGATTGGAAGAAGCATTGCAATATGGCACGGTGACATTCGTGTCGAGCGCTACCAGATGCACGTCTAGCACAGGGTAGGACGTGGAGAGGCGGCACTAACACAATGGATGCAACATCGTCTAAACATTCGCCACAGAAATATCTGTAGAACAATGCAAGGGAGGCAACATTCCGTCTTACTTGTATGGAATGTAGTTCATTTGAAATTGCTAGGTTATTAATTACTCATACAGCTCTGTTCTGAATTTTGTCCAGCTGCTTTAGTGCAACCATCTCACATCCACTCCACAATGGTGAGCAATATTCGAGCGGAGAACACGCATGACTCTTGTAACAGCTACTTGCTCGTCAGTGAAGTTAAGGACTTTACAATACTCCAAGTTTATTTGAGGCGGATTTAGGAAGTGATCTGACATTGCCCTTGGTTGCCTTTGATCTCAGAAATGGTTGGCTGCGAGGATGGAAAGAAGGAAGGAAGGAAGGAAGGAAGGAAAAGGGAAGGAAGGAAGGAAGGAAAAGGGAAGGAAGGAAGGAAGGAAGGAAGGAAGGATGGATGGATGTATGGAAGGTTTACTGTTGCCCTTGATATTAGGAATGGTTGACTGCAAGGTAAGAAGGAAACAGGGAAGGAAGGACGGAAGGAAGAGGGGAGATTTAATTCTACTGATGGCTTTCATCTCAGGAAGGTTGGCTGCAGAGAAGGAATGAAGGAAAATGCCTGTGATCTTAGGAACTGTTTAAAGACTAGAGAGAAGGTTTCACTCTAATGTTACTTTGGATCCTTGGAATGGTCTGCTGGAAGTTTTGATTCTGCTGTTGACCATGATCTCAGGAATGGTTGGTTGCAGTGAAGAGAGGAAAGGAAAGAAATCATGGAGAAAATGGAAAGAAGAAGATATGAAGGGAAGGAAGGATAAATGGAAGGAAAGAAGATAAGAAAGGAAGGAAAGATAGATGGAAGGAAAGAAGGAAAGAAAGGGAGGCTGGCAGGCAGGTCTCATTCCAATACTGTCTTCAGTCGTTGATATGGGTGGCTGCAGCGAAAGATGGAATGAAGGAATGATGAAGGAAGGAAGGAAGGAAAAAGAAGGCAGGATAGTTTCTTGCCTATAATCGCAGAAATGGTTTGTTGCGGTGAAGGAAGATCTGATTCTGTGGTTTGGGGAAAAGAAGTCGTCACGGAGGCTGTTTTAGTGATTCGGGGAGAAGGCAATGAATCCAGGATGAGGTCTGAATGTTTCAGAAGACCCAGAGTTGAGGGGGAACTTACAAGGGTGGGGGTAGGGAATGAGGGCAGGGAGGGGAAAGGATGCGGGAGAATGGAGGGGAGAGGATGGAGAAGGAAGGGGGAAAGGATGAGGGAGAAAGGAGGGGAAAGGATGAGGGATAAGGATGAAGGAAAGGGGGATGAGGGAAATCAGATGTGATGGGAAATGATAAAGGAATGATGGGCAAGAAGGAAAGATGAAAAACCATGGTAGGTGATGGGAAGGAAATTTTAAGGTGGAATACGAAAATAAACACGAAGGAAGTCTGCCACGAAACCTTGTATGCCTACTAGAATAAAGTCCCTCATCTCTCCCTTCTTGTTTTCAATCTCCGTCTCCTTCTCCTCCTAATCACCTCGCTCTCACATACTCTCTCAGTCAGTCTCTCGTTCTCGATTCACTCCACAATGATAA
>NC_137044.1:13434095-13529095 GCF_032717465.1 Coenobita brevimanus
ATAATACAGATTAAATAAGTGAATATGAGAACTGAATGTGTAAAATAAATCGCTAAGAAAATGATGCAAGGGAGCCTGCTTTGCCTAGGTGAATACATCCCATTAATACTGCAAAGCTCTTCAACCGTGAGTGATAATTAAGAATACTAGATTAATTCTCACTGTAATTCACTTCCTGTTTGATGTAGACAATTTACTGTTGCTGGCCACCGGGATGCTGCAGCCTTTTACGAGATGAACTGGCCATTAAATCTATTGCACTTCATCAGTTGCATCACCAGCAGAGGCAGACACATGACATCCGAGCAATGATATATCCACACAACATATCTACAAAACATACACACATGACATCCACATAAAATGACATACACGAACAACTGATATCCATATATCATGCCATCCACACCACATGACATCTATAAAACACACAGATGGCATTCACATAATTTCATGTGTGTGTGTGTGTGTGTGTGTGTGTGTGTGTGTGTGTCTCTCTCTCTCTCTCTCTCTCTCTCTCTCTCTCTCTCTCTCTCTCAAAACACTACAATATTGAGAAACACACACCCGTCGGCTCTAGTGACAGATATTTCTACCCTTGCCCTGTATTCTCCCTGGTACAGAACAGAGGTGGTGTTGGATTTCGAAACTTGATGAATTATAAGTGATGTGTTAGTCGGGTGTCGACATGGGAGATGCTATATCCAGTATATATATATATATATATATATATATATATATATATATATATATATATATATATAGAGAGAGAGAGAGAGAGAGAGAGAGAGAGAGAGAGAGAAATTAATATAGATATAGGTAGATAGACAGAGGTAACTAACTGGTAATTGTTTAACTTAAATCTACGCCATTCCTAACCCGTTCAGTTCTGAGGTCCCTCTTAACTATCCACCACGTCCCCTCCTCCTCCTCCTCCTCCTCCTCTCTCTCTCTCTCTCTCTCTCTCTCTCTCTCTCTGTCTCTCTCTCTCTCTCCTTTTTCCAATACAGAAATACAAGCACTTGACATATACACATATTCGATTTAACTTCTTCCCAACTAGACTGCAATATTGATGCAGTAATATGTCCGCTGCAGTGACAAAATTTTAATAGTTCCCGCTGTTCCCCAGGTAAAGAACATGGGTCGCGTCGGCTTTGAAAACGGGTGAATAATGTAACGTGTGTGTGTGTGTGTGTGTGTGTGTGTGTGTGTGTGTGTGTGTGTGTGTGTGTGTGTGTGTGTGTGAGAGAGAGAGAGAGAGAGAGAGAGAGAGAGAGAGAGAGAGAGAGAGAGAGAGAGAATTCTGACCTCGCACCCCAGTCTCAAATACCACAGCTCATATCCCTGCTTCTGCCAACTCGCCCCTGAAGCCTTATGCAGAATAATGGGCTCCGGGAAGTGAGGCAAGAGGAGGACGAAAAATAGAGAGGCAAAGTTTATATCAAATTGAGTTCCTGGATTAATCCTTACAGACCGAGGACTTCATATCAACCTTGCAACCTCCAGACTATCTTTGCTGGACATTTATATCAATCTTGCAACCTCCAGACTACCTTGTTGGACTTACTGTATCTTGCAACTTCCAAATTATCTTGCTGGACTTTATAATAATCTTGCAACATCAAGACTATCTTACTGGACCTGTACATCAGAAATTACTATTTCTACGACGTTGTTTATGCAATCTATGTTGATATGAGGCAAAGATACTATATAAAAGAATATTAAATAGAAGTCGGAAAAATAATTAAATGAGGAACAGGTGCTAAGAAGACTCCTGAGCTGACGAGAATACGTGCTCCAGTCTCACCTTACCTGTCCTAATTAACAGGTGAAGTGGCTGGTTACCTGGAGTGGGGAGTACGCTTGCTTAGGTAGGTACAGGTGGTGGGTGGATGGGTGAGTCCGTTTGTGGAGTGGTTAATGGACCGGTGGACTGCTTAATGGATTGGTGGACTGATGGACTGACCAGCAGGTTGGTTAATGGATTAGTGAATGGATGGATTAGTGAATTGGTTTATGGATTGGTGAATAACAAAATTAAAGAACTAGCAGATGGAAAAGTTAATGGATTGCTTTAAGTACTGGTTAATATTCCACTAAGATGACGTCTTTATCTTATTCTCAAAAAGACACTGGGGCGAAATGAGGTAAAGAGCTAAAGCTTTTAATACTAAATTAAATAAAGAACTTAAGACAAAGTTATCAAAGCAAAGCTAAAGATAACTGATACAAACAAATAAAGATGATGATGATGATGATGATGACAAAGCTGGCGGTAAGGGTAACCGTGAAAATACACTTCCTTTTCTCTCATTTCCTTACTCCTAACAAAGAGAGGGATTGATGACGAAAATGAAGACTGAAAATAATAAATGAACACAACATAATTGCTCTTCCTTCCTACAAGAACGAGAGAGAGAGAGAGAGAGAGAGAGAGAGAGAGAGAGAATCAAGTAGTTCATTATAGTGGACGAAAACCCCTTAATGTCAAGTTATCAAGTTTTAGAGTAACAGTTAACGAAAAAAGATTGGTTTCACTCTTGTGGGCAGTGGGAAACAGAAACGTTTCGAGGCCTCTCTCTCTCTCTCTCTCTCTCTCACACACACACACACACACACACACACACACACAATCCCTCACAACTCATCCAAACACACCCACTCTCGACCAAACACCGTCAAATGCTCCAACCCAGCCTTTATCCGATACCCAGAAAAACACATTCAATCACATTCTGTCGAGGCTGGATATCAGATGGAGCGCCCTGGGATTTCCTACCATTTCAATCTGCAATATTCACTTCACCTTGTGCTCCATTAGTCTACGGATCCGCTCGCCGTGAACCCCAAATCTAACCTTTCGTAGTATCTGGGTGAACGTGGGATAGGACTTAGACTCACGACCAATGCCCTGTCGTAACTAAGACATCCTTGGGAGAATTGCGTGAAGTGCAGCGTATAACAAAGCCGTGAAGTGCAGCGTATAACAAAGCCATGAAGTGTAGCAAATAACCAAGGCATCATGGAATGGGACTCAAATTTACGCTGAATATTCCCACCGTAACTAAAAACTCTATGAATGTCCTGTCGTAACTAAGATTTTTTTTTTTTTTTTTTTGGGGGGGGGAATCAGATAACTGTATAGCGAATAACTAAGCCATCATGAAATATAACTCTCGAATAACTAAGCCATCATGGAATATAACTCAAATTTAAGATGAATATTCCTGCTTTAACTAAAACTTCTAAGTAAATCCGGATAAGATTGTAGCTTATAATGACTAAACGAACCTGAAATGGGAATCACCAACTTGCGATCAATTCAATGTCATAACGAAGATACATTTCACTGATCCTAACAAAACACAGGTATCGCGTGTAACAGGTGAAGCTGGAATAACACTATCTCATTCGTGTTTTCCTCTATCTCCTGCCCATAACACAGCTATTATCAAAATTATCGTAAAATGGCTGACTTACGATCGATGACCTATTGTAACTAAGATTAAATCCGAAAAGAATTTGATGTACTATGAGTGAACCCGGAATGACACACTTACTATAATTTATCTGTCGTAACGAAGACAACTTTACTGAATCCAGAAAAGAATGTAACAAAAAAATTCATCCTCTTCAATCAAGCTATGTCCATTTTACTTACTCTTGCTCGACGATTATATTTATCTTAGGACTGTCTTTAAGAAATGGAGGGGTAAGATAGAGCCTTATGCAATTCTTTTACAACTGCTACCGAATAAAATCATTCAATAAAACCATAGGAAAAACGTTCAGCTGTAGCGTGATTAAAATTACACACACACACACACACACACACACACACACACATACACACACACACACACACGAGATTATAGGAAAGGTAGAACTAACTGGAAATATTGGCACAGTACGAATATTAACCACTCGTCATGCACTGTACCAGCATATCTGTTTTGTTTACAGGTGTTTCTATTCAACCTGTATTCTCTGACCCGGTAAAAAAAATCTGCTTGAAAAAAACGAAAAAAGGTAACAGAACACCTCTCCCCCCCTCCTAACAGTACACCCCTCCCTCTCCTCCTTCCCCCTCCTTTCCTGACAGCACCCCTTCCCTCCCCCCCTCCCCAGCTAACACAATTACCTGTTTTCCCGGAGTCTCGGCGACACGAGTTTCCTTAATTGCGTTACGACTACTTCCCACTGCCCTGCCTTGCCCCCTCCCCCTCCACCCCCACCTCTAGTCTTCCTTGCCTACCCTGCCCCGTCCCCCTCCCTTCCTGATCTTCTTGTAGCCTCTCCCCCCTCCCCCCAAGTCCTTGCCAAACTCATTCACTTTCCTCCCATACTCTTAGTCCCCCTCCCTTACCCTTTCCCTTCTCCTGCTCCCCTACCTTCCTATTACCCTTCGGCCCTTCCTGTTGCCCCCTCCGTTCTTTTCATCTCTTCGTCCCGCCACCTTAATTTCCCTTCACCCTGTCACCCCAACCCACTTCCCTTTCTCCCCCATTCATTCCTCCTGTCCCACCTTCCCTTCTTCCCTATCCAACCCTCCCTGTTTCCCCTTTCCATCCCCTTCCACCAAACTCCCAGACCTCTTCCTTCCCCCTCCACCCCTACCTGTTTCCCCTTCCCATCCCCTTTCCAGTACCCCCTCCCCTGTCCTTGCCAACCCCGAGCTCACACTACCAATTTTAACCCCCTTTTCTTGCCCTACTTTAACTTAGTCTGGACCTGCTTGTTTGACCCCCTTCAATACCGAGGTCGCAGTCTTGTATTTACTTCTTACTACCTCCAGGCCATTTTATCCAACCATCTAAGGACCTCTCGAGATGAAAGGGTTAATGACAGCTGGGATTAATGGAGACTCAGGCCTGCATTAAGTCCTCTCACTCGATATATCCCTCCTTAGCTGAGTAAAATCGTCTGTAGGCAAGGGAGAATAAAACATTACAGTCGTCCTCCCTAATCTAGCCTTACCTGACCCAAATTGGCTGTGGTGCTTTTCCCTGAGTTAACCATTATCCTCTGACGTTAGCAGAAACAAACTTTAATTCTGTATTTCGCGGCAAAGAGGAAAACTAGCAAAACTAACTCGTCCTTTCCTACCCATTAGCTTCGTTTTCTCTTCCTAGCCATTAGCTTTGTTTGTTTTTTTCATGTCTAATAATTTCTCGCTCATTTTATTCTTAAGTTTCACCAGTTATAGAGGGACCAAAGTAGAGGCAGGGGGATGTGGGATAGAGGAATGGTGGGTACGAGATGAGGGGGTGAAGCAAGAAGGTAAAGGGGGAGTGAGGGAGGGAGATGAGGTGAGGGGACATAAAGCAAGGATGTATAGGGGAAGTGAAAGAAGGAGATGAGGTGAGAGGAGATGAGGCAAGGAGGGAAATGGGAGGTAAAGCAAGGAGGTGAAGTAATGTGAGGTGCGGCGGGGGAAGGGGGGGAGGGGTTAGGCAGGTACACGGGCGCTAAGTAAACGTATGAACTTCGATATCGGAAATCGTGCTGGCCTGGCGGAGTTCTCCCTCTCTGCTAGACACCTCACCTCACCCCATTCCCCACACACATACCTACTCTCTCTCTCTCTCTCTCTCTCTCTCTCTCTCTCTCTCTCTCTATTTTTCTCCCTGCTCCCTAATCCGCCATCCACACACCTTCCACGTCATCCCTCTCTCTCCTCAAACCCATACTCCCTCTCTCCTACACACATCCACATCGCTCCTACAAACCCACACTGAATTCCACATCCCCCCACTCTCTCCTCCACATCTACACTTCCTCCTAAACACCTCCAGTCCCTTCCACATCCCTCTCACTCTCTCCTACAAATCCCCCACTCCCTTCCACATCCCTCACACTCTCTCCTGCATACCTTTACTCCTTCCCACAGTCTCCCACACCTTCCGACTCCCACCTACGCACTTCCAAATCCCCCCTTTCCCCCCTCTCACTCCCTTCGACTCCCGATTCCACGCCCGATTGCACAGGTGAGAGGGCAGGAGTGGGAGGGAGAGGGGAAGGTCGCAGGTAGGGGGGAAGAGCCGACATCACACAGACCATACTACCACCCCTCCCCCGTCCAGCGAGTTGTCTCTATTAGATGCTATTAGAACAGGATAAATGGAGATACATATATGCATTTATTCCCGTCCATATCAGTCTACTTATCTATCGGTCTATCTATCTATCTACAGTATGTCTATAAAGTGGTAAAACTCTCTGGGATTACAACGGGAAGTGCATGTAAACGTAAATATTTTAAGCAGTTGCGTGGCTCCTTCTTTTCTCCTTGTCTTTACCTCAGTTTTCTTTTCGTCAAATTTACTAGCCACAATCTTTTTTCCGACCAAAATACTGTAAATAAAACTGGCAATGAACTTGTAACTTAGGCTACTCTCGTAATATTTTTTTTTATAAATCTGAGCTTGCCAAATTGAAAAAAAAGAGAACTATGCCAAACTGTACTGTATATCTTCTCGTCCCCCCTCTCTTCTTTTTCCCTCTCCTTCCTTTCCTTTCCTCACATCCTCACCCCTTCCCTTCTCCACCCCCTCTCTTGCATTCCCCTCATCTTTCCATCCTTCTCTCATCAATCCCCCTCTCTTCCCTTCCTTTCCTCATCTCCCCTCCATTCCCTTCCCTACACGCATTATCCCCATCCTTTCCCTTCTCATTCTCCTTCTTCACTTCCCTATCCATCTTCTCTTCATCTCTCTTCCCTTCCCATCCCATCCCTTTCCTTCCTTCCGCTTCCCCTCCCCTCCCCTGCTGGAGAGAGGGGAAACAAGAGAGAGGGGAGAGGTCACATCTGTCCGTGGCGAATGTAAGAGACACACTGATTGCTGAGGGGACAGGGGCGGGAGACGGAAGGATTAGTGACAGGAAAAGGAAAATGGAGTGAGAGGAAAGAGGGAAGATGGAGAGGGGAGAGCGAGGGAAATGGGTGAGGGAAGAGATAGGGGAAAGAGAGGAAAGTAGAAAAGACAATGAAGGGACAGAAAATAGAGGGAAGTGGGAAAGGAGAGACAGAAAAGGAAAATGGAAAGTAGGAACAGGATATGAAGTACGGAAAGAGGGGACAGTCAAGAGGAGAGGACAGATGGAGAGAGGGAAGTTGAAGAGAGGCGAGAGGGAAGATGAGGAAGGGAGAGAGGGAAGATGAAGAGGGGGAGAAGGAAGATGGAGGCAGGAGAGAGGGAAGATGGACAGGGGCAGAACAAATGGATTATGAAAGTGATAGGATGCAGCAGAAGAGGCATGATGAAGCAAAACAAAAAGAATAGAGTAATAAGATGAGAGAAAATAAACAGAGGGTAGATGAATGGAAAGAAAGATAGGAGAGAAAATGTGAAAAAGAGAATGGAGTAGGGAGTAGAAGGAGAGAGAAGAGGGGAAAGGCGGAAGGATTAGTGACGGGGAAAGGAGAATGAAGTGAGGGGAGAGCGAAGTAAGGAAGAGGGGAGGAAGACAGGATGAAGAGGGGAGAGAGAGAAAACAGTGAGGGGAGAGAGATGAAGAGGAGGTGATTGCAAAGATGTAGAGGGGGAAGAAGGAAATTGTAAGGGGAAGAGAGGATGTGAAAAGGGGAAACGAGAAGAACAAAGAAGACAAGGAATGAGACGAAACTAGAGGAAACGGAGGAAAGAAAATGGGGAAAAAATACAGGTAAGGGCAACAGAATGGACACGGGAAAGATGAGGATTTGAAGAAATAAGGGCGAGTGACAACTTGGAGAAGAGAAGATGAGGGGAAAATGGGAAGATGGAATATGAAAATGGCAACTAGAGGAGGAAGGAAAGAGGGAAGATAAAGACAGGAAAAATGTGGATCTAGACAGAAAGGAAAATATGAATGAAAACCAGAGAGGGCATATGGAGTTAAGGAAGAAAATGGAGAGGGAAGGAGAATATTAAAGTACGGAAAATAAACACACACACACACACACACACACACACACACACACACACACACACACACACACACACACACACATTCTCGGAGAAACACGACACACTGAAGGGAAGGAGAGGAATCAGATTTCAAAACACACAAGCAAACAAGGAGTCAAATCAAGCAAACATACCGAGATATTATACAAACTCGAGGCAGCCAGTCAGGGAAAATACTCAATCCGAATACACATTATGAATACACAATACACTAGACGACTATGCAATACACAATAAGCCATGCAACTGTACAAAATGCAACTACACCACTTCTTTAGCTGGGAAGGGGTCTGGGTGATGGTGATGGTGATGGTGGTGGTGGTGGTGATGCTGATGGTGATGATGATGGTGGTGATGATGGTGGTGATGATGATGGTGGTGATGATGATGATGATGATGATGATTTTAGTATAACTGAAAACAAATTTTTGACTTTCTGATGATCGAAATGGCACTTATTTAGACACCATTAACTCAAAAATATACACTCAAGTCCAATTATGTACACATTCTAGCCTTATTCTGTTCACCTTAATATGTACACTTCTATTCCCAAAACGTACACACTTAGCCCTAAAACGTACACCCTAAACCACAAAACGTACATCCTTAATCCTAAAACGTACACCCTTAATCCTAAAACGTACACACACAGCCCTAAAACGTACACCCTAAACCACAAAACGTACACCCTTAATCCTAAAACGTACACCCTTCATCCTAAAACGTACACCCTTCATCCTAAAACGTACACCCTTCATCCTAAAACGTACACACTTACTCCTAAAGCGTACACACCTAATCCTAAAACGTACACACTTAACCCTATAACGTACACATTAAAACGAACACCGCCCTTAACCCAAACACGTTCACCCTAAAACGTACATCACCCTTAACCCTAAAACGTACATCACCCTTAACCCTAAAACGTACACCCCAAAACGTACATCACTCTTAACCCTAATACGTACATCCTAAAGCGTACATCACCCTTAACCCTAAAACGTACACCCTAAAACGTACATCACCCTTAACCCTAAAACGTACACCTTAAAGCGTACATCACCCTTAACCCTAAAACGTACACCCTAAAACGTACATCACCTTTAACCCTAAAACGTACAACACACTTAACGCTAAAACGTACACTCTAAAATGTATATCACCCTTAACCCTAAAACGTACACCCCAAAACGTACATCACCCTTAACCCTAAAATGTACACCCTTAACCCTAAAGTGTAGATCGGGCAGGCCAGGTCCGGGAATTTGCCTGTCTTTACGGTAATCAGGGTGGCACTCGGAGGGATTATTTCTGCTGTGATTCATGGCAGCAGTCGACACGGGGCGCAATAAGCCTTTTATCATGATTAAGTTGGGCCGGGATACGGTGGGGAGAGGGGGGAGAGAGTGGGGAGAGAGAGGGGGTGAGGTGGGATAGGGTAGGCAAGGGGGGGGAGGATGGCTAGGGAGGGGGAGAGAGGGGGGAGGGAGGTGGGGGAGGAGGTTGGGAGAGTTGGAGTTGAGGTGGTATAGGATAGGGAGGGTGGGGAGGGGGATAGAGGGAGGTAAAGAGGCAAGAGGGAGTTCGTTCGTTCGTTTACAGATTCCCTGCACCTACAGTATAGTGCAGGCCGGGCCATACGTTAGCCCGGTCAGTGGGGTATGGGCTGTATAAAAAACAGTAAGGGGGGATGACAGGGTCTGGGGATTGCCCAGCACACACGCCATGTCTCCTGGCTGGCTTTGTGGTGTGTGTGAGACTGGGAGGGAGGTAGGTGGGGTAGAATGGCGGAGTAGGGAAGGAGATAGGACAGATGGGTAGGAGGGATATGCTGGACTCTCTCTCTCTCTCTCTCTCTCTCTCAGCTTTGGAGAGACTTTTCACACTGGATAGGCTACACAGGGTGACCCGTAAATAGCGCTAAACACACTTGGCCTTATCTTTTGTGTCAGGGGGACGGCTCACTCTGCTGGTGTGGGCGTGGGTGTGGTAGTGTGAGTACAATATGAATAAATGTAGGAGACACTTGAAGCCGTCGCCGCAAAACACGAGAAATGGCCTGACGGAGTGGAAAAGTAGGTTATATGTGGCAAGCCCTGTATAGAGCCTCCCTTTACCCCTTCACTACAAGTTTCGTATTCTCGTCGGTTAAGAAAGCTCCCTAACACCTTTTCCTACGCGATTTGTTTTGTCTGTCACACCTTACTGTCCTCTTTTAAGTTACAGAAATCCTTCCAACATCGCCTTACACTGCATAAGTAACGCACAAAGGGTTATTAATCAGCCATATCCAAAAATAAATCGCTAAGGCAGAGGTGTTAGCGAGTTTCCTCAACCGACAAGAATACGGGCCTAATACGTTCTTATAATGTTGAATAAAATCGTCTGATGGTAGTAAAAATAAATCAATAAAACCATGTCACCGAATATTAATAAAGAAAAAACTCACTAGACCATAAGGGTTAAAAATAAGACTGAATTAGCAAAGTCAAGCTTAGAATAAACTCTACATTAAATTATTTCTCGGCGTGAGCGGGTGAGCCAGAAGACAGGGATTGGCTATACGAGATTAAGTTAATTTAATTCGGTTTGGTCAAGCCTACGGTGGAGCGGACTGGCCTGGAGTGGAGTGGAGTGGAGTGGGGTGGGGTGGGGTGGGGTTCGGTGGAGTGAGTTAAATTGGGGAGGGGTAGGGAGGGTTGGGATGCTGTGGGGTAGGGTGGGGTGGAGCAGGGAGGAGTCGGGAGAGGTGAGATGAAGTGGGGTAGAGTGAGGTGGAGCAGAGAGGAGTGGGCTGAGGTGGAGCGAGGTAAATTTAGGCGAAGTGGGGTGGATGAGGGTTGCGGTGGAGTTAGCGGGGTGGGGAAAGGTGAATGAAGGCTTTGGTGGAGAAGGCTGGGATGTTTGGAATTACTGGGGTGGAGTGTTATTAGTGAGGCAAAGGGGTGGGGTGGGTGGATGAGGCTGGCAAGACAAAGGGGTTAGGTGGGAGCTAGGATGGGGTTAGTAAGGCGGAGAGGAGCGGGGTGAGGCGGAGTTGGTGAGAGACGGGGTGAGGTTGGTGAAGGCTGGGGTGGGGTTGGTGAAGGCTGGGGTGGGGTTGGTGAGGGCTGGGGTGGGGTTGGTGAGGGCTGGGGTGGGGTTGGTGAGGACTGCGGTGGGGCTGGATCAGTGGGGTGGATGTATCAGATTGCATGGCCGAATATAAAGTGAACTGGGACCACAGGACTTGATTTCATATGACCACACACACGCAACATCCTGGTACCCTACACCAATTTTACATCTCTCTATCAGCACTCTCAGGCTCCTAGGACACAGAATTCTAAGTGTTACAGTTCATTAACTTGGCCCAGAGTTCCATCCTGCATAAACGCCTTCGAAACTATACTACGTTCACTTTACCTGGGCCTAAAATTGCCATCCGCCCATCTTGAAACCTGAGTTATAACAGCAGATATTTTACACTAGAAAATAATGCTAGTCACGACGAAGTGCCACAAAAATGATGCACAGCCACAGTATTGTTTTTTTCTGCCACTAAGCAATGTGAAATAAACCGTAAAACGAAAAAAAAAATGCATCAAGTTAAAAGGAATTAACTACAGTATTCGTAATATAAGAAAAACGTCATCGGGTTAAGTACTTAAATAAGGCAGTTTAAAAGTAGAGAAAATAATATAGTTTATGCCAGGTTAGAGGATGGACATTATTTAATTATTAGAGAGATTTTTACTGGACTCCCCGTTGAAAATTCTCCCACTCGTAAATTCGCTTTCATAGTTTCTGGATACTACGTCACTTCATCTGTGGATGGGAGTAAAGGCTCAAAATGGTGAGGACGACGACAATGATTATGATGATGATGATGATCTATAATTGCTAACGTTTGATAATGCCGATGCTGCTGCTGTTGCTGATAATGATGATGACAATGATGATATAATGACGACGACGACCACGGTGATGATGATGATAATGATGATGATGATGACAGAGGAGAGTGCGCAAAGTTTCATCAAATTACAATGGCCTAGGATTCACCCCAAACCATGCTCTTCCAGCGTGTGCATGTCCTTCCCTAATCACGAAAACTATTTACCCTCTCCCTTAATTAAAGTAACGCTACCAACGCACCTTTTTCAAGCCAGGTACTTTTTTTTCTGGCTACTCTTTCACCTGTGCTTTTTTTATGGCTACTTTTTTACTTGTACATTTTGCTGGCTACTATTAACCATTATTTTTTCCTTATTTTTTTTATTACATCGGTTTTTTCCCGACTGCTTTTCTTCCTTACATTTCTTCTAACGTTTTTCATGATAATTTTTTCCCAAACTTTTTCCTACCAATTTTATTCATGATTGCATTCCCTCTGACAATTTTATTTTTTTCCTGCTTTTTCGGACTACTTTTTCCTGAGTAGCCACTTGTTCCCTTTTTCTTTTGGGGGGCATTTCTGACAAATTTTCCTGTTTTATCTTTATCTAACCTGCCTGCGGGGTACTTGCAACTCACTTATTCGTTCTTTTTTTGGCATTTTCCGATAATTTTATTTCCTATTCTCTACCTATTATTTTACCTATTTTTTCTCAACTACATATCTGATGAAGCTTTCCCGCCTACTTTTTTCAACAAATTTTAATCTGATCATGCTTTACTCTCTACCTTTTTCTACCCTATCTTTCACCTACTTTCCACAACTTTTTCAACCAATTTTTTACCCAATTATACTTTGCCGTCTACTTTTAGGCTAATTCCCGTGAGTGGCTTCTCGTGTGCTTCGTCCAGCCCAAATCGAGTCGCTTTCATCACTGGCCAATTAAACCTGGATCAACATTACCCTCCACTGCCCCCACCCCATCCCCACCCCACCCAATCCCCAGCCACCCCACCCTTCAATCCTTCTCCACATCCACCTCCTACCCCCACTCTCATTACCAGTATCCATCCCCCGCCCCCTCCCTCTCTACTCCTTTACCTCCCCATCCCCTCCCTCTCTACTCCTCTACCTCGCCATTCCCCCTTGATCTCCACCCCTACCTTCTCTTTCCCCCACCCCATCCCCACCCCCACGCATCCCCTTCCTCACAATCCTCCCTTCCATTTTCCTCCTACCCCATCCCCACTCTCCACCCGTATGCATCCACCATCTCACTCTCTACTCCTCTCCCTTCCCTCTTCATCTCCATCCCTAACCCGTCCACCCCTTCCCTCTCTTCCCCTCCCCCCCTCCCTCACAGCAATAACCAGGTGGTGTTCTTTGTAATTTTCTTTTCCATACCCCTATCCTTTCTCTCTCTCCCTCCTACTCGCTTTTTCTTTCTCTATCCCATCCCCTCTCTTTTTCTGTTCATTCCTATTTCCAGCCCTCCCCTCAGTCTCTCTCTTTAATCTTTCCCCTGTCCTTCCTTCTTTCTTATAGGGAATATGAAGGATTGGGGTGGAGAGTACGGGAGGAGGGAGAGAGAGAGAGAGAGAGAGAGTGTCTGTCTGACTCTCCCCCACCTCTCTCTCTCTCTCTCTCTCTCTCTCTCTCTCTCCCTTTCTCTCTCTCATGTCCCTGTCACGCGCCTGGCCCGCTGATCAAAGGGTGGGGAGCGCGTCCATCATGGCCTCAGCGTCTTTGCTTCATTATCGGTGTTATTATGACACGTGAGGATACACCCCCCTTTTCCTCACTCTCTACCTCTCCTCCCCTCCTCTACCCTCCTTCCTCCTTCACCGCTACACCCCTCCTTCCTTCACCTCTACACCCCTACCTCACCTCATCCTTATCACCTGTTTCACTTCCCACCCTTCTCCTTCATTACGACCCTCCCCTTCCTTCCCCATTACTCCCCTCCCTCATCGCTACATCCCTCCGTCCCTCCTTCACCCTCACCCCCTCCTTCACTTGCAACTCCCACTCCTCCCTCACCCCCCACCGTCCCTCACCACAAAATTGCCCTGCTAATTTTTTCTGATGGAATTTCCCTAAGCTGGATAGATGGAGACACCTGGCCTTTGAGGTACGACTTGCTTACACTCACCGCGTTTTTTCATTATAAATATATGGTACGGATGTGTGTGTGTGTGTGTGTGTGTGTGTGTGTGTGTGTGTGTGTGTGTGTGTGTGTGTGTGTGTGTGTGTGTGTGTGTGTGTGTGTGTGTGTGTGTGTGTGTGTGTGTGTGGTTAGGTCTTGTAAGATTTGGTTTACTTCCACTGGTCTTCTTCCTTCCTAGCCCTACTTCCTACTTTCTTCCTTCCTTTCCATCCCTCCATTCCTGTTCTCCCCTCCCCCTTCCTATACCTTCCTTCCTTCTTTCCTTCCTCATATCTCCTTCCTCTTCCATCCCTCCCTTCCACTCCTCCCATCCATCCTTTCCCTACCTTCCTCCTCATTTCTCCTTTCATCCTTCCACTCCAGTCCTAGCAGTCCTTTCACTTCCTTCTTTATTTCTCTTTCCTCTCTCATCCTTCTATACTTTTCCCATCCATCATTTTTCTTCCTTTTTACTCCTTCTCCTCCTTCATCCTTTTTCTACATTCTTCCCATCCATTTTTTTTCTTCCTTGTTCTTTTTCCTTTCCTTCATCCTCTCTCCCATCCTTCCCCTACACTCTTCTCATCCATCATTTTTCTTCCTTATTTCTCCATTTCCTCCTCCTCCAACCTTCTCCTTCATTCTTCCCACATATCTTTTTCCTTCCTTGTTTCCTCCTTTTCCTCCTCCTCCATCCTCTCCCCATCCTTCCTACCCGGCGCCCAAAAGGAAAAGTTTACTGAAGGGGTATTACGAAGGGGGGGAGGGGAATGGAGGGGTCGGCGCGCCCTCCCATTACCGCAGTCCCCCCTGTCAATCCCGCTTATCTTGACTACACCTGACAACGGTGGGTGGAGGAAAGAGAAAGTGGGGGAAAGCAGGAAGGAAGAGGAAGATGAAAGGAAGGAAGAGGAAGATGGAAGGAATGAAGAGGAATATGCAAGGAAGAAAGAGGAAGATGGAAGGAAGAAAGGGGAAGATGGAAAGAAGAAAGAGGAAGATAAAAGGAAGAATGAGGAAGATGGAAGGAAGAAAGGGGAAGATGGAAGGGAGAGAGAGGAAGATGAAAGGAAGAAAGAGGAGGATGGAAGGAAGAAGAGGATGATGGAAGGAAGAAAGAGGAAGATGGAAGGAAGAAAGAGGAAGATGGAAGGAAGAAAGAGGAGGATGGAAGGAAGAAAGAGGAGGATGGAAGGAAGAAAGAGGAAGATGGAAGGAAGAAAGAGGAGGATGGAAGGAAGAAAGAGGAGGATGGAAGGAAGAAAGAGGAGGATGGAAGGAAGAAAGAGGAGGATGGAAGGAAGAAAGAGGAGGATGGAAGGAAGAAAGAGGAGGATGGAAGAAAGAAAGAGGAGGATGGAAAGAAGAAAGAGGAGGATGGAAGGAAGAAAGAGGAGGATGGAAGGAAGAAAGAGGAGGATGGAAGGAAGAAAGAGGAGGATGGAAGGAAGAAAGAGGAGGATGGAAAGAAGAAAGAGGAGGATGGACGAAAGATGGAGGACGGGTGAAAAAAGGAGACTGAAAGAAAGAATGAAGAAAACATGAATAAAACAAAGACTGGAGGAAGGAAGGAAGGGAGAAAAGTGTGGTGGAAAGAAAGAAAGAATGGAGGATGTAAGGATGAGAGATGAGTCTGGGAAAATGAATGAAAGAATGGAAGAAGTAAGGATGAGAAAGGAGGGTGGAAGAATGAATGAAAGAATGGAAGAAGTAAGGAAGAGAAAGGAGGGTA
The DNA here is from genome assembly GCF_032717465.1 of Coenobita brevimanus. Classification (NCBI taxonomy): domain Eukaryota; kingdom Metazoa; phylum Arthropoda; class Malacostraca; order Decapoda; family Coenobitidae; genus Coenobita; species Coenobita brevimanus. The sequence goes on from NC_137044.1 coordinate 13,449,812, forward strand.
GAAGGAAGAAAGAATGAGAGAATGGAAGAAGGAATGAAGCAATGGGGAGCAGAGGAGAAAGAATGGAGGAAAAAAGAAACAAGGAAGGGAAAGGAAAAGTGCCAAGGGATGAGAAAGAGGAAAAATATATTAAAAAAAAAAGTTGATAGGAAAGGATATAAGTTCAAAGGAAGGAAAATAAGGAATGGATGAAGGAAAACGCAAAAATGGGATGTGAAGATAAGTAAGAATCAAAGGAAACTGTGAAAGGGGTGAGGGAAGAGAAATATGGATGAGAATTAAGGCAGAGGAAGGAAGGAAGGAGACAAGGAAGAGAAGACAGATATGGAAATTGATGGAGAAAAAGAAATAAAAGTTGAGAGTGAAAAGGATGTGGGAAAGAAAATGAAAATAGAGGAAGGAGAGAAAAACAGGGGAGGGGAAACTAGAGGGAAGTGAAGGGAGAAAGGGAGGCAGGAGGAGGAAGATGAAAAAGGAGGAGGAGGAGGAAAGGTGAGGAGAAAAAGGAGAGAAAGTTTCCTGAGGGGGGATTACAGAGTGGGAGTGGGGAGGATGGAGGAGAGGGGGGTCGGCGCCCCTCCCATTACAGCAGTCCCCCCTGTCAATCCCGCTTATCTTGAATACACCTGACAACCGGAGTGGAGAGAGAAAAACGGAGGGGAGAGAGAAAATGGAGGAAGGAAAAGGCTACGAAAAGCGAGAGAGGGGATAGAGAGAGGGGAGAGCAAGAGAGAGAGAAGGAAGAGAGAAAAGGAGAAGGAAGATAAAGCTGAGGAGAGAGAGAGAGAGAGAGAGAGAGAGAGAGAGAGAGAGAGAGAGAGAGAGAGAGAGAGAGAGAGAGAGAGAGAGAGCATACATAAGAATGCAAATAAGAAGGAAGATGAAAGCAGAAGAGACCCAGGCGAGGCAAATGAACTAAAGGAGACGAGAATGAAGGAAAGGAAACGAGGAAGGACGGAGGGGAAGGAATTAGAGAAAGAAGAAACCCAGAAGTAAGGAAGGAGAGAAAAAATAAAAACGGGGGAAAAATGAGGGAATGATGGAAGAAAGAGGGAAGAAATTCGGAAAAGGATAAGATGTAATAAAAGGAGTAACAAAAAATAAAGGAATTAATGAAGGGATGAAACAGAAATAGGGAAGGAAGGAAGGAAAGGTAACAGAGAAGAATAAGAAAGGAAGAAAGGAAGGAAATAACAGGAAAAGGATTAGGAAGGAAGCAAGCAAGTAACTGGAAAAGAATGTGGACGGAAGAAAGGACGGAAAGGAGTTATAAGTAGAAAGCAAGTGTAAGGAAGGATGGATAAACTTGAAAAAATAAGGAATGCAGAAGAAAAGGAAGAAGAAAAAAAGACGAGAGGGAAGGCATGGAAAGATGGAAGAAGGAAGGAAAAAAGAGGAAGGATGGAAGACGAAGGGAAGAAAGAAAGGATGGAAGAAGGAAGCGAAAGCGAGGAAGAAGGAAGGTTAAAATGAACTAGAGTAGAAAACAAAGGGGAAAGCAAGAATAGGAGAAGTAAATAAGGAAAGGACGAACAGGTAGGAAATAAGAAGGAAGGAAGGATAATGAAGGCAGAAATGAAGGAAGAAAGTGGAATAAATGAAGGCAGAAATGAAGGAAGAAAGTGGAATAAATGAAGGAATGCAAGAAGGAATGCAAGAAGGCAGGCAGTGACAGTGAAGAGCCTGCGATAAGGTGGATGAAAGACGGAAGAAGAGGTGAAAGCAGCATAAATGAATGAAGGCAGAAATAAAAACGAAGGCATAAGCAAAAGACGGCAAGCAATGAGATGAAAAAAAAAAAAACATGATAAAAGCAGGGAAAATTTAAGGAAGACAGAGATGAAAGAAATGAAGGAAGAGTCGACAGATTTAAGGCAGAAAATGAAAAACTGGAAGCACGAATGAAAGAAATGAAGACTGTAATGAAAGATATGAAGGCAGGAATGAAGCAATAAAACGAAGATGAAGGCGTGAAAAAATTGACATAAAACCAAGAATGAAGATGGGAATGAAAGAACCAAGGCAGGAATACGAGAAATGAATATAGAAATGAAGGAAATGAAGGCAGAAATGAAAGACCAATGGCAGGATTACCAGAAATGAATGCAGGAATGAAGGAAATGAAGGTAGAAATTAATGAACGAAGGCAATACGAGAGCGAGAAATACAGAAATGATGACAGGCATGAAAGAAATGAACGCAAGAATGGTAGGAATGAAAGAAATGAATGCAGGAATGAAAACGGCAAGAGGGTAAGGAGAAGGTGAAATACAGAAATGATGACAGGCATGAAAAAAAAATGAACACCAGAATGGCAGGAATGAAAGAAATGAATGCAGGAATGAAAGCAGCGAGAGGGTAAGGAGGAGGTGAGTGTGTAACCAGCGGTAGGAACCAATTTGCATTTCAGACTCTTGGACAGTTTTAATCTCAAGCCCTCACCCTCTCTCCTCCTCCTCCTCCTTAAATTTTTCCCTCTCGCCTTCTTTTCCTTCCATTTTCTCCGTCTCCCCCTCCTCCTCCTCCTCCTCCTCCTCCTCTTCACTTCTTTTCATCATCATTACCTTCTTTCATCACATCAACTTATTCATCCCGTATCATCATCAACATCATCACTATATTCCGCGTTCTGCTCCTCCACCTCCATTTATTCTTTAGTCATCTTCATTCCACATCTCTCACTTATATTTTCCCTATTCCGATGCTGCTCAATTTCATTTCCTTCATCATTACATGTCCTTCATTTTCCCTCTTTTCTGCTTCTCCTCATCATTCCTCTTCTTTCCTCATTTCATTTCATTTTCCTCCTTTCCTCTGTTGCCCACCCCCTTCTCCTCCTCCTCTTCTTTCCCTTTTTTTCCTATTAGTATCTTTAAAATTTTCCTTATAGTCTCTATTCACTGCTTTCCTCCAATTTTCCTACTTTTCTCCTTTTTATGTCCTCTCCTCCTTTTCTTATCTCTCTCCTCACAGCTTTCTCTATTCCCTTCTTTCAGTTCCACATCTCCCATTTCTTTCTCTCTTCTCCATCATCATCTCTGCTTTTTCTCCCTTCACTTTTCTTCCTTTCTCCTCCTCCTTTAAGCCTCCTATTCTTCTTCCTTCGATGCTCCTTTCTTCCTCTCTTCGTCCCCCTCTTCTTCTTCTTCACCACTCCCTCCAACTCCTCCTCCTCCTCCTCATGCACGGTAAGTCTATCTTTTTCTCCCATACCTCTTCGCTACCCTCTCCTTCACCTCCTCCTCCTCTTTCACCACCCTCTCCTTCACCTCCTCCTCTTCCTCTTCCTCCTCTTCAGCCCCAGATTAGGAGAACATCTCGTACCTTCCATCCTTCCTTTCATCCAAGTCAACATCATTACATCCCGTTTCGGTACAGCTCCCATCTTTTTTTTTTTTTTTTTTTTTTTTTGAGGGGGAGGTAAGTGGCGGAATCGTTATCTATTCTTCCATCCATAAAATGTGAAGAAGATATATTGGAATTTACCTTTTGAACGATCTGATCTTCCAAATTTATCATCATCATCATCAGCAGCAGCAGAAGCAAATTAATTTACAGCATCATATTGACATCCACACAAGCAGAATACAGGAAATTAGAGAGATGATGATGATGATGATGATGATGATGATGATGATGATGATGATGGATATACGAATCTTCCTTCAGGTATTACAGACCAACTTCATAATACTGAGAAATAGGCTTAGGATAAAAATAATAATCATGACGGTTATATAAAAGTTACTCCATACATCCCCCCCGTCCTTCACCATTTACAACATTAGGCTACATAACTTCCCCTCTTCACAAAACTTGCTTCGTTCCGTTCCTTCCATCCAACTACCTTCCCCTTCCCCTTCATCATCTCCCCATTTTCCAGTCCCATCCCATTTCCATTCCCTTACCCTCCCTCTTCCTCCATTCCTTCCTTCTCCCTTACACTCCTACTCACAATTTACCTCTCCCCTCCCTCTCCCATTCTCTTTCTCTCACCCTCTGCTTTCCTCTCCCTTCCTTATTCTCTCAACATTTCCCATTCCTCTCCCTCTCCTAGTACTTTTTCTCTCTCTTCTTTCCTCTCCCTTCTCCCTTTCTCTCACCATTGTTCACACCACATCCTCTCCATTCCTTCCCCTTCACTCTCTCTCCTTTTCTTTTATCCCTCATTTCTCTCCTTTTCCTTTTCTTTCCCTCCTCTTACTCTCTCCTCCCTCCCCCTACTCTACTACTCCTCCTCTTCCTTCTCTTCTCTCCTCTCCTCTCCTAGTTTCACTTCTTATTCTCTCCAGGTGCCTCCCTCCTCCTCCTCCTCCTCCGAAGTCAGTGCTGTAACAAGCCCCACGAGCCTTCCAGGGGAGTGGGGGGAGGGTTGAGAAAGGAGGAGGAGGAGGAGGAAGTAGGGAGGTGTGAGTGGTGCGGAGGAGGCGGAGAGAGGAGAGGGAGGGGGAGGGCGGCAGGGGGTGGCGGTGAGGGGCTAAGAGGGGGAGAGAAGGGCTGAAGGGGACAGGAGAGGAGAGGGAGAGCGAGACTGAAGGGGGGAGAGGCTCTGAAGAGGGGAGGAAGGAGAGAGTGAGTGGCTGAAGGAATGGGAAAAAGAGGAAGAGGATGATGGAAGGAGGGAGGGGGAACTGAAGGACAGGGAAAGAGAGAGAGAGAGAGAGAGAGAGAGAGAGAGAGAGAGAGAGAGAGAGAGAGAGAGAGAGAGAGAGAGAGAGAGAGAGAGAGAGAGAGAGACAGACAGACAGACAGACAGACAGACAGACAGACAGACAGAAAGACAGACAGACAGACAAACAGACTGACAGACAGACAGACAGGACTGATGGAGTGGGAGAGGATGATGCAGGAAGGTGGGAAAGACTTAGACAGGAGGGACAATAGCTTGTGAGGAGAGAGAGGAAAATGAAGAGGGAAAAATGAGGAAGTGAAGTGATAGCGGGATAGAGAGAGAAAGGGAGGTAGGAAAGCAGGAAAGAGGGTGAGGGGGGGGCAAGGGGGGAGGGTAGGAGGGAGAAAGGAGAGAGAAAAGGGAGAATAATGAGAAATGAAAGAAAAAGTGGATAAGAAAAACATAATAATATTCAACGTCAATAATAAAAACAGCAATAATAATAATAATAATAATAATAATAATAACACCAACAACAACAGAAATTCCAAAGAAAAACATCGCGAGTCTTCCATCATAATCTCACACGAGGGAAGGGAAGATGGATAGCGAAGGAGCAATAAAGGAAGAAGAGATGTAAGGATGATGAAGGACTGAAAGAAATAGGAAGACAAGTTGACAGAAGAGCGAAGTAGTAAAGAAACGAGGTAAGCGAGAGGGAGGGATACGAGAATGTGGAAGAAGAATGAAAGGAGGGAAGGAAGAAGGGAATGAGAAAAAGGGAAGGAGAGAAATGAATGAGAGAAGAGTGGAAAGACTGAGAGCAAAAATAAGAAAACTGGAAGAAAGGAAGAACAGAAGGAAGGAAAAAAAGGAAGGATGGAAGGAGGGAAGGAAGAAGGGAAACCTGAAAGAAAGGAGAAGAGTGAACTATGAAAAGGTACGAAAATAGAAAGAGTGAAGAAATAAGGAAGGAGAAAGGGCAAGAAAGCATTAAAGAACAAAGGAACGCAGAGAGAAAGAAAGGAAAACAAATGAAGAAAAGCGATATGTAAAACAAGGAAAAATGAAGAAAAGAAAGCTGAAAGGAATTTGGGAAAATGGAAAAGGAATGCAAAAAGAATGAAAGAGGGTAAATAGAAGGTATGAAAAATATACAGTATAACAGAAGAAAAGGGATACGGAAAAAATAGCGAAAAAAGACACTATGGAATGAACGGAACAAGGAAGGTGGAAAGGAAGGAAGCTGAGAGAGAATATAAAAACAAAGAATAAAAAACTGGTGAAAAAGTAACAAAAAAAAAAAAAGGAGTGAATGAAAGCGAAAAAGAGGAGGAAACAACTGGAAAACACGAAAATAAAGAGGAATAAATGAAAACAATAAATAACTAGAGAGGAATAAATGAAAATGAAAAGTGAAATGAGGGAAAGAGGAATAACTGAAAACGAAAAAATAAGGAATGAGGAGTGAAACAAAACGAAAAAAAGGAAGGAGTACGACAAAAAAAAAATGAAAGTAAAGGCAGAATGAGAAAAAGAAGAAAATATAGAGAAAAAAAATAGACGAGATAACGAAAATAAAGAAAGCAGGAGTGGAAGAAAAATGAAAATAAAGACTATAAAACTGATGGAAGAAGACGAAGAAATGAAAAGAGGAAGAAGAAAAAAGGAAGTGAGGAGAGGACAGGAAGGAAGGCGTGAAATGGAGAGGTAAGGCAGGGACTGCAAAGTCTGGAGAGGCAAGGATGAGGCAGGGTGAAGCAAGGGTAAGGTAGGGATGAGGCAAGGGTAAGCTAAAGGTGAGGCAAGGGTGAGGTAGGGATGAGGCTAGAGTGAGGTAGGGGAGAGGCAACGGTGAGGTAAGGGTGAGGCAAGGTTATGCAGACTGGAAAGAATTAGGCATGGTGAGGTAAGGGTGAGGCAAGGTTATGCAGACTGGAAAGAATTAGGCATGGTGAGGTAGGGAGGACTGACCTAAACACGGTGAATGAGGGAAGACAAGGGTAAGGCAGACAAGGCAAGAGTGTGGCAGGGAAGGCAAGCGTGAGGCAGAGAAAACAAGGGTGAGACAGGGAAGGTAAGGGTGAGGCATGGAAGGCAAGGGTAAGGCAGGGTGGTGGGTGTGCGAGCGTGGCGTCAGGGCAGAATATTTCTTGTTTTAGGCAGTAAAACCCGGGAATTTGCTAGATGCCTCGACCCCCGGAATTGGTAATGAGGAGAGAAGTGGAGGGAGGTGAGGGAGGGACGGGAGGGGCTGGGGGAGGAGGAGGGGATAGGGCAAAAGGGGAGAAGAGATAGGAGAGGAAGAGGGAGGAGGAGAAGGATAAGATAGGGAAACGAGGGGAGAAGGGAGGGTGAGGAGAATGGAGGAGTACTGTGTGATGGGTTATGTGAGGGGAAGGAGAGGGGTGAGAAAGAAGGAAGCGGGAGGAAAAGAGAAGGAGAGGAGACGGAGAAGCGAAGGAGGGATGGGAGGTGAAGGTAAGAAGAAGAGGAAAAGAGGAGGCCGAGGAGGGATAGATGAAAAGGTAAATGTGAGGGAAAAATTGGATATAGAAAAGGGTAAGAAGTGGAGGATCAAAGGAAGAGAAGCTGAAATGGCATAACAGATGAAAACAAAGATCATGTGAAAAATTAACACTAAACCTCCCCCCCTCTCTCTCTCTCTCTCTACATCTCAAGCTAGCTAAAAATTAAATCGTCCGTCGGTAGCAATAAATAACGTAATAATCCATCATCGCAGTGAATGGTTTTAAAAATAACTACTTATATTTACTATTTATTCCTTCATCTCCCCCACCTGAAGCGTAGGGGACCGCGGCTAGGTTACTTAATGCCCACATATATAAGGCAAGGTGGCCTGATGATGATGATGATGATGATGATGACGATGATTTTCTGTTACAGGCTGAATGGGATGCTTAAATCTAATTCATTACCAGATGATGATGATGATGATGATGATGATGATGAGGAGGAGGAGGAGGAGGAGGAGGATTGTCTTGCTCGAGCAGCACCAGTAAGAAATACACTTAAACCAATCCCAAATACTAAACCCTTACACGCCCCCCAAAATGGAGCACCTTAACCCACCAAACCACCAGGCATCAAACACTGTTAAATATAATAATCCCTACAAACTCTATATAATAAAGAAGAAGAAAAAAATAAACTCAAAACAGCGGCCGAATTTAAAGCTAAAAAAAAAAAAAAAAAGTTCGGATTTTTTGCCTGAAGATACACGAGGGTCAAGACAATCTTTTTTCTACGTCCAAATTAGACGATGTTACAGCCAGGTCCCTAACTGTACTCTTGCGTGAAGAGGTATAAGAGATAAACAACTTGGTCCACTGGTCTGATCGGCATGAGAAGCGATATAGATCTGAAAGTTACAGGGGCTGAGGGAAAATGGTGGAAAAGAATGAGAAAGACATGAAAGAAGAAGGAAAATAAATGAGAGAGAGAGAGAGAGAGAGAGAGAGAGAGAGGCGAAAATCACGACTGGGGGAAAGATAGAAAATCAGAATAGAATATCAGAAGTAGGAAATAAGGAAAAGTGGAGAGAGAATGAGCAAATATAAATTAAGGAAGAAAATCAAAGAGAAGGAACAGGAGGGAATGAAGAAAAATATGAAGTGGAAACGGAGACTAGAGGACAGGAGGATAAAGAGGGAAGAGAAAGAACAAGACAACAGAAGACAGATCATTTAAGAAAGTTAGGGAAGCAGGCAGGCAGGATAACGAGAGAGAGAGAGAGAGAGAGAGAGAGAGAGAGAGAGAGAGAGAGAGAGAGAGAGAGAGAGACGAGACGAGACGAGAAAAGCGAGAGATGAGAGCAAGCGAACAACCCGCCTTCAAAGTGTTATGGAGGTGTGAGCTATTCCTTACGAAAAAAAAGTGCGAAAAAGTAAGAGTAAAAAAAAAAGCGAGGCATTCTGGCAACTTTACCTCCCAGATATTTTTCACACGCAAGTCTTCTCAAAGTGTGCGCGTGTGTGAGCCATTGGGGCTTCCACGAAATTTTCCGAAAAGTCGCCTAACAATTTTCAATCCCTCTCCCTCCCCTCTCCCTGCCTCTCCCTACCTTTCCTCCCCTCCTTCCCTGCCTCTCCCTCTCCTCTCCCTGCGCCTCCTCCCCTCTTGCCCTCTCTCTCCCTCCCCTTCCCTCTTCTCTCTCTCACTTTCTCCTTCCTGCTTCTTCTAACCCTTTTTCGTACTTATCCTTTCTTGCATTCTTGTTCTCCCATTCTCTCTCTCTCTCTCTCTCTCTCAAGCCTTGCCTTCTTCCTTCACACTTCCACAGCACCTTGAAGACTTTTTTTTTTTTCTATATATATATTTTTTTTATTAAACTGGCTCAAATTTTCGTCCATTATTTATTTCATATTGCTTAGTGAGAGAAAAAGATGCAATGGCTCTACATTCTTTCCACAGCACTTCTTCGTGACCAGCATGATAATATACTGCTAATCTATTTCAACTGCTCAACATTCAAGGTCGAGATATGTCAATTTTACGCCAAGTTTGAGTGAAAAGAATATATTGCCTTTCTTTTTTTTTTTTTGGTAGTTTCAGTATTATTTTTCCTTTTTTTTTTTTACTCTGACCAAAAAATAGCCAATGTGAGAGAGAGAGAGAGAGAGAGAGAGAGAGAGTCATTCGCCCTTGGGAGCCATAAAAGAGATGATGGACGAAAGGGTAATGAAAAAGGGGAAAGCAGGAGAAAGGGTTAAGAAAAAGGAAAGAAAAACAGGATAACAAGAGGAGGGAAAAGAGAATGAGAGAGGAAAAAAGGAAAAAAGTAGGGGAAAAAAAGAGTAGGAAAGAGAAAATAACAGTAGGAAGAAGGAAAGAAAAGTAGGGAAGAGGAAAGGGTATGAAAGAGGGAAAAAGAACAGGGTAGAGGAAAAGGGCAGGAAGGAGGAAAGAAGAGTCAGAAAGAAAAGAAAGGGAAAGACCAAAAAAGAGTAGTGGGAAGGAGGAAAGAAGAGTGGGAAGGAGGAAAAGAAGAGCAGGACTGAGGAAAGAGTAGGAAGGAGGAAAAGTACGGGAAAAAAGAGAGGGAAGGTTTAGGCCGCGTGAGGAAAAGGAAAAGGGGAAAGAGGAGTACGAAAGATTACGAATAGGAAAAGGAAAGAATGGAAGGTGTAAGAAGGCGGGCAAAGAAGACAGGAATGATGAAGAATAAAGATCAGGGTAGAGAAAAGGAGGAAGAGGAAGATGGATAAAGGACTGATGGAGAGGAGGAAAAGAAAGTTAAAGAAGGATGAGAGGCGAACAAAGAAGAAAGAAGAGTGGGAAAAACAAGGAAAAGGGACAGATAAAGGGAAAGAAAAAAAAAGGAAAAAAAAGGCCAGTAAGGACGAGGAAAACAAGAGGACAGGGTATAAAGCGAGGAGAGAACGTGGGAAGGAGGCATGAAAAAAAATGATGAAGTGCAAAAATAAAAATCTTTTTTTTTTTTTTTTTAACATAGGCTAATGAAGTAGGGTATTAGGAAGGAAAAAAATATAAAACACAGGATGGAGAATAAAATTAATCGTAAGGAGTACGGAAAAAAGAGGATAACAGACGACAAAAACAGAAAAGAGGACGAGAATGAAAGAAACGGGGAGGGCAAAAATGAAGAAGGGGAAACAGACAGACAAGAATATAAAAGACAGGATGGGAAATAGGAGAAAGGGTGGTAGGGTAGGAAAGGAAGAGAGGAAGACTGGGGAAGGAATGGGGAAGAAAAAATAAGAGGAAAGAGGTAGGGAAGAGGATGCCAAAAGGAAGGAAAGATATAAAACAAGGAAAAGGGAAGGAGATAGGAGAGAGAAGAAAAGAGGAAGGGTAGGAAAGGAAAAGAGGAAGACGGGAGAAGGAATGGGGGAAAAAAAAGGAAATAGGTAGAAGAGGATGACAAAAGTAAGAGAAAATAATTATACAAGAAGGAAAAGGCAAGATATAAAACAAGAAAAAGAGAAGGTATAAAGAGAGCAGAAAAGAGGAAGGGTAGGAAAAGAAGAGAGGAGAGCGGGCGGTGGGAGCCATAAAACCCCTGGTCGATGGAGAATGCAGTTTATGTCAGGCTGGATTTAATTTCTTATCTCCTCAACTCCTCCTTTATAGGGAGCCTCCTCCATCTTCCTCTATCACTGGGGGGAGGGGGGAGGAGAGAGGGAGGGAAAGAGGGAGAGAGAGGGAGGGAAAGAGGGGGAGTAGAAAGAGGGTATGGAGGACAAAAACAAGGAGGTGGGAGAGAGAGAGAGAGAGAGAGAGAGAGAGAGAGAGAGAGAGAGAGAGAGAGAGAGAGAGAGAGAACGGTAAAAAAAAGGATAATACAGAAGAATAGTTAAAATTTACCAAATGCAATTAATTTTTTTTAATGCTTAAATTTCGTTCCTTTATATTTTCCTTGTTTTCACTTTTTCTTGCCTCCCTCCTTCCCAACCGTCTCTCTCTCTCACTCTCTCTGTTCCTTCTTTCTCCCATTTCTTCCTTCTCTCTTTCCCTCTTCTCCTCGTATTCTCTCTCTCTCTCTCTCCTCCCTGTTAACCTCCTCTCTATCTCATAATCTCTTACAGCCCTCCATCTTCTCTTCTACATATTCTCTTCTCATTCCTCTCTCTCTCTCTCCCTCTCTCTCTCTCGTTCCCTCCTCCTTGTTCTTCCCATCCCTCCTCCTCCCTTTCCTTTCCTTCCTTTCCCTCCTTTCCTCCTCTTTCTTTCCCTCCTTTCCTCCCCTTTCTCTCCCTCCTTTACTCCTCTTTCTCTCCTTCCCTCTCTGGTGAATAAACTAGAGTAATCCTAAAATATTACCCTCAAATTCATTTCACGCTGAGTTAGAGCCTCCATTGTGTCCCGCCAATTTTCACCTTTTTTCCCTCTTTTTTTTTTTCCTCTTTTTTTTCCCCTCCCTCCAGGTGCTCAAGGTCGGAGGGAGAAGGGTATTGTCACGGGCGGAGGGTCTATATATATAATTTCCTACAGATTTTCGCAGGGTAATGAAACTTTTCCGAATTTTTTTTTTCCCCTTCCCAGACTGACATTTTTCCCGAAATATTGTTGGACGCGGAACCGACTAAGGAAGAGATTTTTTTCCTTATTAATTTGGTTATTTGTTTTTATTATCTTTACATCCGGCCTATGAGGGATTAAAGGTGTCATGGTGATAATAGCGGCATCATCATCATCATCATCATTATTATTATTATTATTATTATTATTATTATAGTGTATTTGTTCTATCCTGACGAAGATCCCTAACCCCTTTCATTCCAGCTGATGGCCAGGTGTAAACAGACTGGATGGTCGATTTGATTTGTAAACAAGGAGACTCATTCCTACCCTATAACCAGGTCCAATATTATTTCATTCATCCACTACTTCTCCTTCAAGTTCTGCAATGTAAAAGAACACTGATAGACATAGGAGTACACATTCAGAAAGATACATAAAACTGCAAATTATCCGACAGTAATACATTGCACAGTCTGAGAAGCTTCCTGTATAAAGGTATTCTCGTAATATCCTTATGCATCACTGTATCCGTAGATGGGCGTAAAAAATAATTATATAAACGGACAGATTTATAACCTGTCGACCTTTCACATAAAACAGATGAGTTTAGTCACGATTAAAATTACTCTAAAACCACCACATTAATGCAGCTCATGCCAGCCTCGGGGTAGGATTACGAAAGCACAGCACATAGCATTTCTAAATCAAAATATGGAATGTCACAGATACTCTTTTTCCATTTTCATCAACTGTTACACTAAATGTCTCTTCCTGATCTGTAAATGGCATGACCTATCGCCTGAGGGTGAAATTTCTTTTATTGTAACACCATAAGACATTTTTTTTTTCTGTGCGATTTTATATATTCGTCATTCTATACCTTTTCTTCTACAGTCCACTTAGATATATGAAACTTAATTCGAACTGCTGTATTAGATTATGCCTGTTTTATCACCAGCCTGATTCGTAATCCACCCGATTCGTGACCATGAACCCCTTTCGTCACTAACCCGTTTCGTCACTATACATCGTTTCATTACCATACTCCGTTTCATTATGTTAACGAGAAAACAGATCATCTTCATCATCTGTTTCCTCATCCAGACTCCACTTCCTCTCTCTCTCTCTCTCTCTCTCTCTCTCTCTCTGTCGCCTGGTTTTTCCCCTTGCAGCTTCATTACCTCTTGATTAGTGGTCAGGAGGCGGGCCACTTCTTTGCCTCCCACCGCATGCTCAGTACCTGCCACATGCTAAATACCCATAGGCTCAGTACCTACCAAATATTAAGTACCTATATATTCAGTATTTACCACATGCTCAGTACCTAAATGCCCAGTACCTTCCACATGTTTAGTACATATGATTCGCTCAGTACCTACCATTTGTTCAGTGCCTATGAACTCAGTTCCTGCATTTTCATTATCTGTTTGTTCAGTACCTGCCACATACCAAGTACCTTTCACATGCTCAGTATATTCAAGTTGTTCAGTACTAGTTACATGCAAGGACAGACATTTAGTATCACACACACACGCAACCACCATCATCATCATCAAAGCATACACATCAACTCATAAAGCAGTACAGACGGCAACAAAACACCTCAATTACGGTAATGCATCTCCACGATTACATAAAAGTTCGTGCAACATAATACCGTGCAATGCCAAGTGACTGCAACAGAGGACAATATTGACATTATGAAAACTCCTGCTTTGCCCTGATTCAACGCGGGACGAGCAAGGCCTTTGACTCCCCGTTTTTTGAAGGGCCTCTCAGATTAATTCGCCTTTTAGAGTAATTGGAGGCTATTTTCAAAAGCTCCCTCCTCAATGCAGGAATTTCCCCTGAACACGAATGACGGGATTTTGGGAACAGCGACTTAAAGATCTTTTTTTTTTTTTTTTTTTTAAGATATGAGAGATTTTTAAAGGGATTCTCAAAAGAGTTGCTCGTTTTTGACATTACAATAAAAAATATTTTGATACCTCGAAGCAAGATTTCTGGGAAGGAACTCGGTGGAATTTGTAGATCCCCAAGTTCAGTAATTTTAGAAATCCCAAAAAACAAGGAGTTTTTGTAACGTGTGTGTGTGTGTGTGTGTGTGTGTGTGTGTGTGTGTGTGTGTGTGTGTGTGAAAACAATGAAATGAGTTTATAATTCTGAGTCGAGTCTGTTGACTCTGTGACAATAATTTTTAAAATAATGATACGAGATTTCTTTTATCTTCAATTCGTGGCTAATCGGAGTTTTTGAGGAACTTGGAGACAAGAATTTCTGGGGAAAAAAAAAAAAAAAAAAAAAAAAAGGTCCAGAATTTTTTGTAAACCGGATGAACATACCCTAACGAACAGGTTGAGATTTTTTTTATTAACCCCAAGTCGAGATGGTTTTGTAACCTCGCATGGATTTCTTTTGGAGGGCGAGGGGAGAGGGGAACCCATAAGGAAAATCTAGGGCAACCCCAGATGGAAAATCTATGTTCGCAATCCTGCATTTATTTATTTATTTATCTATTTATTTTTTGATCCAATACCGTACATGAAGTTTTTAGAACCTCAGTTGATTGATTTTCTCTGTGTTTACTTATTTATGTATTATTTTTGCTCCAGTTCACGAAGCTTTTAGAACCCTAGTTGATTATTTTTTTTTATTTTTTTTTTATTTTTTACCCACTGTCGAAGATTTTGGAATAAAGACCCAAGAAGTTTTGGGAATAAAAAATTGGACGGAGTGAAGTAACTTTGACACATGCAAGACCTTGACCTTTGACTTTACCATTACCAGAGCTTCAGATGAAACTTCTTGGGGTCTTTTCATTTCTTCTATTTTTGTTTTTTAACAGGGTACGAAATGTGTAGTATTTACCCATTAATGACTTCACTCCGATGACGTCAATTGTAGTTCTTCGTTGCTTCCCCCAAAGGGTCTTATTTATTTAAGAGGAAACATTGCAGTGAATGGGTTAATGAAGACTAATCATCCTAGTACGAGAAGTCTTAAGGTAAATAATGGCCCGGATTTCTGTTCTTTTCTTTCACTTTCTAGCCAACTGTCATAGCCCCAAAATACTATAACATTTGTAAGGAGCAAAATACACACGTAAGTTGTTATTAAGTGCTGCAAATTCACCACCACTATCAGTCCCACAAATACTACACGTTATTACACCAAACTTTCATTGTCGCATTCCAAAGAGTGTCCGTAAATGAGATTCTGTGGCGCGTTTTCCTCATCCTTTCCCTGAAGCGTGAGGGAATGTGCTATCGCTAAAGTGGAGATATCATTTGTGTGTGTTATAATAAGCCACATTTATTATTGATTACCTGGTGTGAATCCGACTTTCGTTTCCAGGTGACGCCCCTTTTTTCTTTATTCTTGTTGCAATCAGACTATAAGGGCGCTCATATTTGGGGGGTAAAACAACGCTACCTAACCCCCCCCCAAGAAAAAATATATATATATAGTTTTCCCCGAGCCTGATTACTAAAAATAACAGTACATGAATAAAAAAGATAAAATGCAGATAAATTCCTCGTCAGTAAATCCCTGAAGATATGAGGCTCCTACTTTTTTGGTAAAAGGATGTAAAAATTGAGAAAAATAAGATTAATGAAAAACGTGGATTAAAAAAAAAAAGCCGGAAAAGAAAACTACAATGATAATGACTCGACACCGGCAACGTTGCAAAAAAATCACACACACACACACACACACACACACACACACACACACACACACACAAAGCACACGTACTGCATAAATACAGTGAAAAAAAGAAAGGCTCATTCTCTCTACTGTCAACACACACACACGGAGAGAGAGAGAGAGAGAGAGAGAGAGAGAGAGAGAGAGAGAGAGAGCGCTGGCCGGTGAGGGAGAAGTGGAGGGGAGGGGGAGGGAAGAAAGGGGGGACTAGGGTGAGGGAAGAGGGGTAAGGGGGTTGGGGGAGCAGCCTGGTTTTCCTGCCTTCATTTTCCTACACAAGTTAGGCTCCTTCATAAAAGCTAATGGGAATGAATTGCCGAGGTACGAAAAATGGCCGCCAGATGCGCTGTGTCTACTCTTTCACTCCGTAATTGTGTTGTGGGGGGGGTGGGAGCAAGGGATTTTTTTTTTCTTTTTTTTGGCTTGCTTTTTTTGGATTTTGTGTGGATGAACTGTTGTGATCTTTGTTTCTCTCTCTCTCTCTCTCTCTCTCTCTCTCTCTTTTGCTCTATTCTTTCATTCATTTATTGTTATCGGGGTGGAGACTCATTCTTATTTTTAAATGAGTTGTGATCCATGCTTTTCTTTCTTTATCTTTCTTACTTTCTTGCTTTCTTTTTTTTTCTCTCGTTCACACCGAAACTGGGCTGCATACAGTGGAAGAACCGGATATTTTTTGGAAGTGTTGCAATCTATGTTTCTCTTCTGTCTCTATTTTCTTTCATCGATTTTTTTTTTTTTTTTCCACTTTGCAACTGTGTTGGGGGAGGTGGGAACACAGTATTTTTTTTTTTATTTCTATTTCTGTTTTTTCTTGGGATTTTGTATAAAGTGTGATTCTCTCTCTCTCTCTCTCTCTCTCTCTCTCTCTCTCTCTCTCCATAACTGTGTTCCGCAGAGAGAATGGGACTGGAGGACATTTTTCTCCACTTCATTCTTTCTCTGTCGTTTTGTATCAATGAAAGTATTGTGATGCATCTTCGTTTTTTCTCTGTCCTCTTTCTCTTTTCTCTTCCTTCCCCCATCCCCTCCCTCAAGCTCTCTCTACCCTCTATCCTCCCCTTTCCCCCTACTAACTTTCCTCTTACCTTTTCTCTCTCTCTCTCCAACTCTTCCCCCTAGCCCCATCCCTTCACTTATCCTGCCTCCCTCCATCCTCCTCCACCCATCCCTCTGCCCCTTTCATTTTCCCTATGAATTCCGCCTCTCTTTTTCCTCCCTTCCCCCTCCCCCCCAAAAAAAAAAAATCTCATCCCTCCTTCTCCCCTCTCGACTTCTCCCTCTCACCCCTCCCTCCAAATACAGCTTCTCTCTTTTCCGAAACATCCTTCTCTCCTATCTCCTCCTCCTCGCCCTCCTCCTCCTCCTCCTCCTAACCTTCCTACTCCTCTTCCTCTCATCTTCTTTCTTCCACTTTCTCCCTCGTCCTCTGCAGCTCCTTCAGCCTCGCTATCTCCTCCCCCTTCTACTCCCCCCTCCCCCAGTCCAGTCCTACTCCTCTCCCCCTCCCCCTTGAACCCCCCCTCTCCTCTTTCCCGGAAGCCTTTATTTATAGGCACATGACGCACAGACCCTGACATGGTGACGGGTCCAACGTGGGCCTGTGTACGTGGGTAAGGGAACACACACACACACACACACACACACACACACACACACACACACACACACACACACACACAATTAACGAGCTAAAGTGATTAATGTTTTTTTTTTCATTTTATATCAACTCAGTACCAAAATAGTTTGCATCAGTAACACAACAGAATTTATGAATGAGTCAAGAGAAAAAACGAATCGCTAAATAGGTGGTCTTACGAAAATATCCTGAGCTGACCTGAATACCACCCTTAATTAAGACAGTAACTAACACCTACCATTTGAAAACTCCATTAAGGTAAACACACTTCCATGATAGAACTGATGTAAATACTAAAAATGACCCCCTCGAGCTGAAGGGGTAATAATAGCCATAGTTCACACCTGCACCTATCCCACGTCCATCATCATCATCATCATCACTACCATCACCATCATTTTCATCATCACCGTTGCTCTCATCATCATTGTTAATCATCATCACCATCAATTTCACCCTCACAATCACCACTACAGTCTCCACTACCACCAACGCTATCATCACCATCATCATCATCATAATTCCAGACCCATTTCCCACTCATGCAAGGGGTGGGAGGGATCCAAAAATAAGAACATGAGAATACGAGCACGAATGGAACTGAGGAACAACAGAGTGCCCGATACAATACGGACGGTGTGTTAGTGCTTAAGTTTTGTGTGTGTGTGTGTGTATGTGTGTGTGTGTGTGTGTGTGTGTGTGTGTGTGTGTGTGTGTGTGTGTGTGTGTGTGTGTGTGTGTGTGTGTGTGTGTGTGTGTGTGTGTGTGTGTGTGTGTCTAGACATGGGAGTAAAGTTTGACTCCTCAAGAGGATGGATGTCAATCTTAGAGGTCAGACGTGAAACTTTGATGTACAGGAGGAGAAAGTGTAGGATCGGTGGGTGAAGTGGTTCTTGATATACCGGGAATATATATATATATATATATATATATATATATATATATATATATATATATATATATATATATATATATATATGTCCGCATGAAAAAACTATAGGGGAATCTTAAAGGAAGACCATAACAATACGCCAGATGGAAAAAAAAAAAAAAGAAAAAAAAAAAAAAAATAGATGGGAGAAACTACGAATAGAAGAAACCCCTAACAAATTAAACTGAGTGAATTAACAAAAAAATTTGATAAATATTAAAATAGGAAGCAAACTTTAAAACAAGAAAAGACTGAGAAAGCCAACAAGATGGGAAAATATAGAAGAAAATAACGAGAACTAAATAAAAAAAAGAAATCCCTCGATAAGACAAAAAAATACAAACGGGGAAACAGAAAATCACAAAAAAATAAGTCAGGAAAAAAGAGAAAAAATTAGACAGGGGAAACTAACCTACAAAAAAACAAAACCCCAAGAGAAAGAAAAACTGGAATGAGGCCAACTAAAAAAAATATATAAAATGAAGCAAAAGAAAAAGAAAACCTCATTTAAAAAACTAGAGCGAGAGAAACTAACCTAAACAAAACAAAACCCCACCAGACAAAAAATACACTAAAAAGGTAAAAAAAATAAGATTAAAAACGAAAATAAAATAAAGAGAAAATGTAGACATGGAAGCTAACGTAAAAAAAATAAAACAAAGACAAACACACCACAGAGGCCAACCAAAAAAAAAAAAACACGAATTAAAACAAGGGAAAAAGAATTAAAAAAAAACACAAAATAAGAGAGAAAACCTAAAAGCCCCACTCCATAAACTATTAGATAATTAGTTCATTAAGCCGAGGTAATTCTGCCCCTGGATTTCTAATTAAGAGAGCGTCAGTGATCAACCCGGCTGGAATTTACTGGCCCCTCCACACAAGCTGCCTGGATATTCTTGTGG
Organism: Coenobita brevimanus; assembly: GCF_032717465.1. Taxonomy (NCBI): domain Eukaryota; kingdom Metazoa; phylum Arthropoda; class Malacostraca; order Decapoda; family Coenobitidae; genus Coenobita; species Coenobita brevimanus. The sequence goes on from NC_137044.1 coordinate 13,468,612, forward strand.
TGCAGAGGAGAGGTGGCTGGGGTGGGGTTGGGATGGGGCTGGAGGTTTAGGGGTGTTTGGTCGTTCTTGCTGGTGGAGTCTGTATTATTTGGGAGGATTGGGAGGGGTTGGGATGTGACTGGAAAGGGGCTGGGATGGAGCTGGAATGGAGGAGGGATGGGGCTGGAATAGGGATAGGATGGGGCTGGAATGGAGCTGGAAAGGAGCTGGGATGGGGCTAGGATGGGGCTGGGATGGGGTTGGAGGTAAGAGATGTCTGGCAGTTGGTCGTGTACCAGGGTTTGTATCAGTGGTAGTTATCTATCTATATTTCCTTCTATTATAGATGTCTGGTTGTATTTTGTTCTTGCTGGTATCTATCTATCCATATCTATCTAACGAAAACAATACAGGTACAATAAAACAATAATAATAAAAAGAAATAATAATAATATTATTATTATCATTTTTACTACTACTACTACTACTAGTTGTAGCACTACTACCACTACCACTAATTTATTATAATCACTCGTCTTATTATTACCACACGCATCTACATCCACCACCACAACTCCAACCAAGAACCATAAAAGACAACATAAAGGTGAAACAGAGGGGAAGGGGAGGCAGAAACCAAACAACCGACCCACAAAAAAAAAAAAAAAAAAAAGAAGGGGGCGAAAAACGAAAAACTCTCCCCTCTCTCTCTCTCTCTCTCTCCGCGCCCAGAGAACTTTCCAAAATATGTAAGCAGTAAGAACGCAATGAGCCGGAGGGAAAATCCTTTATGGCACACGGTGAGGGGAGTTTGAATGGGAGTGGATAAAGCTGGAATCATAAGTAGTGTTGGAAAAATATAATAGTGTGGGATGGGTGATGGCCTGGCGGAAAGAAAACGGGGTGTGGGAGAGGAAGGAGAGTAGAGATAGGAAGTTCGGTGACAAAGAGAGAGAGAGAGAGAGAGAGAGAGAGAGAGAGAGAGAGAGAGAGAGGAAGGGGGGGGGACTGGTGCGAAGATATCATCAGGAGTGTTTTTGTGATCATACAGTGTTGACAAAAAATTTAATGGCATGCTTAATTGTTTCCATTAGAATTCTTGCTATTTTTTTACATAAGGCTTTATTATAAGTCTGGCAGCTGAGCATTATCTGGGGATTTTAATGAAGGCAATGAAACGTCAATAACAACGCTAAAGTATTCATAATGGGTGTATTGCTGAGAATGGGGGGTTCAATTTATACTTATTATTTTCCACAGTCCTTACTCTAATTCTGTATATTAGTGTATTTCAACTCTCATGATATTTTACAGGAAGAGTATGGCTATATAAATAAATGTAAGTGGAAATAAGAAACAGATCACACAAAAAGCATATCTATTTTTTTCATCAATGTAAAATATGAAAAGAACAAGTATCACATATATATTTTGTTGGAAAATGTGTTAAATTAGCCACTGTTGCACCACCAGCAAACCCAGGCAATGTCTTTCAACTTTTTATCTCTGGCAGTGAAGAGATATATTAATGCAAAATTTATCCCTCTCCGTGTGTGTGTGTGTGTGTGTGTGTGTGTGTGTGTGTGTGTGTGTGTGTGTGTGTGTGTGTGTGTGTGTGTGTGTGTGTGTGTGTGTGTGTGTAAATCCATATAATTCGTTTATGCATGTATATCTGTGAAAGTACCGGTATCATGAAAGCGAGTTGTGACTAAAATGTTATGCAAATAATAATAATAATAATAATAATAATTATAATTATAATAATAATAATAATAATAATAATAATTATAATAATAATAATAATAATAACAACAATAATAATAATCAGCCATCTTATGAGTACACCACACTGCAGTTTAATCATACAGAATCACAATGTAACTTGATGCGTGATTAAACAACACTTTATAGCACAGCCCGCCCTTTTTATTTATTCCAGCTACATGCATACGATGTTAATGGAGCTGAGAGGTATATAACTTTTCCCAAAAAAGTTAGGCCCACGTGTCCCTTAAATATGTAGGCATAATCATTAAAACCCACGAACACTTTTATCAATATATCCAAAGTTTACAAACCATTGAGAAAGTTCAGAAATTTCACCATTAATCTCCCACTTTTCAATATCGGCCTCAGTTTTCTCCTCCATATTTGCTACCCCCTTCCCCCCCTTCCCTCTTCCCTCCCCTCCCCTCCCGTCCCCGTCAGGAATGTCTAATAACCCCTGCCTTGTATTCCAGGGTTCGATATCAAAGTCAGGGCGGTGAAGAGTTTTAGGCCTAGGGTTTTGATTAGGAGGGAAGAGGAGAGGAAGGATGTGAGGAGAGAGGAAGGATAGACGAAGAATGGAGGTATGAATGGGTGGAAGAGAGAGAGAAAGAGGACGGAACGGTAGGGGAGGTAATATGGCAGGGAAGGAAGGGAAGAGGAAACGGAAGGAAGCCAAACAATATTTTATATAATTATATATAAATACATAAATATAAATAAACATATGAATGTCTATCTATCTATCTACTGCCAGACGCCTCAAGCCCGTACGGGGTGGCCACAAACAAATTGCCTCCACGTCGCCCTGTTCCCAGCCATTTCACTACCCTGCTCCCAACTCACATCCCCCTCCCTCATATACCTCTCCACTCCATTCCTCCATCTCATCCTCGGCCTCCCTTTCCCTCTCCCCCCATCCACCTCACTCACATACACTCTCCTCGTCGGTCTCTCATCCTCCATCCTCTCCACATGGCCAAACCACCTCAGTGTGTTCCTCCTAACGATTCCTATCACATCCACATCCACACCACAACGCTCCTTTATATCCTCATTTGTCAGCCTGTCTCTCTATGTGACTCCACAGGCTCCTCTTAAAAATCTCATTCCCACTGCTCTCACTCTTGAGTTGTGTCCTTCCAACAACGTCCAAGCTGGGATCACAATACTGTCATATAGTAACTTTTTCACTTCCATGCTCACTTCCCTGTTTCTTATCACTGCTTTCAAGGAAGCAGCAACATTTCTTCCTTGTTGTACCCTTTAAAGCACTTCACCCTCCAAACTTCCATGCTTACTCATCACACTCCCCAAGTACTTAAACGTACTCACATTTTCCATTTCCTCACCATCCAACCTCACTGTACATTCACTGACTTCACCTCTCTCAAAGTCCATCACTTTACTCTTCCCTATATTCACCTTTAGATTCCGTTTCTTACACACTCTCCCAAACTCATCCACCAAGCCTTGCAGTTCCCCTTCGTCTTCACATAACAACACAGTATCATCTGCAAACAACAGTACAAGGAGTTTCCAAACACTACCCTCTCTCCAACATCCACTGCCCTACCTTGTACCTCTTTTATTACCCCATCCATGTACAGATTGAACAACCATGGAGACATGACACATCTCTGTTTCAACCCTGCTATTACTAATAAACTACCTCCCCTACAAGTAAGAGGGAATGTTGCCTCTCTTGCGGTATTTTACAGATATTTCTACAGCAAATGCTCAGACGAAGTTGCATCTATGGTGCCACCTCTCCATGCCTTCCCTCGTGCTACACGGGCAGCTGGCAGCGCTCATGACTGAAATGTCACTCTGCCATACTGCAGAACTTCTGCCTATCAAATTCTTTCATTCCCCGAACTGCATCTCTCTGGAACTCGCTTCCCCAGAGTTGTTTCCCTCCAAACTTCAACCTACTGCTGTTCAAGTCTGTTACAGATATTTTATGAACAGAGGACACCAGTAATCTGGTGCATGGATTTTTTTTTTTTTAATTCATTTGTTTTTCCTTCCTCTGTTCTGTTATATATTAACCCAACCTTCAAAGACAAAAAATTCACTCAGTTCACCATCCGTACGAATATGTTTGTCTGTGTGTGCGCGTGTAAATTTAAAAGTGAGAGTGAGGAAGCCTGAATCTGATTAATACATAAATATTTCAGTGTTCCACCAGGTCAGCTCCTGACCCCCACAAAAAAGCCATTAAGCCAGCCCGTCACTTTTTTCCTTCATCACTATCCACCAGGGGGCTCAGAACAAACTTACAATTCACAAGGGGAACACAGAAAAACTGCACAGAAAACACAAAAGCCGATTTATACAACAATGAAGCATAATCTTCTTAGGAAAAGGAAAGTGTCGGAAAAAAAAAAAAACGTCGTTTCAAAGCAAGTCCTTCCTTCCATCTCCCCGCCAACCAGGAGAGCAATTTGTATGAAAGCATTTGAACGGTGACTAAAAGTTGGGTATTTTTCTCGCCTCCTCGCTGTTGGAAAGCCTTTCGCGGATTTCCGTCGCTTTGCTCTACTTTTCTTACTTTTCCCTAGCACATTCCGACTCTTTGCACTATTTTCATATTTTTTTTCTGCACATTCCAACTCTGCTCTATTTTTCAAGCTTTTCCTGCACATTGCAACTCCCTGCTCTACGTTTCATACTCTTCCCCACGCATTCCCTTTCTTCGCTGTACTTTTTCACGTTTACCTGCACATTCCGCTTCTTCGCAACACTTTCATACTTCCTCTCACCCATTTCGTCTCTTTATTGCACTTTTCACGCTAACAGTTCACATCCTCTGCTGTTGCTCAGATTTACAAGTTTATCTCATGATTTTTTGATGTGTTTTTTTTTTTTTTTCCTCGTGCGGGTATGATTCAGAGCAACCAGGAAAAGTCCTACGTAAAACTGCTTAAAATCCTGAACATCAATATACTTAAAGTCAGCCCCGTGTGAACCCCCTTAGAACTGCAGGGGTCTGAAGAGAGGCTATGGAAGTGCAGTACATTTAAGGGTAGATGACCAGCCTACTTCCCCTGGTGGCACTGCATGACTGAAAAGCCTACAACCTGCTGGGATCGAACCTACACGAGGTCGTCACTCCGAATGGGTTGTTCTTATCAATGTGATGTAAAGTTCTGAATCCGGTAACACTTACGCAAAGCTAAACAAAAGCTAAATAAAATCGATCTGGCGTTACCTGGAAAAGAATACGAGAGTTGTCCTGACCAAGAGAGAGGGTTAATGGAGACAATATACTCTCAGGCTTTTATGACAACTGAATAGGCTCGTCTGGATTTTTTTTTTTCTTTTTCGATGAACAGAGGAAGAGAAACAAATAACAAAAATCCCTACATCAGATTACAGGTATTGCGACAGAATACTTGCGTTGTGCCGACCATAAGAAGGGTATCAGACTGAGAAAAAAAGTTGGTGACTAAATGAACGCTGGAAACAGACTTATTGCACTAAAGAATGTGAAAAAGGGATAAACGTAAAGCCACGATCGTTTACTTGCAGAGTAATGGAGAGTAAATTTTTCACGCCAAACTCACTACGGAATTTCATTACCATCATCAATATCATTATCACCATCATCATCATTATTATCACTATCATACTCATCATCATCATCATTATTATCATTATCATAATCACCATCATCATTTTCATCATAATTCAAATGAGATAAAAGATAATACAGACAAATTCTACAATGCCATGCCGTTTTTTTTTTTTTTTAATATAATCTTGCTGTTACCACATTATTTTATTCCAGTTACGAAATCCTCCTTAATAGTACATACATTAGTGATTACATCCTACTAATGCAGCACGAAAGAAAAAAATCCAATGCTGAAGAAAGAAAACTTGAAACAGCAAGAATAAAGAATAAGACGTCTTTGTATTAAGGTGGTTAACATACGAAACAAATTGAGCGTAGGTAAAAAAAAAAAAAAAATCGAGCGTTGGTTAAAAAGTAAGAAAAACCGATACTTCTACTGCATCTCACTCGATCCTTCCCCTCCCTTCTCCTCTCCTTCCCCTCCCCCGTCCCCTTATCTCTCCTCCTTCACCTTCCCTTCCTCTCCCTTCCTCCTCCCTCCCATTTCTCTCTCTCCTCCACTTTCCTCTACTCCCCCACTCCAATACCTTCCCTTCCCATCTTCTCCTCTCCCCCTGCCTCTCCTCATCTTTAGCCACCCTCCCCTCCTCCACCCACTCTCATCTCATTCTTCCCTCCCCTCCTCTCTCCCCCTCTCCCCCACCATAAACACGCCTCTCCCTCACTCCCTTTCACACCCAAGCCTCGCATCGTCGGAATATATGTACCTTTTGCTCCCGGTCCCACTCACTCTCCCGCCACCAGAACTTAGCATTCTTAGCGGCGTTGTGAAGGCTGGAGGAGTGAAGTTGGGGGAGAAAGTGGGAAGTTTGAGAGCCGATGCAGCCGGACTGTCGCAGCCAAAGGGGAAAAGTGGGGGACGGAGGCGGAGGGCTGCATTGTGGCGGAGACGAGAAGAGTGAGATTGGGATTGAAAAGGAGAAAGTAAGTAAGGATGGAAAAAAAAGGAAGGAAGGAAAGAAGGAAAGAAGGAAGGACGGAAAGAAGGAAGGAAGAAAAGAAGGATGGAAGAATGCAACGAAGGATGGAAGAAAAGAAGGAAGGGAAGTTGTGGGAAAAGGAGAGAATGAGGGAGAGAGGCTGTAGGATGAGGAGGGAAGAGTTTTAAGAATAGGGAGGGATAATTGAAGAAACTGCATGATACTGAGACAGATAAGGAGGCAGGAAGGGAGAGATGTCGAAGGACGAAGAGGAAATGTATGGCAAGTAGAGGGAAGGAAAATGTAGAAGGATGGAAAGGGAAGAAGAATGATGTGAAGGAAAGGTAGACCAAAACAAGGAAGAAAATGGAAGACGAAGGTGAAGGAGGGTATTGCGGCGGAGAGAAGGAGAGTGAGATTGGGACTGAGAGGGAGGAGGAAGAAAAAAAAAATGAAAAAAAAGAGATGGAAGGAGGGAGGGAAGGAAGGAAGAAAGGACGGCAGTGATAATGAAGGAAAAATGGAAGGAATGAAGAAATAAAGAGAAAGAGGAGGGGTCTGTGGGAGGTAGAAAAGGAATTGGAGGAGAGAAAACTGATGTTAAACGGCTCTCTCTCTCTCTCTCTCTCTCTCTCTCTCTCTCTCTCATGCTCTCCTACTCCAGCCTTCCCTCTCACACCCACTCGCACATTTTCATTTCCTCCTCTCCTCCCTCCACCTCCTCACACACTCCTACCATTCCTCACTCAAACTCACTCTCACATATTCACTCGCACTGAATATCACGCATTCGATATCTCGCGCACACACACACACACACACACACACACACACACACACACACACACACACACACACACACACACACACACACTACCTCTCTTATACAAGTGGTCGAAAAGGAAAGTGAACTGGCTGAATGGTTCTTATTGGTTAAAATTATCTATTAAGGTCTCTCTCTCTCTCTCTCTCTCTCTCTCTAAATTATTACTCTAATAACCCTTCATCTTTTGTCACTTACCTACTTCTTATTCTTCATTCCTATCCAAACTTTTTCTCATTTCATTTCATCTCTCTCTCTCTCTCTCTCTCTCTCTTTCAATCCTTCTTTACATCAGTCAGCAGTCAATACCCTCTCTTTATTTTTACTCACTTCCCCCCTCTACCCTCTCCCTAAAAATCGCTCACTCTTTTCCTCCACTTTCACACTTTCTCTCTCTTCTCTCTCTCTCTCCTCCCTTCCATTTCCTTTCTACATCGCCAATTGGATACCAGACAGATGCAACGCTCTCTCTCTCTCTCTCTCTCTCTCTCTCTTTCTCGTAGCCACCGTGGGAGCCAAACCGTGTGCAAGATGAATAATTCCCGAGGTTAAATAGACTTAGGGAAATCTATAGGCCTAAAGTAAGCTAAGTGGGAAGGGAGGGAGAGGGCGGAGGTGATCGGAGGGATGAGTGAGTTACTGAGAGAGAGAGAGTGTGTGTGTGTGTGTGTGTGTGTGTGTGTGTGTGTGTGTGTGTGTGTGTGTGTGTGTGTGTGTGTGTGTGTGTGTGTTAGGATATACTGAATTTATTTATTTAATAAAATGTTTTTATGGAAAATAAAGGGGAAGCCGAAAAATATGAATAAAAGGCAAGGAATGAGGGAAGATTGTAACGTTGTGTAAATGATGATAAAGTTTCTCTCTCTCTCTCTCTCTCTCTCTCTCTCTCTCTCTCTCTCTCTCCTCCTCCTCCTTTCTTTCCTATTCCGCTTCCATCTCTGTCTCCCGTCCATCCCATTTACCCTTCCTTTGTCTTCACTCCCATCCCCTCTTTTCCTTTTCCCTCCCTCTTCCATTCCTCTCCCACTTCTCTCCCTCACCTCCCTTCACCCCATGCCTCCTCCCCCTTCTCCTCACCTTCCTTCACACCCTCTTTCCTACACCTCCTTCTCTCCCCTCCCTCCCTCACCTTCTCCCCATCCTCTCCCTCCTCCCTTTCTCCCCATCTTCTCTCCCCAGCCTGAGGAGATGACAAGGATCCAATGATTGGTTTGTAATTTATTAAGGTGGAGGCAGAGGCGGACAAGGCCCCCTCTTCCACTCTTTTTGTCATGTAAATTAGACCAGCCAGTCTTGTGGAGATTCGAAACGCAGCCAGACCCGAGGCCGATTTGGGGAGGGAAAACGATTATATATATTCATTTCTCTACACAAGGCAGAGAGTAAATAAAAGATGAAACGTCCACGTTATCTATCTATATCTATGGCTGTTTAACTATCTATTTATCTCTATAATTATTCATCCACCTATTCGCCCATATATTTATCTGTCCATCTATCCATCCATCAATTCATCCATCTATTAATCTATCTATTTATAACTATTTACGGTATCTTTCTATCTATCTAGGGAATCGATCCTTGTCCTAGCATGATGCAGGACTTTCCACGTGGCACTGTATTTTCGTGGCACGAGTTAATATCCATAAATGAAATTACTTCCAGTGTTTATACATTCCTGTGATCCATTATTCTTGCTCAACTTTTTCCCCCCTTGAGAATTAAAAAAAGTGAAGAGCAGAAAGAAAACAGTTATTAAATGCATTGCTCTAGTCCTGATATTTCCCTTCATGTAAAATCATCAGTGTTAATTAGCGCATAAAATATTGCGTCTGGGGAAGTGTAAGTATTAATGCAAATAAACACACACAAAAAAGAGACACGAGGAGCAGAAAGAAAACAATTATTAATGATGCACTGTTCTAGTCCCGTTATTTCCCTTCTAGCTAGATCAACAATTTTTAAACAGTGCATAAAAATCGACAAAATTAAACCCGAGGAAGTGAAAATGTATATGCAAAAAAAAAAGAAAGGGGGGGGAAATATGAGCAAGATGAAATGAATTAACAAATGCTCTTAGTGCTGACATTCTTGTTCTAAATAACTATGCTTTTTCTCTTTAACCTACATTACAAAAATATGATAAAACCAGACACGAGGAAATGGAAATAAAAATCGCAATATTTCCCAGTTCCTGAAAGTGTGAAACAAATCAACTTAGTCACCATGTAGGCAAAACACCTCAAGGGTATTTAGCGATATTTTCAATTTATTTTCAATTTTATTTATTTTTTTCGGAAGGGGAGGAAAGAATTGAGAGTTCTAGCATGTCATTCTTTTTAGTCATGGCAGAAAATATATGAGACGTCAGATGTAATTGCCAGAAAGTCTCTCTCTCTCTCTCTCTCTCTCTCTCTCTCTCTCTCTCTCTCTCTCTTATTTTTTGCAATTTTCTTGACACGATGCGACAATTATATTTCATAGCAAGTTTTTCTCACCACTGCTCGCTGTGTTTCTCTGCCTGGCAAAATACTGGGTCAGAAAAACGAAGAAAAATGAAAAATCCATTGTTCCCTCTATTGCGTACTCTTGACTGTAAGGGGAAGGAATGAAAAAGCATGACTGGAGAATGAACAGTGAGGAAAAATGAAAAAGTGTGGTGAAGTTAGTGTGGAAATTGGTGTGGTGATGGGGACGTTGTGGTGGTGGTGGTGGCGATGGGGTGTGGTGGTGATGGGAAAGTGCTGTGACTGGACACTATGGTGGTTGTGATGGGGAGTGCGTTGGTGGTGGTGATGGGGATGGGGAGGATGGTGATTGTGGTGGTCATGGAGTGTGAGTGTGGTGTGGGGATGATGGGGAAGCAAATGGCAGAGAGTACTGATTGAGCAATGCGAGGGTGGTGGTGGTGGTGGTGGTGGTGGTGGTGGTGGTGATGGGGAAGTGTGGCGATGGTGGTGAAGGGGGAGTGCGGTGATGGGAAATGTGGTGATCGGGAGTCTGGTGATACTGATGGAAGTGATGATGGGGGGAGTGTGATGACAGGGAAGGAATAAGATACAGAATAAATCCTTCTAAAAGCCTTAATAACATCAAAGGGAATACCTGTACAGAGGCTCGGGACGCAAAACATATCGCTAAGGAGATGTACGAAAGCCTACAGGTCCCACGAGAATACAGAGAGAGAGAGAGAGAGAGAGAGAGAGAGAGAGAGACTACCCCTTCAGCCAGAGAACGTGTCTTTGTATATAGTTCCTGCCATCTCCAAAAGATTTCATTAAGCATCTAAGAGACTTTCAACTGCACAGATTAGACACAGCCTTCAGTATCTTGGTCTATCTATTTAGTGGTCCCTTCTAAACTCAGTACCGTATAATCATCCAGTGGGAGAACCAACAAAAAAAAAAAAATCAAGATCTTTAAGAGGTTTAACAGAGAAGAAAATATATAAAAATGTGGAATAAAAAGGAGGGATGATAACAGATTACGGGAGCAAAAAAAAAAAAAAAAAAATACATGAAACAAGGACGGAGAGAAAACACCACGACTCCAAAAGAGCAAGATATAAGAGTACCTGCCTGCGGACCTACATATATGAAATTAACTTAGTAATGAAAAGGTTAAATGAAAAAAAAGGACAAATACTGGAATGAAACAAGAGGACAGAGTAAGGAAAATAAACACCGAGTAAGCGAAGCAAGGAAAGTCCGATGGAGAAAGAGATAGGACGAAAGTATATAAAAGTAGCGAGCTGCGGACAAAAGGATTTCACATTACCATCGTGGAGCGGCCATTGTCGGGAGAAAATTAACATGTTGCTCGGGTTGAGAGGGATCGACAGAGGAGAGACTGGGGTGCAGAGGCCAACAGGTTCCACACGGCTCTCTCTCTCTCTCTCTCTCTCTCTCTCTCAGCACTGGTACACAGGAGATCGCAGAGTGAGGGAAGGTGTTATGTTTTGATCGGTGTGTGTGTGTGTGTGTGTGTGTGTGTGTGTGTGTGTGTGTGTGTGTGTGTGTGTGTGTGTGTGTGTGTGTGTGTGTGTGTGTGTGTGTGTGTGTGTGTGTGTGTGTGAGAGAGAGAGAGAGAGAGAGAGAGAATAGGACGTGAGGTTCCAAATAAACTCTTCCCCAACCCTACCCCACCACCCTATCGTATCTCTATGCAAATACCCTCACTCTCCTTTCGCCAGACCCACCCCACAACACCCATTCCAATACCGTGACCCGCTTATCAATACCCCCTCAATACCCAATATCCTAAGGGCATTGGAATACATCTAGGTCAGCTACTTAAGGCCTACCTGAGAGAAATTTAAGTGAGGCGTATGTATTAAGTGGCTGTGTTAATTTTTATCGCCTACTATCTCTCATATCCGAGATCTGGAATGGCCTTAGCAATTTTAAGATGCTAGACGACGTTATTTCCACTATTCTTTCTGCTCTCTCTCTCTCTCTCTTTCTCTCTCTATTTCCAAAGCTATCTCTTATCTTCTTTCTTTTCTCTCATTTATCATCTTCCCTTGCTCATCGTGCTTTCACCAATCCTCCTCCTCCTCTCCTCTTCCTCCCTTTACCCTTCCTCTTGGTTCTCTTTCCCTCATATTCAGTTATCTTTTCTCATCCACTTTCTTGCATCTCTTTTCTTCTTCCTTTTTCCTCCACTCTTCTCTCCCCTTCCCTCAATTCCCCCTCTCATACTCTTACCTTTTCCCTATTTCCCCTCTCCTCTTTTCCTTCCCTTCTTTACCCTCCTAACCAACTTTCCCCATGTCCTCTCATCCAAACTCCTCCCCCTCCCTTCTTCCCTCCTATTTCCCTCTCCTCTCCTCGTCTTCTCTTCCCTCCTCACACCTCTTCCACCTTCTCCTCTTCCCTTACTCTCTTATCCCTCTTCCCTCCCCTCTCCTCATCTCACCATTTCTCTCTTCTCCCCTTCTCTTCCCATTCCTCCTCTTCTCCTCTCCTCTCCTCTCCTCTCCCCTCCTCTCCTCTCATGCAGCCAAGCAGGATGTCAGCTCCTCCATCCCTCTCACTGGATATAATCGCTTTACCTCTCTTTTTCCCAGCGCTTTTTCCTCGCTCTTTTCTTCCTCTCGCCTCCTCCCGCATCTTTATTTTCCTCTGGCCTCTCTCTCTCTCTCTCTCTCTCTCTCTCTCTCTCTCTCCGCTTTTTACTTCTTGTTTTGACACTTCCACTCTCATGCTTTCTCACCAATTTCCTCCATCTCTCAATTTCTCCAGCTTTTTTCTCCTTTTGCACTTGTCTCCTTCACCTCCAATTTTCTCCCTCCTCCTCCTCCTCGTCTCTTTCTATCCCTTCTTCCATCCCTCTCACTGCATATAATCGCCTTATCACTCTTTTCCTATCGTTTTTTTTTTCTTCATTCTCTCTCTCTCTCTCTCTCTCTCTCAATATCCAGGAGAAAATCATTAACAAACAGGGAAGGAAGGTGACAGGAGAAAGCAAAACGTTGGAGAGGAAAGAGAGGGGAAAGGAGGGAGAGAAGGGTGTATGAAAGGCAGGAGTGGAAGGAAGTGGAGGGAAGGATGGGAAAGGAGGTGAAGATGAAGATGGGGAAGATGGAGATAATGGGGAATATGGGGAGGAAGATAAGGCGGATGTGGAGAGGGTGGGAAGGAAGGTGGTGAGACAGGTAGGAAAGGAGAAAGGGAGGGATGGAGGGAGAGTGGGAGGCAGGGAAGCATGGAGGGAGGGATGGAGGTAGGTGAGGAAATAGGTAAGTATGGGATATAGAGAAAAACAGATATGAGACAGACAAACAGACAGACAGGTACGTAGGAAGGTAAGATGGAAAGAAATCCGTACAAACAGACAGACAGACAGACAGACAGACAGAGACAGGTAAGAAAAAAATACAGACATGCGGACAGACAGACACACATGCTGGCAGACAAAATTCAGAAAGACTGACAGAAAGACAGACAAGCAGACAGACAGGAAGTAAAAAACAAGTAGCGATAGTCGAAACAGAGTTAAAAATGAGCGTAAAAAGGGGAAAGGGGGAAACGGTAAATTAAGAGAATAAGGGGAAAACGTTAATGGGCAGAGGGCGAAAAGGAAAGAAAAAGAAGTGATGTGAAAAAATGAGGACTGGATGAAATGTAGAAAACTGTTACTGATGGTTGTGAAAAATAGGTCTGGAAAAACAGAAGCAGATAGGAGAGATATATATAAAGACAGATATGCAAGTAGCTGTACCCCCTCCACAATATGTCATTGCAAGTTACATAGCTACATAACGGTATAGATAAAAAGGTAGGCAGGAACTGATAAAAATATAGACAAAATGATAAGTATAGATGTAATATAAGAGACATTCAGATAAATATATTAGACATCAAGCTAGAAAGATGGTAAGATTGAGAGATAAACATGAAAAAGGGAATACGAGAAGACTAGCTAGAGAGACAAACTAAAGCTATACGGAGATAATGGAAAGTAAACAGACAGACAGGCGGATAGATAGAGAGTCTGACAGATACAAGAGTGAATACATGAAGACGAGAAAAGGAAGAGAAAGAGGAAATATTGAAGAAGGGGAGAAACAGAAAGGAAACCTAAGGTGATAAAGCGAAGGGGATACTGAGGAAAGGGAAGACAGACACACCATGGATGATGACAAGCAGGGTGATGAGAGAATAATGGAAAGAATAATAATAAGAGGGAAGGACTGGATGAGAAGAGGGAAGGGAGGAGAAGATGAGTGGGGAGACGATGATGATGTGGAGGGGAAAGTTCAGCTCTGTCGGCGGTCAGTCATAGTCAGGCGGAAGGGTTGATTCGACTAGTAACCATGGAGACTCAATCCCACCATATACCGGAGGCCCATCGCATTTCACGCAACCACGACGTAACATTCGAGTTGTGAGTGTCCTAGTTCCGTCAGATGAAAATAAATCTCCACTAAATAAACACTAATAAAAATAAAATACAATAAAACAATAAAAAACAAAATAGAAAATAAAAAATAAAAAAAATAAAAAATAACACAATTTTTTCCCCATTTTCTTATACCAACCTTACACATCGGCATTACTCTCCATTTCCCACTCACGATCACATACATGAAAAGAAAGAAAATTAAGGTTTAAGATTTTTATAGACTAAATAAAATCGTGCGGTAATGGCAGGACTAAAAAATAAATGAGTTATGAGGGTGAAGGTGGTGAAGATTTGAAAACGCCTCTCGAAGGTATGTGGTTGATTGGTACATGAGAGAGAGAGAGAGAGAGAGAGAGAGAGAGAGAGAGCAAACATAGCGAATTAGAAGTAAACAAGAGAAACATCACAAAAACAAGAATCAAATATTTCCTCACCTAAATCATTCACATTTGCTCAAGACCAACATTTCTCACTTTCTGGCTCAAACTTCCTTTTCCTCTCTCTCTCTCTCTCTCTCTCTCTCTCTCTCTCTCTCTCTCTCATGAAAGGGGCGGGGGTATTGGCAACAGCAATTTTGAGGGTTTCAGTGATTTTTTCCTTGCCCTTTGACGAGGTGAGGTGAGGGGAGGTAATGAGTGGGGCTTCCGATCTCATTTCCCCTCGGACTCAAACTGTCTCGTGAGGGGAAGGGGAGAGGAGGTGAGGAGAGGGAGGGGAGAAGAGGGAAACTGGAGGAAAGAATTGGTGGGAGGAGGGGATGGGGTATGAGGAAGGGGGAACGTGGTGAGAAGGAGGAGGAGGAGGAGGAGGAGGAGGAGGAGGAGGAGAAAATCATCTGGAGTTATCAAGATGATCCAAAACTTTAATTAACCCTTTCAGTACGATCATATCTACCTTTAATATACTACCACACGACCTTATACAGCTTAGGAGAACCCCGGTGTTAAGTAGGGGGGTTAATGAAGGCAATTATCTAACCACCCCATTAAGTGGTCCTTTAATGAATACGCTACTAGATGGCGTTACGGATACCAAGACAAATTTTAATAATGTCCTAGAGGTGAAGGGGTTAATTTGGATGATTTTCTTTTTTTTTTTCTACCCTTAATCGACTGGTGGGATTCTCAGGAATAATGAAGACGTTTGGTGGTGCCGTGTGTGCAATTTTGGTTTGGCCATGTGGAGAGGATGGAGAGAGAGAGACTAACGAGGAGAGTGTATGTGAGTGAGGTGGAGGGGAGGGAGAGGGAGGGGGAGGCCGAGGATGAGATGGAGGGATGGAGTGGAGAGGTATATGAGAGGGTGTGTGAGCTGGAAGCAGGGTAGTGAAATGGCGGAGGACAGGGCGACATGGAGGCGATTTGTTTGTGGCCACCCTTTACGGGATTAAGGTGTCTGGCGAAATAATGTGTGCAATTTCAAGCACTCTTTTTGACAGGTGTTCAATAGTCGAGTATGAGCATAAGACTGAAGAATGATTTTAAAATGTACATAGCAGCTCTCACGAATACTCTCTCTCTCTCTCTCTCTCTCTCTCTCTCCGGTAACCAAATCTGCATCCACCTCTTCCCTCCACCTACGCCACTTAGCTTGTTTTCACCCCCTCCTCCTCCTCCTGCTTCTCTCTCTCTCTCTCTCTCTCTCTCTCTCTCTCTCTCTCTCCTCTACTTAAAGGTCGTCGCTGCGAATATGAAGGAATTGGAAGGAGCCTGATTTTCTTATTTTTTCGTCCTCGTCATTTTCTCGAGGTTGAAGAGAGAACACAAGGAGGATAAAGTGAGTAGGAGAGGTGAGAAAGGGATATGGGAGGGAGAGGGAGACAAGGAAGGTGAGAGAGATTGGAGGGAGAGAGAGACAAGGAAGGTGAGAGAGATAGGAGGGAGAGGGAGATGGTGAGAGAGATAGGAGGGAGAGGGAGATGGTGAGAGAGATAGGAGGGAGAGGGAGATGGTGAGAGAGATGAAGGTGAAAGGGAGAGAACTGACATGGAAAAAAGGAAAATTAGAGTGAGAGTGAGGGTACCAAAGGGTGAGGAAAGTGAGAGGGAGAGAGAACTGGCATGAAGAAGAGGGTCTGATGATGACAGCCGACAGCCACCCATGTTAAACAAGGAGCCACAAAATATTAAATAGTTTTCTCAAATATTAACTGGTTCTTAAAATTTTGATCATTTAAACAGTCATCACAAATTTTTACACCCCGCTTAAGACGTCAATAGAGATTTCGTGTGACATTACAGTGAGCTGAACAAGATGGTGTTATACTGAACATACTATAATATGGTATAACTCTGTACATACTGCAAGTCCATTATTATACTTAATACACTGAAGGATGGAATAACAATGAATAAACAAGATGGCATAATAATATTCTGGAAGCTAGTATACCGCAGTACAGTGAATACAGAATATGGTATTACACTGAAAATACTACAAGACAATTTTCACTGGATATATTACAAAAGGTATTACAAAATGGTGTCATACAGAAAAGACTACAAGATGGCACTACACTGTTTTCACTGGTGGCACGGGGTGGGGGTCGGGCACAAAGTCAAACTGGGGTAAGCAGGTCCGTAGAGTTTTACGCTTATAGTACAAGGTGGTCCATATATTACCCATCCCAATTCTCGTGTGCTGCGGGGACGGAACAACCACCATTACCAGTTTCTACCCTGTATCAATTTCTACTTCCCTTAACCCTTTTTACAATTTTTTAGTGTCTACATTTTTTTTTTTTTTTTATCGCACTACCCGTATGGTTTAGTAGCAATTTCAAGAAGGAGAGAGATTACCTGGACCACCCACACCAGCAGACTTAGCCACTTCCTACAGCACACAGGACAGAAGGGCGCAATATACGGCATAACCATTATATAGCCGTGAACTCCATGGCCCGTATTCTCAAGCTCCCTGACACCTCTTTCTTAGCGATTTGTTTTGTGGACATGGTTGATTAATATCTTTTTGTACGTTTTTGCTTACTGTAGTCTTACTGGACTATTTTTGGTGCTCTTTTTAATTTGAGAGAGAGAGAGAGAGAGAGAGAGAGAGAGAGAGAGAGAGAGAGAGAGAGAGAGAGAGAGAGAGACAGACAGACAGAGAAAACGATGAAGACAGCAAGGTGACAAAAGAAAAGCAGAAGACAAAAGAGAAGAAAGTTGTCAGGAAGTGAAGAAAATAGAGGAAAAAGAAAGATGTGAGCGGGAGTGAGGAAGATGGGAGGTAAGGGAGGGATATTGAATTTTCGAGGCAATTTTCATTCTTTTATTTTTCGTTTTGGCGCGCCGTTCCTCGCCATTCTCTCTCTCTCTCTCTCTCTCTCTCTCTCTCTCTCTCTCTCTCTCTCTCTCTCTTCATTTTCGTGTTCATTTTATTCCACACCTGACACCCTCAACACCTGTCACTTCCACACACACGTCATCCTCACACACCTGTCACTCCCACACCCACCTATCACCCACACACCTGCTCCTCCACGCACGCATCACTTAAACATGCCTACCACTCCCACGCACCTGCCACTTCAACACCTCTATTATCCCTACACACCTGCAACTCACACACTCAACACTCCATCACACCTGCGATCCTTAATATCTACCCATCCTACACATAACAACCCCCAACACACCTCTCTCACAATTGAAGCATCCACACTTCCAACTTATCCACATCTGAAACACACACACACACACACACACACACACACACACACACACACACACACCTGCCCCTCCCACACACACCTGGCCCAGACAAGCACCACCCAACTCGTCCCAAATCAGATTGCACTCAGCTCTCAATTTTCCCCAGCCCAGTCTTGCGTTTGGCCTGAGCCTAATCCCAAGCCTTCCCCACCTTTCATGGCCTCCTGTTTTGTTGAGGGATTTATCATAATTTACTTGAAATTTTCTTGATTTTGACCTTGGCTATAGTTCTTGCTTATGATTTATTCTATATATCCGTGGGCACCTTCTTGATTACCTTGTTTTTCTAATATCAACCTTCGCCCATTTTTTCATGGCCTCTAGTTGTGATGGTGTATTACTTTTAATTTATTTCATTTTTTTCTAGACTATATCTCTGGGTACTGTTCTTGCTTATGTACTGCCTTCTTCATCTGTTCTACGTGTTTTTTATCCTTTTTTTTTTCCACTTTCTATTCTACTGATTTTCCTTAATATATTTCCCAAAGGTTGTCAACAAAGACGTTCTCAGGGTGCTGTCCACTTACTAATTCTCTATCATTCGTCAGCGTCCCTCTGAAAGGTACACTCGACATCACAATTCCAGTCGCCTCTCCAGCTTTTCTCTGCATGTACCAAGAAAATCAGTGTGATGAATCCGCGGCAACCGATACTGACGACTTTATTTAGCTACAGATCAGAGTCTTCATTGTTGGCTGTTGCAGAATCACCTCACAAATTTGCAAAGCCCAAGGAAAGAATAAGAGCTACGGCAAGAAATTATGGTGCCGCGTGTACTTCTAGGACCGGCCACTTATTAAGACGATTGCATTCTTCACTAGTTACGGGGTCCACTAGAAAAGCCTCCACAAAACTCATAAGATTTGGTAATGGGACTTACTAACCTTTCATGTTTCGGGCTGGGAAATTGAGAACCTTGTCTGTTTCAAGCTTTTAAAACTACTTCAACACAGCCTTTCACAGGACTATCATTTCTTTCGGCAGTACTTAACTCAATCCATCACCATCTCTTGATACTCTTGATGTGTCATTTCTTGATGTGTCACTGCCGTCTTCACTCTCTGTGTGTATGTCTTCTCGTTTAAGGTGGACTTGCTGCATCAGTCTCTCTTTTCTCACCTCTCCTCTGCCCAGAACTTCTAATTTTCCAGTTAACTCGAATAGTCTTTTTCTTTCCGCCTTTCTTCCTGCCTACGATCGCCAGTTTATTTAAACGCAATGAACTGATCAGCTTAAAATGAAAGGATCTTAATTTCGACAACTGTTTTATCTTTTTTTCTGCAATGGATTTTCAGAATTCTTTCCTTCTGTCCACAGAAGTAAATGTCTTCTTTCATTTACTCCCCTTGCTTCCACAGACAAAAAGACAAACAGACAGACAGATATACATGGATAGATATAGGAGAGAGAGAGAGAGAGAGAGAGAGAGAAATTGATAAAAAGAGGGGCAGGGAAAGGGCGAGATCGGCTATTCTTCTCTGGAGTCGAGAGGAAATTGGAGAGGAAGTGAGGAAATGATGAGGAAAAGTAGACGTAAGTGGAGAGAGAGAGAGAGAGAGAGAGAGAGAGAGAGAGAGAGAATTATATATAAACAAACCACACAGATCTTACGGTCATTTCTAAGTTGTCGGGGATTAATATAAAAACACTTACTCCCTAGTTAGATAAGGTCAAGACGATGATACAGGTAGCAATGAAAGGGCTCCCCCCACCCTCCAAACCCTCCGGCAATAAGCAATACAGGTAAATCACTTACAGCAAAGCATTAAATGAGCACAATCCCTCACCAGGACAACAACAACACCTTTTATGATATTGACCTTTGACCTTTATCACCCAAATATGTCACTTGTTCCTCTGCTGGTTCTCAATATTGGTATAATTCCATAGTTTTTTCATAATATAGTTAACTGAGACAACCACATTAAAAGTACGAAAAAACAAGCCAAAACCATACCTTCCATCCCGGAGAACAAAGAAGAATAATCAAAACCTAACTATATACCGTGCCAGGGAAAAGAAAATATCATCATCATCATCATCATCATTACAATCACCACTTCGTCCACTTTTTCGACCCTATCAACGAGGCGTGGACAAAAAACTAAATAAAACGTTAAATCATCCCTAACTAACTTTCCCCGCGTTAAAGAAGAGAAAAAGAGAGGCAAAAAAAGAGAGGAAAAAGAGAACGATTGTCTCAGTGGTGCTCTCGGTCTCAGATTCGCTCGTAAACAATAGAAACTTTACTGACTCGCGATGCAGCCTAAACTTCTGGCCTGCACCTTGCTTTTTTTTTTTTTGCTGTGTGTGTGTGTGTGTGTGTGTGTGTGTGTGTGTGTGTGTGTGTGTGTGTGTGTGTGAACCCTGTCTGTTTCTTACCTTCCCACTACTGTACACCCTCTATCCGCTAAACACAGAACTTCCTAAGGCAAACATTCTTTTAACCCCGACCTTTGCCCTACATATATCCGTCTTCACAGGGGGTACTCGTCACAGCCCGTCCCACAACCCATCACTACTCCAGCCCACCCCACTCATTCCTCCCTACCCACCGATCCAATTCTTCCTCCTCCATCGAATTTCCAGGAATAATCTGACACATACTTTACCAGCAAACCCCCAACCCTCAACTTCACAGAGGATACTCCCCCCTGTCTCTCACCACCTTATGCCGTCCCAGTTCATCCCACCCACTCCTCTTCATGCCTCTCAATTCATTCCATCAAGACCTGAAAACACATGACCTAAGGCAATATGCAGTGACGTGAAAAGATATGAAGGTCTTGAGGGGAAATCGAATGATCAGCAATCGTGAAGCTGTCATACCTTCAACAGACATTTTTTTTTTTATTATATTCATCAGATGATTTTGTTACACTCAGAAAGGACGTCTGGTATTCAGCAGTTTATTAAGAGTTTTAGTTAATTCCTCAGTCTGCAATGTTTCTCCTAAATAACATGTGTGAATACAGCGTTAACAATCAATAAAAGATGCAAGCCAGACGAAAGGGTCAGTAGACATTATTTCTCGAATCGCTTTTTGCTGTTATATTTTTACTTGATTTCATTCGTTCTCCTTTAACCCTGTCCTCCTCGCTTCTCATTTTCTCCTCCTCCCTCTCCACCTTTCATTTTCCATTCCTTCTCTCCTCTCCTTTCCTTTATTCTCTCCTATTCCCCTCTCCCTTCTAATTTCTCCTCTGTTTCATTCCTCACCCACATTCCTTTCCTCTCTCCCCCCGCCCCCCGTTCCTCTTTTTCCTTTCTCTTCTCTCTGCTCTCCACCTACCATTCTCTCTCTCTCTCTCTCTCTCTCTCTCTCTCTCTCTCTCTCTCTCTCTCTCTCGGGAATCGACTGTCACAAATTTCGCCTCTTCGTCACACTGAAGAAAACTCACTCCCCTCCCCCTCGCCCTCTCTCCCCCTCTCTTTCACCCCTTCCCCTCCTTTCCCCACCCTATCCCCTCCCCTCCCCTCCAACATTCCCTCCCTCTTTCTCTCCTACCTAAAGTTTTCTCAAAATTTTCCAAAAACTTCTCAATCTTCCCGACTCTTCCTCCTCGGACGTATTTTTATTCTATTGTCTCCCCTTGCCATTCAGTCTTTCGGATCCACTCTTACCATCTCATCTGACTTCGTAGAAATTCTTTGCCGGAGAGAGAGGAGGAGAAGGAAAAAGAGGAGAGGAAGGAGAGGAGAGGAGAGGGCGGGGAGTGGAAGATGAGGGGAAGGGGAGAGGGAAGAGGGAAAGTGGTAAGGTGTGAGGGGAAAACGAGGAGCGAGAGAGAGAGAGAGAGAGAGTGGACGGGGAGGGAGGGGAAAGAGACAGAGACAAGACAAACAGAGACAGACTGACAGACAAGAGAGAGAATCGAACGAGTGAGTGAGTGAGGCAGACAAAATATTCCCTCTCTCGCTTCCTCAGACGTTCTCATATCGCTCAAGGAACCGGGGCGTCTATTCAACTATTCCCGTCCTGGACAAAAATACTCAGACTCCATAATATTTCGTTCCCGTTTGTTTCCGGGTCCTCATTCATCGCTCTCTCTCTCCCTCCCTCTCTCTCTCTCTCTCTCTCTCTCTCTCTCTCTCTGCTTTCCTCCGATGATGTATTTTTTTAGTTATTTTTCTATATTTATCCCTCTATACGCAGTGTTGGAGAGGGACGCCTTCAGGAGGTGGCACTGAAATATCCAGTCGGCTCTCCTGCCCGGTGGATTCTTGCCTGTTTTCTCAAGGTACCGTGTATGATTCCATGTTGACACACTGCCTAGACAAAATCTTCCAAATCTGTCAACTTGCAGGTTATTTCATTTCACCTTTTTTTAAGCTTGGCCCTGTTCATCATCCAACCTGCTCCAAGGACGGGGTGACCATTCTCAACCCATTCTCGACAAATTAACATCATACAGATCCAGAACATTTCGATTTTTCCTATTTAACATGATGGTTAAGAAGTACCTCGCTTTTCACTGCCATTCTGACCACCAGTATGGGTTCTGTTAGGGACGTTCCACTCGCAATCTTCTTACATTCCTTTCAGATTCCTGGTCATCCTACTTTCGGAATTTTGGTCAAACCTTTTCTATTGTACTAGACTTCTCAAAGGTCTTCGACT
Source organism: Coenobita brevimanus (assembly GCF_032717465.1). Classification (NCBI taxonomy): domain Eukaryota; kingdom Metazoa; phylum Arthropoda; class Malacostraca; order Decapoda; family Coenobitidae; genus Coenobita; species Coenobita brevimanus. The sequence goes on from NC_137044.1 coordinate 13,490,980, forward strand.
GAGTCCGGCTCAAATCTTTACTTCCCAAGCTGATTTCCCAAGTATTCTACCCTACGAACTGTGACTTCATCTCAAGTTTCTTTTCAGGTCGTATTATAGTTTTCTTGCAAACGGTCAATGTTCTTTTTCCAATACAAACAGTAGTCGTGTTCCTCAAGGTTTTGTTCTTCCATTTTCATCTATATTCTTATGATCGTCTAAGCATATCTAGAGTTCAGCTTTTTCTTGAACTCTTTTTATAACAGGCAATTTTGTACTGTTTTACACTCTTCCAGTCTTAGCTACATAACACAAACACACACACACACACACACACACACACACACACACACACACACACACACACACACACACACACACACACACACACACACACACAGAGTTCTCTTCTTAGGTGGAGGCTTCCTCTTAAATTCAATATTAAGATGGTAACTTTGTTTTGGGGTGTAGCTCTTCACATCAAAGGCACTCTCCCTCACTCACTCACTCGCCCTAATCTCTCTCTCTCTCTCTCTCTCTCTCTCTCTCTCTCTCTCTCTCTCTCTCTCTCTCTCTCTCACTCACTTCTTTTCTCTTACTTCCATCTCTCTTACTTTCAATCACCCCTTCACGTTTCTCATTCTTCACCTCTCTCTCTCTCTCTCTCTCTCTCTCTCTCTCTCTCTCTCATTTCTTTTCTCTTACTCCCCCTCTCTCTTTCAATCACTCCTTCACGTTTCTCATTCTTCATTCCCCCCCCCTCTCTCTCTCTCTCTCTCTTCCTCATTACTCTCCTCTCTCTCTCTCTTTTTCGCTCCAGCTCTGACAAATCCCTCGTCTCACTTTATTGATCAACTTAATTCTCCCTCCTCTCCTTCCCTCCCTTCCTTCCTCCATTATCGCTTCCCTCCTGTTCCTTTTTACTTGGCATTTTCTCTATTTATATCAACTATATCCTTTTTATCACCAATTTTTCCTATTTATTATTTTTATATTTCATTTTTCTCACACTTTTATCATATTTTTCATTCACCGATTTTATAATTTCTTGTATATTTCATTTTTTTTATATGCAATGTTTCTTTCCCTTATTTCACGATCCTTCTTTGATGCCTCTTTTAAGATGTCACACTTTTTTCATTTTCATTATTTCTCCTACATTTCTTCTTCACTTTCCACATTCTCTCATTCATTTCCTTTCTTCTTCAATAAACTCTCTTGCGTTTCTCTCACATAATTCTGGATTCCTTTCATTTTCCCTCACCTTTCTTATTATTAATCCCATTCCCTTATTTTTTCACAATATTCCCTCTTTTTCGTCCCCTTTGTAAAATTTCTCCTATTCTTCTTCTCCATTCTTGTGAACTTTAAAATCCTATCTACCACCAGACGATTTTATTAAGCTTATTTATCGAACTGGGTGGCTTTTTTCTTTCATTAACAATCCTTCACTAGTAAGGTGCTATTCAAAGCTAATAAAAAGAAGTCTGGCAGTAGAAAGATTGAGAAAAATTAAAAAATAACATTCAAAATTATAAAAAGTCCTCGAATTGAAAGTTAATTATGTTTTTAGCTAGTTATTACGGGGTTAATAGATAACACTGACCATGAGTATGAGAGTTGATAAAGATACACAGAAAGATAGATATAAAACGACAGACAGATAATATAGATAGATGGACAGCTAGTCAGATGATGAGACAGGCAGATCCTTCTCTCTCTCTCTCTCTCTCTCTCTCTCTCTCTCTCTCTCTCTCTCCTCAACGTACAGTACATACTTAATTGTGAGTGACAGGGACAAAGTGGGACTGTGGGTGTTGAGATAGATATAGACAGATAGACAGACAGACAGATAAATAGGTAGATAAAACAGGTAGACAGACATGTAAACAGATCCCTCCTTGCTCTATCTTACTCGTAATTATAGTTTTTTCTCCCTGTAGACGCCACTTTAATGACATCTCTCTCTCCTCATTAACTCACTAATAAGCCAAAGGTTTCTCTACTCCCATATGAGAGAGAGAGAGAGAGAGAGAGAGAGAGAGAGAGAGAGAGAGAGAAATATCACTATATCCTCATATATCGTTTACACTCGACCTATCATATACATACTAAACAGACTGACAAATGGATAGACAGATACAGAAACAGACAGACAGACATACAGTAAAATACACCTTGAGAGAGAGATTCCCAGACAAACAGAACGAGTTACAGGCGAAAGAATAATACAAAAGCCAAAGAAAAGAAAAAAAAGAGAAATAAAAGCAAGAAGAGCAAAAACGAAACAAAGAAATGGAAGAGAAGTGAGACAGGAAAAGAAAAGCGAGATAAAAAAAAGAAAGAGAGAAAGAAAAGTAAGAAAGAGACAAGGAAAAGTAAGAAACAAAGTAAGGAAGACAAAGGAAAGCAAGAAAAAAAAATAAAAGCAACTAAATCCTCCCCATCAATCCTCCTCCTCCATCAATCCTCCTCCACAATCAATACTCCTTCCCCATCAATGCTCCTCCCCATCAATGCTCCTCCCCCATCAATCCTCCTCCCCAATCAATACTCCTTCCCCATCAATGCTCCTCCCCATCAATCCTCCTCCATATCAATCCCCCGCTCCCATCAATCCTAATCCTCATCAATCCTTCTCCCCATCAATCCTCCTCCCCATCAAAAACCAAAAGTCAACCCCGAAAACGACATCTCATCTCCATCAGCCGCATTTTTTCCTCCAATGAAGAAGGGAGTCCAAAGTTGCAGGATTTTTTTTTTTTTAAGGTGCACCTAATCTTGGGAATTTGGGAGCTGGAAAAGGAATATATCTCAGGTTGACTGCCTAATTTTTTGGGTGAGATATATAATGATGATGATGATGATGATGATGATGATGATGATGATGGTGGTGGTGGTGGTGGTGGTGGTGGTGGTGGTGGTGGTGGTGGTGGTGGTGATGATGATGACGACGATGACTGATGACGAGTATGTATATGATTTAGCTTTTCAGACAAGTGAGATTAAGGAATTGAAAAAAATGAGGTCCTCCTAATATTGGGATTTTGGAAGAATATAATATGAACTTCAAAAATAAATCCTGTATATTTGAGTTTACACCAGGAAAAAAAAGAAGAATAAATATCGTCCTTTTATGAGACAGGAGGAGCGCTGGAGAGGGACGCCTTCACGTGGTGGCACTGATAGAACAAGGTAGAGGTCATCATTCATCCATCATCCATCCATTCATGTTTTTTTTTTCATTTATCATCCATCCATCCGCATGTCCATTCATCCATCATCCATCCATCCCGCTGTCTTCATTCATCATCCATCCACCCATCTGTCCAATCATCCATCTGTCAATTCATTCATCATCCATCCATTCACCCATGTATGTATTGCAGTGTATGTACTCGTGTATGTATTTTCGTGTAGGTATTTCTCTGTGTAACCCGTGTGTGTCTTCCATATGCAAGTATCACTGTGCATACGCCTCATGTGTGTATTCCTGTGTACGTATTCTTGCTATATATTTCAGTGTACGTATTCTCGTGTATATATTCCATGTACGTATCCCAGTGTATGTATTTTCAAGTACATATCCCCTTCCATGTATTTTACGAGTATGTATGTATTCTCATGTCTATCATTGTGTATGTATTCCCATGTACGTATCCTTATGTATGTATTCCTACGCATTACTCCACGTGTAGATGTTTCCATGTAAACAGCATTCTGTGTGCATTCCCATCTATGTACGTATTCCCGTGTAGGTACCGTGTATGTATTCCCGTGTATGTATTCCCATGTATGTATTTTCATGTATGTATACCCATGCACGGGCAGGGGAAGGCAGCCAGAGCAAAACAATCAGGCCTATGAATAAAAACTTCCTGAGTGAGGGGAGAGAAGAGGGGAAAAAGAGGGGAAGAGAGGGGAGACGGAAAAAGAGAGAGGATGAGGGGAAAGACGGGGGGAAAAGAGGGTAAGAGGGGAAGAGATAGAGGGAAAAGAGGGGAAGAGGGGAAAAGATAGAGGGAAAAGAGGGGAAGAGGGGAAAAGATAGAGGGAAAAGAGGGGAAGAGGGGAAAATATTGAGGAGAAAAGATAGAGGGAAAAGAGAAGGGGGAAAAAGATAGAGGGAAAAAAGGAAAAGAGGTGAAAAGAGAGAGAGAAAAAAGAGGAAGAGGGGATAAGACAGAGGGAAAAGAGGAAAAGACGGGAAAAGGTAGAGGGAAAATAGAAGAGGGGAAAGGAGTGAGGGATAGGAGGAAAAGGAGAGAGAGAAGCAAGGAGAGAGTGGATGGCAAAGAAAGGGAATGAAGCGAGGGGAGAAGAGAAAATGTAGAAAGATGTGGAATGATGAAAGGCAAAAGAGGAAGATGGGAAAGGGAAAAGAAAAAGAAGGGGGGGAGGAAGCAGAGAGAGGGAAAAAGAGGGGAAAGAGAAGAGAGAGAATGAGGAGGATGGGGAAAGAGAGGAAAAAAAAAATAAGTGGAAGATGAGGAAAGCAGGGAGTGAAAAGTATTGTACATCACCAGAAAATTGTATTCCAACTCTGCAAAAAAAATCCAGCAATGTAACGGTAAATAAAAGCTATATCAAACTTCCCCAGCTTGAAAAATAAATCTCAAGCTGAATATAATCGTCTGGAGCGGTTAATGAAGGCTATATCTAACCCCTCTACCTCGAAAATTTTCCCATAAGTTAAAGAAAATGACCTGGAGAAGAAGGAAAGAAAAAATAAGGCGAAAAAGACGTCCTCTCTGAACTAAAAATTGCTTATATGAAAAGTGACAAGTAGAAATGGTTTAATCCTCCTGTTATTTTGCCTATCGACTGTGCGAAGGCCATAAGAGCAGACATTCAGGTTTTGCCAAGTCACAATCTTCTCCTAGAATACGACAGGCAACAATCTAGTCCACAGCCAGGTCCCTACTCGTACTTCAGGGTAAACAGAGGATAGACAGCGGGAGGGAAAGAAAGGGGCGAAAGATGGAGAAGAAAAAAGAAGAAGGTGTAGACGGAAGGGAGAGAATGAGGGTGAAGGGAAATTGAGGAAGGGAAATAATGCCTTAAGGAAGTGAGAATCAGGACGGAGGAAATAAAACGGTGAAAAGGGGGAATGGAATACAAAGGAAAAAGTGTTAACATGGCGAATTTTGGAGATGGAAGGGAAAGAAGAACAATGAAAGAAAGGAAAACAAGGTCAGGAAGGGAAGTGAACCCTTCAGGGAGGGAAAAACAGGAGGTAAGGGAAGGAATTGGCGAAAGATGAATGAAATACGAAAGAAGAGAGATGAGAGAGAGAGAGAGAGAGAGAGAGAGAGAGAGAGAGAGAGAGAGAGAGAGAGAGAGAGAGAGAGAGAGAGAGAGAGAGAGAGAGAACTTTCAGGCAGCTTTCTTGAACTTAGTAAAATCGTAAGGAAAATGCTGGAATAAATAACTAAAAGAACACTAATAAGCTGCAGTGTGTGTGTGTGTGTGTGTGTGTGTGTGTGTGTGTGTGTGTGTGTGTGTGTGTGTGTGTGTGTGTGTGTGTGTGTGTGTGTGTGTGTGTGTGTGTGTGTGTGTGTGTGTGTGTGTGTGTGTGTGTGTGTGTGTGTGTGTGTGTGTGTGTGTGTGTGTGTGTGTGTGTGTGTGTGTGTGTGTGTGTGTGTGTGTGTGTGTGTGTGTGTGTGTGTGTGTGTGTGTGTGTGTGGTTAGATGCGATCTCCATTCAAAGTCACATTAGCATGCATAGGCTAGTTTGGAGCAAGACATAACTTTGAAGCTGACGAAGAGTTGTGCAGATGTGTGTGTGTGTGTGTGTGTGTGTGTGTGTGTGTGTGTGTGTGTGTGTGTGTGTGTGTGTGTGTGTGTGTGTGTAAATTCTGTAGTGTTCGTGTATGCTTGTGGTGGGCTTGGTATGTGTGGTATATGTATATGCTTATGTATGTGTGTACATGTGCATGGGGTGTGTTTGTGTCCGTTCATGTGTGCGCGTGTGTACCGAAGTCCTACAAGGCAAGAACAAGAACTACACGAGACCAGACATAAACAGAATAACAACTACAAAGCAACAAGATAACAGGAAACGAAGACAGACACGCAACACAGGGGGAGGAAAAACACAAGCCGAAAGAAGAACACAAAGAAAACGAGGATAATGAAAGAGAAGGGAGGATAACAAGGTGATAAGGGCGATTGGGAGGGAAGGGGAGAGGGAGAGATAAGGCAGGAGTGAGAGAGGAGTCGGGGGAAAGATAAGATAAGATGGCACATGAGATAGTGAGATAATGGGGGGAATAAAAGAAGGAGTAATGGTGAAGAAGGAGACGATGGGGAATAACTTGAGACATGAAGGTCAAGGGTTGGATGAGAGAGAGAGAGAGAGAGAGAGAGAGAGAGAGAGAGAGAGAGAGAGAGAATGTGGGGAGGAAGGGATAATAAGCAATAAATGGTATTAAACGTGAAAGTAATTACAAACACACACACACACACACACACACACACACACACACACACACACACACACACACACACACGAGAAAGAAGCGGAAGACGATAAAGGTGAAAAAAATAAGGATAAGAGAGAAGAGGAGGAGGAAGGAGCAATGAACGATAAGCGATAATAAACACGGAAGGAATTATATACAGCACAGAGAGAGGGAAAGAAAAACACAGGGAATAACCGAGAAAAATGAGAATAAAAATGAACGGATGAAGGGATAAAAGTTAATAAAATAAAAGAGGCAATTATACACTCATGAGGAGAGATAGGAGAGAGAAGAGACTGAAGAGTTAAAAGAAAAATAGATGAGAGAACAGATAAAAGAAAAGTGACAGATGAGAGAAGATAAAGAAGAGGGAAGAGACAGAAGAGAGAAGAGACAGAAACGAGAAGAGGAAGAAGAGAAAAAAGGACGAACGATGAGAGGGAATAAGGGGAAGAAGATATAATAAGCAATACACACACACACACACACACACACACACACACACACACACACACACACACACACATACACACACACACACGAAGAGGAGGGAGAAGAGAATTAACAAAAAAATAAACAAAAGTGATGAGAAAACGAGGAGAGAGGGGATGGTGAACAACAATTAAGGATAATCAACACGAAAGAGGATTATAAACACAAACAACGAAAATGAGAAGGAAGTAATAACGAAGGAGGATGAGAGAAGGAAGCAATAATGAGGAATAATGAAGGAGGATGAGAGAAGGAACCACTAATGAAGGAGGAAGAGAGAAGAAAGCAATAACGAAGGAGGAAGAGAGAAGGAAGCAATAACAAGGGAAGATGAGGGAATAACGAAAATAAGTGTGTATCAGGTAAGAATTGAACTCTTGAAGGACAATAAATAACAAGGAAAATAAAGAAAAAATGTGATAAGAGATATTTAAGAGCCAAAGAAAATACAGAAGAAAGAGAGAAGACAGAGACATGAGAGAAGACAGAGACATGAGAGAAATGTAAGAATGACGGGAAACTGAACACACGAGAAAGGAAGAAGATAAAGGTAAGGAGAAGCGTGTGGGAATGAGGGGGGGAAGAAAAGATAAAAGATACGTAATTTCTGAAGAATAATAAACACGAGGAAGAAATTACACAGATACAGAAAGAAAAAGAGAAACAAAATGGAAGAACAGAAATGGATGAAGGGGCGAAGGTAAAAGACATGATATTTAATAATGACGTGCTTAAAGTGTATTAAAAAGATGGAGGAAATGAATGTACACAAAGAGAGAAAAGAGAATGATCAGCAAATGTGGGGAAGAAGTGATAATAAGCAAACTTAAACTATGATGAGTAACTAAAATTGAGAGAAAAAGAATTATACAAAAGAAGAGAAATGATAAAGAGAAAACTGTCGAAAAGCGAGAGCAAGATGGAAAAGAAGAATGGTATGTATGTATGTATAATGAACTGACTATACATAATACGTACATATATACATAATTGTTTTTACATATTCATACAAAGGCTGAAGCGACTGGGAGAGGATACATGACAATCAACACCGGGCTCCTATGACCCACTCTCAGCCAATATTAACATCATGGCGTTAGATGTCAGAAAATGTCAGTGTTATTCAGAACAGGAGAGGGGTAATTACTGCGTCCCTTTTCAGTGACAACAAACCAATCGACGAATATAAAGGGAAAGGAAAAAATACAAAAAAAAAAAAAAGGTGAGCATAACACTTCTAAAGGGAGCAAAAAGGGATGCGAGAGCCAACCTAATTTCCGCCCTTAATACACGGGTCATTAAGGGCGAAAATGAGGATGAGATGCGCTGGCTGGTAATAGTACACCTTGCCGTCGCCTCTGTTACTACCTTTCCTCCCTCTCTAGTCCCCCTCTTCCTCTAAATTTTACTCTTTCTATTGTTATCCTCCTATTCTTCGTATTATACCTTCCCATCCTGATTTTAATATCCCTCCTAATGCTCATTGTAATCCTCCTCCTCTTCTTCCTCTTCCTCTTTGCTTCCCTAACCCCATCAATCCCATTCCTCTCCTCCTATACCCTTCCTCCTTCCACTCCCCTCCTCACACCCAGTTTTACCCCAGTGCCTCCCTAATACCCCTCCTCATTCCAATAAACCCTCCTCCTTCAATGAATCTCACCCCAATACCCCCACTACCCTTCCTCACCCCCATCATCATCCTCATCCTTACTCTAATCTGTCTTCCCTCGATCCCCCTCTTACCTCCAATGCCCCTCTTTCCTCAATCCTTTATCACCCCAATAACGTCGCTTTCCATAATCTCTCTTTCCCATCCTCTTTCCTTCCTCTGTCTCTCTCCCCCCTTTCCTCAACACCTTTCCCCCTTTCCTCAACCCCTCTCCCCCCCTTTTCCCCCCTTCCTCATCCCCTCCCCCTGAACCCCTCCACCTCTCCAATCCTTTGTCAAATTTTTCAGTCCCTTTGAGTACTAATTTACAGGAAAAAAATTGAAAAAAAAGAACACGAGCATTTCAACTATGGAATAACGCCCCCCCCACACAAAAAAAAGGTTAGTCATAAAAGAACACCCACATATTTTGGATATTAATCTTCTCAAAAAAAAAATAAAAATAAAAAAAAGATTCATATGATACAGGTGGATAAAAAGGCACTCACATCCCAAATTAATGCGCTTATGTAACAAAAAGGGATTGAAATATTTTGCCTGCCTGCGCTACAACACAATTTGAGAGGGGGATGAGGACGAGTGATGTGCCTTTTATTTGTATTTTGTTACTATTATTATTATTATTATTATTATTAATTATTTATTCATTTATTTTCACCATCACCACCACCATCACCACCACCACCACCACCACCACCACCATAATTAATATTACTAAAACATAATTTACTATCATTTAAGCCCTCTAAGGACACTAACAGAACTCCTGTCAGGTGTACAGCATGATAAGCAATGTAATAATGACAAAGGAAACAAATAAACATACCTCCCTTCACCTGGGTATAAAAAACGTTTAAAGATCAAGATAACACGTAAGAGTACAATGGTCCCTGAAGAGTTACATTAAGTCAGGAAATCGGTGAACAGAATAATGTAATTTTAGGTATTCTATTCTACTGTATTTTTCACTGCATATGCTTTCCCAGTGAGGATAATTCAATTTCACTTTCAGGTTCCCAGTCAGGTCCTTGCCTAACTCATTTCCGCTCCTCCATTCTCGAGGCAAGGTATTCACCAAAGATCCACTACAATACCGCCTCTGTCATTCCAGGTACTGTCAATTCATTCCCGTTTCATGTCACTTCAGTCACAATCGGGCCTCCATTCCACTCCTTTCATCCACCCATCGCAGTTCAATCAAAGCGGGGTCTCTGTTCCATACCCCCATCAACCCATCCCACTTCCATCCCACTTCAATCACAAGCGAGCCTCCATTCCATCCTTTTCTGGGCGCGCCAATACCTTCTGTCCTACCGTTCTAGAAGAAAAAAATGCCTTGACCAATCTCCCATCCGACCCGAGAGAGAGAGAGAGAGAGAGAGAGAGAGAGAGAGAGAGAGAAATTTCACAGGCTTTAATGGTGTAAATTTGATTAAAACTTAGCTCATTGGGGGACACACTGGAGGGCCCCGAGCCTGCCTGCCGATACGCTAGTTGAGCAATATCGGTGCAGGAAGGGAGGAATATCGGTGCAGGAAGAGAGGAATATCGGCACGGGAAGGGAGGAATATCGGCACGGGAAAGGAGGAATATCGGTACAGAGAAGGAGGAATATCGGTACAGAGAGGGAGGAATATCGGTGCTGGAAGGGAGGAATATCGGCACGGTAAGGGAGGAATATCGGCACGGTAAGGGAGGAATATCGGCACGGGAAGGGAGGAATATAGGTGCAGGAAGGGAGGAATATCGGCACGGGATGGGAGGAATGTCGGTGCAGGAAGAGAGGAATGTCGGTGCAGGGAGGAATATCGGTGCAGGATGGGAGGAATATCGGCGGTACGGGATGGGAGGAATCTCAGTGCAGGCAGAGAGGAATATCGGTGCAGGAAGGGAGGAATATCGGTGCAGGGAGAGAGGAATATCGGGTCAGGAAGGGAGGAATATCGGTGCAGGAAGGGAGGAATATCGGTGCAGGGAGAGAGGAATATCAGAAAGGGATGAGAGGAATATCAACACACTGAGAAAGGAATATCGGGAGGGGAAGAGAGAAATATCGATGGAGGAGGATAGGAAAATCGGCATGGGGAGAGGTAAATATCGACAGGGGAAAAGGAAAATATCGGCAGGGAAAGAGAGGAATATCGGTAAGGAAAGAGGAATATCGGTAAGGAAAGAGGAATATCGGTAAGGAAAGAGGAATATCTGTTTGAAAAGATGAATATGGGATAATTGAATATCGGCAGGTGTGGAAGGAGGCGAGTCATGACCAAGTGTTTAATTTGGAATGGACTTCAAAATACACCAAAAAAAAAAAAAAAAAAAAAAAAATGACTATTGCAATGGAGGCATATACTTTTCCAATCATCATCATTATTTGTCACCTGTCCATCATCATCATCCACCTGTCACTATCATCCTCGTCATCGTCTCCCTTCGTCCAGTTTGAGGGACTTAACGAAGCCCCGAATTTTCCGAGTTCGTTTCCATGGTAACTTGTAAGACAACAAACATCCACTCCCCCCTCTTCTCCCCCTCCTCTCCCCGTGGTTTCTTTCCTTCCCGTTTTTTCCTCATTCATCCCCCTTTTTCCCTTTCCTCCCCACTTATCCCTTCCTCACTTTCTCTTCCCTCCTTTTCTTATCCTCTTCTCCCGTGCCTTCCTCCTCCCACTTTCTTATATCTCCCCACACCCTCCTTTCGCCCTCCCCTCCCCTCCTCTCCCCCCGCCCTTCGTACCCCCTGTGCCCATTCCCATTTTCTACCAAATCTTCTCTTTCCAGCACCATCCTTAATTTCCATTTCCCCCTCCCTCTGCCCTTCCCTCTACCATCCTTATCCAAGACCCCCCCCTTTCTTCCACCTCCCCCCTCTCCTCCCTCACTTTCCTTCCCTCTGCCCCCTCCCCATTTCTTGCACCTCTTCCTGCACTCCCCTCCCCTCCTCTCTTTCCCGTGTGTCTTCCCCCCCTCCATTTTAATTTCTCTTCTCTCCATTTCCATTTCCTATACTTCCACCTCCTCCCCTCCAATCCTCCCCCCCTTTCTTCCCCTCCTACCTTACCTTGCCTTCCCAGTACCCCTCCCTCTTTCTCTTCCTTTCCTCCACAATTTCCCTCTCAGTTCGTCTCCCACTTCGCCTCCTCCTACCCTATCACCTTTCCCACTCTCCCCATCCCTTATTCACTCAATCTCCTCTCACTCCTCCTTCCCTCCCCCTCTTCTTCCTCACTCCCCCTTACCGTTCCCCTCTTTCCCCTCCCCTCCCCTTTACCTTTCCCCTCTTCCCCCTCCCCCCCACCTCCTCCCCTCACCTCCACCTCTTCTTACACTGGGCAGCCTCCACATTCGTAAAGCAGGAGGTCATTAATCTATCTATCTATCTATATACCTAGGCTGCTTCCCCCAAGGAAAGGGAGGTAGCCGAGACAGGACGACTCACTCTCCATTTACTCATCCATTCAAACACATTCATTCGCATCTTAGCCCCAAAGGGGAGAACGGACAGATCCTCACCGCACCACACCGCACAAGGGTCAACTGGGCAATGCAATCAGTGACATCCGCAGCAGGGCCCGACAGCAGAACTGGTTTACCCCTGCCACATCATAACAGACCCATCCCCTTACCTGCACCTGACCTGACTAGCTGATCAGACCAAATGCGGGAGAATATCCGCTCAGGGCTGCGTCATCACTTATTCATTCACAATTTCTCTCCATTTATTTCTGTCACGCACAGCCACTCTTCCTTGCTCAACAGACATCCCTCTCGCATCCAGCGCTCTCTTCACACTGTCCATCCATCCTATTCGTGGTCTTCCTCTCAGCCTTACACCTCTCACATCAGATCTAGTTATCTTTTTCACCAATCGCTCATTATCCATTCTCTCCATATGCCCAAACCATTGCAACACCCTCTGCTCAACTCTACCAGCCATCTCCCGAACAACTCCAGTTCTCCTTCGCACTTCATCATTTTCGCACCCCGATCCATACGCGTCACTCCACACATACTCCTCAGACATCTCATCTCCATTACATTCAAACTTTTCCTCTCTGCTACACCCATATATTCCATGTTTCAGACCCATATAATGCAGTCGGTACCACAACACCCTCATACAGCCTTCTCTTTACATCCATTCTAAGCGAACGACATTTAAACACTTTTTTCATTCCTCCCAGCACCTTTCCTACTTCATTTATTCTAAACTTCACTTCTGCATCTATTCTTCCATCCACAGCAACATGTGACCCTAGATATTTAAAACAATCTACCTCCTCAAGCAACTCACCATTCAAAACTATATTCATCCCCCTACCATCTATCAACCTCGTACACTTCATCACTTTACTCTTATTCTCATTTACTTTCAATTTCCTCCCTCTCACACACCCTTCCAAACTCCTCTACCAACTCTCTCAATCTCTCCTCTGAATCAGTCACCAGTGCAGTATCATCTGCAAACAGCAGCTGCTTCAGATTCCACTCTCCTCCATCAACATTTACCAGACTCAGACCACCTAAAACTCTTGCATTCACCTCCCTTACAACACCATCCATGTAAATATTAAACAACCAAGACGACATCACACATCCCTGTCGCAGCCCCACTCTCACGGGAAACCAATCACTCACAGCATTTCCCACTCTTACACACGCTCTACTATTTACATAAAACCTTTCACCCCTTTTAGTAACCTACCATCAAGTCCATACAATCTTAAAACAGTCCACAAAGCCTCCCTATCAATTCTATCATACGCTTTCTCTAAATCCATAAATGCCCAAAACCAATCGCAATTGCCTTTCGCTAAATACTTTTCACACACTTGTCTCACAGCAAACACCTGATCAACGCATCCCCTCCCTCTCCTAAAGCCACACTGCTCATCACTAATTACTCCCTCTGTACCCTCTCTAACTCTCATAATTAACACTCTACCATACACCTTACCTACAACACTCAACAGACTTATACCCCTAAAGCTAGTACATTCATACTTATCACCCTTGCCTTTATACAACGGGACCACACAAGCACTTGCCCAGTCAATTGGCACCATACCTTTCTCAAAGCACACATTCAACAATCTTACTAACCAGTCAACAATAGTCACTCCACCACCCTTCAGGCATTCCACAGCACACCCATCCATACCTGCAGCTTTCCTGCTTTCATCTCCTTTACTGCCTTCTCCACTTCCTCCTTCGTGATCAAAGAATCATTCAACTCTCCCAACACATTTATTCCTTTGCACCCTTCCATCCGCCACAATCTCAGCCACCCTTTCCTCCTCTACATTTAACAATCTTTCAAAATACTCTGCCCATCTCTTCCTTACTGCATCCATCTCAATTAACATCCTTCCATCCTCTGCTTTTACTCGTTCTTCCTTCCCAGACTCTCCCTTTCGCACCCTTTTCACCTCCTTCCAAAACATTTTCTTATTCTGCTGAAAATTCTCTGTCAGCCGCCTACCCCACCTCTCATCTGCTGCCACTTTAGCATCACGCACAGCCCTTCTCGCTCTATTCCTCTTCTCCTTATACCTTTCATATGACATCTCATCCTTCCTCTGCAGCCACACTTCATATGCACGTCTCTTCTCAGCGACAGCCATACTTACTTCCTCGCACCACCATTCACTTCCTTTTCTTACACCACCACCCACACGTCTCACACCACACACCTCTTCTGCATGCCCCACCACAGCACTCTTAAACAACTGCCATTCCTCCTCCACGCTGCCATTTTCCCGATCTTTCACTGCGTTCCACTCATCTTTCAATTTCTCCTGATACTCTATCTTTTCTCTCTTTATCGAACTCACTCACTTTCAAAACCTCCCTGCCACACCTAACCCTCCTAGCTCTCATCCATCTCTTACCTACTCTTAACTTTCCCTCCACCAGGTAGTGGTCAGACATACCTCCACCCTCCCCTCTCAGAACTCTCACATCCAACAATCTTCCTATTACATTCCTAGACACAACCACATAGTCCATCAAGGCTCTATCAACAACCCTTCCACCCTCCTGTCTCACCCATGTATACTTATAAATATCTTTCTTCTCAAACAGCGTATTCCCAATCACCATCTCTCGCTCAACACACATCGCTATCATTCGTTCCCCATTTTCATTTCTTCCAGGCACACCATGCATACCAACTACGCCTTCAACTGCTACATTTCCCACTCTAGCATTCAGATCTCCCATCATTACCACATTCACATTCGCTTCAAAACTCTGCAGACACTCATCAACATCATTCCAGAAAGACTCCTCTTGTTCATCCCTTTCACTACCAGGCCCATATGCACTCACAAACACCCACAACTCACGTTCAAATTTCGCTTTCACCCACATCAGTCTCGATGACACCTCCTTCCATTCAATCACACATTGCTGAACTTCCGGACTCACTAACAAGGCCACACCTTCTCTTGCCCTTCCTCTATCAACACCTGACAATCTTCCATTCACACTTCCAAACATAGATTCCCCCTTCCCTTTCATCTTCGTTTCACTCAAAGCTAACACATCCAACTTTCTTCTCACAAACATTCTCCCAATCTCCTCCCTTTTAGCCTCAATCGTACTACATCCACGCACATTCATAGACCCAATCTTCAGGGTACGGGGATAACTCCATCCCCCATCCCCCATCCCTTTCTCATTAAAGAGAAGGTAAAAATACTCTCTTAAGCTCTTCCGAGAGAGAGAGAGAGAGAGAGAGAGAGGGATGAATGCGTGAATGAATGAATGACTCTCTCTCTCTCTCACATCATCCGATATTGTTCAACTTCTCTGAACTGACCGGCTCGGCAAAGGTCACTCACTGTGCCTGTACGTTTTAATTAGGAACAAAACCAGGTCAAGCTCTCAGTTACCTGCCTTTTCGCCGCGTCAGGTACGTTTACATATTTCACTCAGGGCAATATCAGACTATTTTAACTATTTTACCTGCGGAGGAAAACCCAAAGTCGTGATAATTAGCCCAGTCTAAAAGGTCTGGACTAACTATTTCACCTTTCCTCTAACTTGGCCTAAAATTGCCGTCTCTAACTCTCGAATGTTAAGTTCTAGCCAGAGACTGACGTTAGAATATGATGCTGATCACGAAGAGGTGCAGAAACTGGGCTGCATGAAATAAGTCGCATAAGAATGAAAATCTGGGCTTACTTAGGGCAAAAGAGCTATAACTGTTAATTCAGTTAATTCTAGGCTACGCAATGACCACTAGGTAATCTCAGGTAAAATTACTCTGCCAAAACCCAACATTCCTATGTGATTTTTATTTCTATCTCACACCAACTCATCGCAACATACCCTACCCTACCCTATCCTTTTGATTCCTACTTTGCCTCACAGCATCCCACTCCACTCTCTTCTACGCAGTCATACCCATCCTGCCTTACACCACCTCATCGTTACTTACCCCATCATTCAGTCTTTTATTCCACAGCATCGGATTCACATCATCTATCCTACCCCTCCACCACCCTGCCATGACCTACCTCAACCCACCGTATCTTAACCTACCCTCCTCACTAATGAGCCTGTTGCGGTTTCATTCCAGTGCTGAACTACGGAGTTAGAAAGCATATTATATACATACATACAGAGAGAGAGAGAGAGAGAGAGAGAGAGAGAGAGAGAGAGAGAGAGAGGATGCACGCATGCATACATACCTAACATACATACATATACTGTATACATAAGCATCTACCGGAAAATAAATGACTACGTAACAACACAAAATCACCAACGTAATTAAGAGATTATCCTGTCTTCCTTTCCTATTATTTTCTGTTCTTTCTATACCTTTCATCTGTTATTTTCTGTTCCTCAATGCCTGTTATCTTCTTGTGTTACTCCCTGCCCATGTTCTCTTGTTCTTCCCCTGCCAGAACTTCGGAGAACAACCTTACTTAATTACCTCGCTCTCCTTAGTTACACCCTTCCCTCTGCTCTCATTTCAAGTGTACATGTGGGGAGGGGTGACGTGGGGGGAAAGGGGTGGGGTTGGGGAAAGGGATGGGGTTGGTGGGGTTTGGGGAAGGGGTGGGGTTGGAGGCAGGGGTGGGGTGGGGGGAAATGGGTACTGTAGTTAAACGTGTTACAGCAGGTGCAAAAACTGGGTGCCATTCGGGAAGCAAGTGTTGAGGATGATACAGATGAAAGGAAAATGTGTGCAAAGCAATGAGTGAACGCAGCGAGAAAGCGGAAGAGGCAAACTTGTGGGAAGGGACGAAATTGCTGGAAAAGAGGATTACGGATCACGAAACTGAGTGGAATCTGGCGAAGAGAGAGAGAGAGAGTTGAGGATTCGCGTAGGGGAAGTAGTTGCAGGAAAGGATTAGCAGTGGTGGTTTGAGGAAGAGGGAGGAGTGGAAGTTGGCAAAAAACGGGTTGAGAGTTTGGCCGGAAGGGTAGAGTTGGCACAGAAATAAAAGCTAATGGACAGGGGTTAGGGTGCTGGAGAGGAGGATGAGAGACGGCAGAAAGGGGTGACTACGGCAGAGATGATAACAGAATAAGGTTGATGGAAAGGGGTTAGAGCTGAGGGGAAGGGGTTAGAGTTGGGGGGAAGGGGTTAGAGTTGAGGAAAAGGGATTGCAGCCCAAGTCAGAGTTCAGGGAAAGGGGTTATAGGTGACAGAAGGGAGTTACAGGTGACTTAAATGGGTCAGAGCTGGCGGAAAGGGACGACAATGTGTGGAATGGGTTAGAGCTGACGGAGAGGGCTTAAAGAGCTGAGCGATATGGGCTGGAGTTGACAGGAAAATGACGACAGGATAAAAGCATGTGTTGAAGGAAGGGGGAAAAAATATGTAGGGAAGGGGTTGCAAAATGACGGAATGGGGTGGGAAATGACAGGAAAGTAAAAAAATGTCGGAAAAGTGTGAAGGATGTCGGGAAATGGGTGAGAGGTGATGGAAAGGGGTGGGGTAAGGTAGTACCGGTGGGGGTAGGAAGGGGGTGGACCGAAGGCTGCAGTGGAAGGAGTACCAGGGGTTGGAGGGAGAGTTCCGGGGGTTGTATGGTCGTGGGGGGGAAGGTTACCGTGTTTGTGGCGTCTCAAGCATTTCCCCTTCACATCACCACCACTAGAAGCCCAGCGTGAGGCATTTATCCCTTGGTCTCCCGGCAACTGATGTGTCGCGTGAGGTTGGGGGATGAGAGGTGGGGATCAGGAGTGGGGAAGGGGAGTGAGGAAGGAGAGGTGGGGGGAGTGGGGAAAGGGAGATGGAGAAGAAGGGATGGTGTCGGGAAAGTGAGGAAGAGGGAGGACGTGGGAAATTGGAGTTCGGAAGGGTAGTGGAGGAGATGATACCTGAAGAAGGAAGTTGGGAGATGATAACTGAGGAAGAAAGTAGGGAAGTGGGGGATAGGAAATGGGGAAGGGAACTGGAAAAGTGATGGTGGACTGGAGAAGGCGTTCACCTATAATTCCCAACGAACCTGAGATTACCTGATGGTCCGTGTGGGGAAAGGGAGGTAGGGACTGGGAAAGATTATATGGGGAAAGGAGTGGGGGGAAAGGAGTGGGGGGAAAGGTGAGATATGGAGAAGAGGGAAAAGGAATGAGAGGTGGAAAAAAGGACGACATGAAAGGAACCGGAGTTGGGGAGAGGGGCAGGAAGCGGGGACACGAAGTGGGGAAGACGTGGGGGAAGGAGGTGTTGATCTCCCACGTTTCCAAAGAACTGTGAGATTACCTGATGTGTTCTGCTGGGATAAGAAAGTGGATGGAATGGGAAAGGAAGGGTAAGGTAGGGGAAGGGTTAGTGGAGAAAAAGGAAGGGAAGAGGGGAAGAGAAAGTGGGGAAGACGAAGGGAAGGGACGAGGGGATAGTAGAGTGGGGAAAAGAGACGAAGGAAAGGGAAGAGGGGATGAGAAAGTGAGAGGGGAAGGAATCATCTCGAGGGGAAGAAGTTAAAAAGAAGGCCAGGAAGAAGCTGTGGAAGAAAAAGAGTAAAGACGAAAAGAGGGGGAGAAACAGAAGACAAAGACTGGGGAAGAAGACGAAATGAAAAAAAAAAAAAAAAAAAAAAAAGCTGAAGAAGATGCGGAATGAAAAGAGAATGCTGGACTCGAAAATATAATAAGAGTAAAGAAGCATGACTGAAAACCAGAAGGGACATATAAAAAAATTTAGAGACAAGGAATAAAAAACGGCATTAGACGCAAGAAAAAAAAAAAAGAATAAAAAATACGAAGAGCAAAGAAGAAGGCTCGAGAAAATATTAAAGTGGAAACGAGAAGAAAAAGTAAAGAGAATATAAACATCAAAGACCAGCAAAAAAAAAAAAATACCCAAGACCAAGACCAGAAGAAAGAAAACGGAAACCAAAGAGAAAGGAGCAGGAGGCGGAGGAGGGGAAAAGAAAAAAAAAAAATGAGAGAATTAGAGGGCCAACTTTTTTATTTTCTCGGTTCCCCAGTCACTCAGATCCATAATTTCACACTGCTCTTGCCCGTCAACGAGATTCTTCACTCTATACCTCACGCCCGGCGACAAATTGCTCCCAGATTGTCACGTCATCTGAAACTTTGGACATTAAGGATTATAAACTTAAGGGGTGGCTGATTTTCCTCTATTTGTTTAAGCTCTCCTTCATGTTTGTTGGACTCCCTTCACCGTTCTCCTTCGTTCCTGCCATTTCCCTCTTTGCAGTTAATTGGTTTTCTTCCTCTTTTCTTCCTTTTCCTCAGAAGTATATTGATTTCCTTTACGGATGACATAATTTAGGGGACTGATTAAAGTTAGAAGAATACTGTAGACAAGAGGGGAATAATGGTGAACGTGAGAACTATAAGTAGAAATCTTACGTGGAAACCATTTATAAGAAGAAACTATACACCACTCCATACAACATTATAACTACTTTACGATGAAAATAAAAAAGTCACCAGACGGAAAGGGTTGCAAGTGGAAAACCTGAGAAGTGGGAACCTAAAAAGTGGAAAGAAATTAAGTGGAAGTCTTGAATGGAGCCTCAACGAAGTGGAAGTTTGGCAGAAATGATGGCAGGGGAAATTATACCTTGAGGAAAGTGGAACCATTGAAGTGGAAACCTTATAAGTCGAAAATCCTTGAAGGTGAAAAGCCTTGAACTGTACAGGCTTTAAAATGGTAAATCATCAAAGTGTAGACCCAAAAAGTGAAAATCCTTGAGGTGAAAATTCTCCCCCTAGAAAATCCTTGAAGTGAAATCCCTAAAATGGAAAGCCCCTGAAATGAACAATCCCTGAGGTGGAAAATTTCCAAGTGGACACCTTGAAGCGTTGGAAATGCTTGAAGTGAAAAATTCTCTAAGTGAAAAATCCATGAAAAGAAAATTCCCCAAAGAGCAAAATCCCTTTAGTGAAAATTCCTCGAGGTGAAAAATCCTGGAAGTGAAAAAAATCCTCGAAATTAAAAACTAACTCGAAATGAACAATTCTCGAGGTGAAAAATCCCTAGTGAAAAATCCCTGAAGTGAAAAACAATCGAATAAAAAAATCCTCGAAGAATCCTCAAAGTGAAAAATCCCTGAAGTGGAAGCGTAGTCGAAGTGACGGAAGTGGAAATTATGCCTTTGAGTTTATTACCGGCGTGGGCTAGGCTGGAGGAGGAGGAGGAGGAGGAGGAGGAGGAGGAGGAGGAGGAGGAGGAGGAGGAGGAGGAGGAGGAGGAGGGGAGGAGGAGGAGGAGGAAGGGCTGCCTGTGGGGTAGTCTAAATGAGTTACTTGAGAAAATTAACTTTTTAAAATTTATAAGGTCATAATTTATGCCGCTATAATATATTCAGCAAGAGATGGAACACGAGGAGAGAGGGGCATATATAATGGTAGTTTATATCTTTTTACGTCTTGGCTATGAGTAATTTATTCTAGGACAGTTAGTTAAAAATGTAAACTGTGTAAATTGTTTTAGTCTCAGCTTTACAGAACTTTTTCATCTTTGTATATATCCGATTTATGACAGACTGGATACCCAGTTTCCTGACACCCAGCAGTCCTCCTACGCGTCATAAATTGTGGCACACACCTTCACATATCACCGCCTAAACACTCATACCCACCGTCCGTACTGAATACTTACTAGGATTGTCTCAGTGAGGAGTGAAATCAAGGTCCTAACGGAGGTGTTTTTTAGATGTCGGAGTACCTTGAGCACCAAGGCTGTCCGTCAGTCACTATGTATTTTCGGAAACATGGTGGTCGACTTCCGTGATGTTATCCAAGCCTAATAATAGGGTCCTGATGATCCCGCATCTCGCACTCGCGTATTTGCTATAACATGTAGGTCAAAATCCTAGTCATATCTTTATTTTATGCGTTCCTTCTTCATCCGACACTTTCTTCCTCGTCCTCTTCCTCTATTTTTTTCCCCCTACTCCTCCTCCTCCTCCTCCTTCTCCTCTCCTCTCCTCGCGCCCCTCTTCCCCTCAGTAAGGGCCCTTGACGCCAACTTTCACAGCTTTATTAGTTCAAGGAAATAACATTGTTGCTGCCAGGTGCCTTTGTACTCCCCCTCCTCCCCCACTCTCAGAGATTCCTAGGCCTACAATAAGCATCCTTAGAGATTCCTTTAGCCTACACCAGGTAACATAGGCCTACACCACTGACAGCCCGGTATTATTAAGCACACAATATACCAGGTATATTACGTCTATACCAGGTACCGCAAGTCAGCACCAATAACAGTAAGGGATTATTAAACACGCAATATACCGGGTGTAATACTGACATACAAAGCACCATGAACCAATACAAATGACACTTAGGAATTATTAAGCACACGATATACCAGGAAAATACCAGGAAAACTGTCTCGAACAAGTACCAATGACACTCTGATGACGAGATGGCAGTAAAAATGAAATGAAAAAGACATCGTATTGAAAGACTGATGATCAAAGTAATATATCAAAGAATATAAAGACTGAAAAAATGCAAGACAAAAATGACTGATTTCTAGTAACTTTATGTAATTCACTTCAGACAATTGGGTGAAGGATGTTGTAAGGAATATTTGTCACTGAAGCAGAATGAGAGGAATATCTGAGAAGTATACTTGAGAGAACCAGTGTGTGTGTGTGTGTGTGTGTGTGTGTGTGTGTGTGTGTGTGTGTGTGTGTGTGTGTGTGTGTGTGTGTGTGTGTGTGTGTGTGTGTGTGTGTGTGTGTGTGTGTGTGTGTGTGTGTGTGTGTGTGTGTGTGTGTGTGTGTGTGTGTGTGTGTGTGTGTGTGTGTGTGTGTGTGTGTGTGTGTGTGTGTGTGTGTGAGAGAGAGAGAGAGAGAGAGAGAAAAAAAATAATGATGATAGGGTAAAGGTTTTGTAATTCGCAGAGAGATCACCTTTGGATGAAGAGGAAAGAAGAGAAAGGAGGGAAGAAGGAAGACGGAGGAAGGAGAAGGAAGACGGAGGAAGGAGAAGGAAGGAGGAAAAGGAAGGATGGAAAACGAAGAGGGGAAGGAAAGGGAGGAGGGAAATGAGGTAAGAGAGAGGGGAAAGCGCAAGGGTGGAAGAGAGGAAAAGAGTGAGGAAGGGGAAGGAAGGGAGTGCCTAATGAAGAAGAGGGTGACATGAACAAGACCGAGGGAGAAGATGAAAGGGATTTAGAGAGGAGAAATGAGATTAGAGAGAGTCTGAATCTCTCTCTCTCTCTCTCTCTCTCTCTCAAAACAAGGTAGAGGTTTATCGGTCCTGACGTGGGAATATCGGGGAATTGATTGCAACCTTGTAATTTATTTGACCTAAGATCAAAGAAGGGTTGGGATGTATGGTGGTGACGGCTAGGGGAGTGTAGGGGATGATGATGATGATAATGATGATGATGATATGAGATTACAGAATAAATCGTTGCAGAGAATAGGTTATGCACTGTCATTAAAAATATTTGTAACAGGTGGAGCAGACTGAAATGGAAAGCGAATTTAGACCAGAAATATGTCTCGAATGCGGAACACCAAAAAGTTTTAAACATTTTTAATCCAATATATTCCAATCAAATACAGCTAAAGTTCATCCCAAAACCTGAATGTAAGACAGGGTTAAATTCTGATATTGCGCTCGGTTAAATCAAGTCCTGCTCGATAATTTCAACCTCTTCCCTTACCTTTAAAATCCTGAAGGTAATTTAATAGCATCTCAAAATATCAAGGTATGTTTCCCTTGGCTTCAGAGTCTTCAAGGTAATCCATCAACCTGACACTTCCTTTATTTCAGGTATAATGAAGAGGATCCGAGACGATGGAGGGGGATGGAGAGGGGAACTGGGAAATGGGGAAAGGGAGGGGAAGGGGGACTGGGAGGGGGACTGGGAGGGGGTGGGAGAGGGGGAGGGGAAGGGGGAGGGGGAGGGGGGTAGTTCACACGCCTATCTTCGGTGATTAAATGTCAACAGTCTCTTACATCAGTGGTTATACTTGACGGAGGAGGAGTATGGAGACGAGACGAGACGAGACGAGACGAGAGAGAGAGAGAGAGAGACACACACACACACACACACACACACACACACACACACACACACACACACACACACAGCTTATTAACACGGTAATTAGTCTAACCCTGCATGTGACAAGCCGTGAAGAAATATATACAGTATACTGTTCACACAAGTCCATCCACTCTCACCACTTGAAACAAACACTTCAGAGAACAGTATTATATCTAGTAAATATCTTGACTACGTGGACGTCTTTCTAGTATACATTATAGAGCCATTACTAGACAATTTATAAGATTTACAGGAGATTCTTCAAACTAGAGAGGTTAAGATAGGCTTACTTAACACCTTAGCTACAAAATATTCAATACAGGCTGAAGCATATCATTTAATTTTCTTTTTCACTTTCTTTTCTCTTTTTCGACTCTGGGTTTGTCATGATGAATTGTTCCCGAGGGCCCAGTAATTACTCTACATGTCATTCACCTTCACATGTCACCGCATCGGCTTTAACACCTGTCATCCGCACTGAATAAATGGGTAAAATCTCGACACGCCATCTACTTTCATCCCAGCCTCACCATTTTTCACTCTCTCTCTCTCTCTCTCTCTCTCTCTCTCTCTCTCTCTCTCTCTCTCTCTCTCTCTCTCTCTCTCACTTCTCCATCCCTGCAACCTCACTACACCAACCCCACACCCTCTCTCCCGGAACCCACGATCTCCCAAACCCTCCCTTTCCATCCTTCCCTTCGACATCCCCCTATTTAAACCCAAACCAAACCATTTCATCCCACACATCCTCCCTAACTCCAACCATCCCTACACTCCCTCTCCAACCTCAGTCATCACTACAACCCCCACTTCTCCCTCCCCGTCCCTTCCCCTAAATAAAACTCAACTCCCCCCACCTCCACGACCCCCCACCCCACACCTGAACACCAAAACCACCAACCTTAAATCCTATACTCCCTTTCCAACCCCATCTATCCCTACCTTTCCTCTCGAACTTCCATCCCCACATTTTTTTCTCCAATCCATCCATCCTCAAAATTTCTCCAATCCTCACACCCTTCCTCCCACATTCCCTATTCTTTCACACACATCACAACCACACCTGCTGCTGACGTCTTCCCCCAAAACCTCAACCTCTTTTCCACTCCACCCCTCCCCATCTCCTTCTCTCCCGATCTCTCCCAACCTCTTTCTCTCCCTATCCCGCCCCACTTCTTTCCCCATCCCGCCCCACCTCTTTCTCTCCCTATCTCCCCCACCTCTTTCTCTATCCATCCCTTCCCCTGACTAAACCTCGACACCCACCGCTTTATATTTTATGGAGCGGGTGCATAAAATACCCATAACTGCGCTCCGCTACATGTGCGCGCGGCCTCCCAGTTCAACAAAACATGAAATTCATATGACATCGATTTAAACCGCGGACTATAGCGAATCACTTATGGCGGGACCTCCAGCGTTCTTCAGCATGAGGGATTCTGAGCTCTACAGAAGGGAGAAACTAGGGTCCTTCTTACACAGCGAGGGCGGGGAAGAATCTCGCATCTAGAGGTTCATTTGGCTGTCATTATCGATGGGCCGCAAAGACTATATCAACCTCAATGCGCCACGGGTTTTGGTAGGGGGAGGGGAAAGAATTTTTGAAACGGCGACAACGGTGAAGCATTTGCCGGCCGCCCCCTCGCAACACTCCGGACGTATGGACCGTGCAACACAAAATAGCAAGTCGTGTGTTAAGAAGCTGAAGGCAGGACAATTCGTGGGTTTCCTAAATTTTTTCCCTTGTTGGTTCCGTGTATGTTCTCCCCTTGTGTTTTCTTGTGAGACTTTTATTTTTTGCATTCAACACAAATCGCAATTCATGTGCTGGGCGGCTAAAGGCTGGGCAATTCGTGAGTTCTGTATTAGTATTTTTGCCTTATACAGTATTTCTTTGTGAGAAAATTCGTTGGTTTCATGTATTTTTCCTCTTTTATTTTCTTGTGAGGCTTTTTATTAGTGCGTTCAATACAGTTTGCATGTCGCGTGTCAGACGCTGATGGAACGATATTGAACTGGATTTCTTTTTTTCTTGTTCCAATTTTTGTTGGACATTTTCTGACATATGTGAATTAATTTGGCAGATATGCCACGTACTTATTTGTCTGACGCGCACAGATCTGATGAGATTATTCAGAACTTTGTTTCTCCAAGATTTTTTTTCATTTTTCACAAGCTACCGAAACCAAGGCATTTCGTAGTCTTCGTAGCGTCTTGCATGCTTACCCAATATTTTCTTGCGGGCATTTCCTTTTGGTCTTATTATTACTGCACTTGCTTCTGGTACTTTTTGTCTGATTATACAAGGAGCTTTGAAAGTTGGAAAGCTTGTATGCTTATCTGGTCCACTCCAAAAGTTACCTGATTGGGTTTGTTCGTCCCCTTGTAACCTAACACAACATAATCTATCCAATCGAACCTAAACTCCTTTGCTTACCTCTCTGGCTTCCTTTTCTTGGCCTCCCCTGCCTCCGTCCTCTCTACCTGCATGTCTACCTCTCTTGACTACTTCACTGTTCCCGTACCTGCTAATATGTCCTGCCTGCCATGCCAGGCTTGTGCTTTGGCTGTTCTGCTTGTTTCCCTGCGTCATTTTGACGATCTGCCTACTCAGCTGTCATAAATTCTGCGTAACTCGCTCTGATGCTCTGCCTATTCTTTCTTCCTCTCCACTCTGCCTCTGGTGCTCTGCCTACCTCGCCTGCCTACCTGCCTAATCTGCCTCCGGTGTTCTGCCTACACTGCTTGCCTGCCTACTCTGCCCCCGGTGTTCTGCCTACCCCGCCTGCCTGTTTGCTCGCCTCACTTCCTCTGGTCTTCTACCTATTGTCTTTCTGCCTACCCTGTCTCTGGTGCTCTGCCTGCCTGCCTGCCTCCCAATATAGAGTCTCCATCACCAGTTATCCGTCAGTGAATATTTATGGGCATTTTTATACCCAGCCGAAGTAGGCACGGGGACCTCTCAATCAGGCTAATGTTGTGTGTGTTGGAGGCCCTCTTGTATTCTCTCTCTCTCTCTCTCTCTCTCTCTCTCTCTTCACCTTTTATTCATTCACCTTCTCCTTTCCTTTACTCTTCCATACTTTCATATCCCCCTTCCTCTTCTTTTAGCTGTTCCCCCTCCTCTTATACTTCTTATCCACGTACCTACCTCTTTCTTTTCTTTTCATCCTTCCTTTCTCCATTATCCTTTATTCATTCATCCAATCATTCATCTCCTTGAACATCCATTTCTTCCTTCCTTCCTTTCTCCCTCTATTACCTTCTTTCATCCTCTGTTTACCTCTTCACACACGTTAACATCTGCTTCCTCCTCCTCTTTTCCTCTTCCTCCTTCCCTCCAGCGTTTACCTCCTGTTCCCTCTTCCTCTTTCCCTTCTCTCCTTACCTCTTCCTCTTCCTTCTTCCCTCCTCTCTTTACCTCCCCTTCCTCCTCCTCCTCCTCCTCCTCTTCTTTCCTCCTTCCCTCCTCTCCTTACCTCCTTCACACCCTCATATCTCCACTCGTGCCAAATCCTCCTACCAACTTCTATATTTTCCTCCTCTTCATCTTCTCTCCAGAACCGCTCTCCTTCACTGCCCTTCCTCCCTCCTTCCTTCCTTCCTTCCTTCCTTTCGTCTTTTTCTTGATTGTTTCCTTTATCCTCTCTCTTCCTTATCTTTATTCTGTATTTTTATTCGTCTCATTACCTTTCCTTGCTTTATTAACTTTCCTTTCTCTATTTTATCACTCTTGCTGGTATATTTAATGACATGTCTGATTATACTTCCCTGTTTTGTTAGAACTACCAACATCCTCCTAATACTCTTCCTGTTCCTCTTGCTCCTCATCCTTCACTTTGCTATTTTCTTCTTCTCCTCCTCCTCCTCCTCCTCCTCCTCCTCCTCCTTGCTTTATTATCTTTATCTCAGACTCGGACAACATGAGTACAAGGCTTCTGTAATAAACAATATCGAATGTACTATCAGGTATGTGGTAGTTGCCTTTATTTTGCACTCATTTGTACTCCCTCCCCCACTTTCTCCCTCCCCCCCCCTCTCTCTCTCTCTCTCTCTCTCTCTCTCTCTCTCTCTCTCTCTCTCTCTCTCTCTCTCTCTCAGGATACAGTTTCCCTTAATTCCATGGCAGTTTTAACAGCGGTTGAATTATGGAGGCGCCCTCAAGGAGATAGAGGGAGGGAGGGAGGGAGGGAGGGAGAAGGAAAGGAGGGAGAGAGGGAGGGCGGGAGGGAAGGAGAAAGAAGAAAAAGTGGAGGAAAAGAGTAGAAGGAAAAGGAGGAAAGTAGGGAAAATACAAGGAAACGAGGAGAGATAATAAGGTAAAGAAGAAAAGGGAGAAAGTGTGAAAGAAGATAGAAAATAAAGAAGAGAAAGGGAATTAGGAGACACAGACGGAGAAAGAGAGATGGGAGAAAAAGAGAAAAGAGAAAGAGAGAAGGAAGAGAGAGAGATGGGAGAAGAGAAAGAGAGAAAAGAGAAAGAGAGAAGGAAGAAAGAGAGATGGAAGAATGAGGGAAAGGAGAAAGAGAAAGGAAAGGGAGGTTGAGAGGGAGATGGGAGGAAGAGAAGAGAGGAAACGAGGAGAAAAGGGAAAATTAATGAGGAAAATTATAAGATACAGAAGAAATGAAGAGAGGACCGAGGAAGTGAGAGAGAAAGAATGCAAGAATGGAAAAAAATGAAGGCTGAAGGAGTAGAGATGAAGGAAAGCAAGCTGGAGGGAAAGGAAATGACCGAAGGAAAAGGGAGGAGAGAAGGGAAAAACGTAAAGGTGGGGGAAAATCACAGGATGAGACACGAAGGAGAGGAAGTAGAATCATATAGTAGGATGGAGGAGCTATGGAGGAAATGAAAGGAAAAAGGGAGAAATGAAGGAGAGAATTTGGGAAGGAGGAAAGGAAAGGATGGAGGGAGGATGGAGGAAAATAAGAAATAGTGAAGGAGAGGTAGGGAAAAAGGCGCAGGAAACTAAAATGCATGGAAGGACAGATGAAGGGAAAAAGCAGGAGAAAATGGTGGAGAAAAGGAACAAAGGTGGATAAAAAAAAAGGGGGAAAGAATGGAGGAAAAATGAAGGAAAGGAAGCAAAAAACAAAAACGGAAGGAAAGAGGAAAAATGGAAGGAAAGTCATATTAGGAAAGGAGGGAGGAATAAGAGAGGAATGGTTATTTAAAAAAAAAAATGGGTAGTGGAGAAAATGAGGGGGAGAAAGATTAAAGGGAGGAAAGGAGGAACACAAACAGGAAGTAAATTAAAGAAAAAAAAAGATAGATCAAAAACTGGAACGAGAGAAATGAAAATAAAGAATGAAAAGGAGTCAAGACAAAATGACAATGCTTAAATGCTGGATGAAAGAGGGAGGAAGGAAAAGGAAAAGAAAAAGGTAGGAAGAGAGAGAGAGAGAAATCTTATGTTGAAAAGATCAGATGAAGTCTTGAATGCCCGCAGGATAATTCACGATGATGGAAGAGGGGGAAAGTGGGGGAGAGTGGGGGAGAGGGGTGGAAAAGAGGGAGAAAAGACATGGGAAGGAGTGAGGGGGGATGGATGGAGTGAGGGAGGGGAGAAGGAGTGAGGGAGGGGAGAAGGAGTGAGGGAGGGGAGAAGGAGTGAGGGAGGGGAGAAGGAATGATGGATGAGGGAAGGATTGAAGGAGAAGAGAAGGTTTGAGGGAGAAGGGAAGAGAGGGCGAGATTAGGAAGAAAGAGGGAGGGAGGGACGTAGACACGAAGGAGTGAGAGTGAGGGAGGAGGGAGAGAGAGATTAAGGGAGGGAGGGAGAGAGAGATTAAGGGAGGGAGGGAGAGAGAGAGTGAAGGAAGCAGTGAGGGAGGATGGAGGGAAAAGGAGTCTTCTAAAGTCTGACTCATCCAGAATCTTTTCCTCCTCCGTCTCTCTCTCACTCCCTACCTCACTTTTTTTCGTTCTTTCCTTCCTGTCTCTCTCTCTCTCTCTCTCTAAATTTGTCTATAGCCATGTTAAGACTGCTGGAAGCTTATTTTTCTCCTCATATCTCTCTCCTTATACCTTTTTCCCCCTACCACTTTCCATTCCTCTTCTCACCACTCTTACTCCCCATCACTGCTACTCCCTTACCCAGTTCCATTCTTCCCCTCCCCACATCAGTCTCTCCATCAGAATATCAGTCTCTCCATCCCTTCCCTCTCTTTCCCTCCTCTCCCCATATATCCTCCCCACTATGTCCCCGCCCACCTCCTTCCCCTCCCCGCCACTGCCACCCAACCTGCAATAACTACATCAGGGTGTTGTGTTTGCTGACGAGTTTTTCCAGTGTTTAAACAATGGAATGAGTTTTGCTGGGGGAGGCTGGACTGGATGTGAAGAGGCCTGGATGATTGGTGTGGGTGTGGGAGAGTGAAGTTGAGGATCTGGGTATGTATGCTTAATGTGGGATTATATAAGCTCGTTATTACATGCTGTAGTGTGGTAGCGGCGGAATACAGGAGAATGCAACCTTAATCACTCATAAACATGCTATCAGGTGTTGCAAGTAATGACCAACAAACAATTTTAATCACTTATGAGACCCAGAGTTATGGTTTACCTCAGTCGCTCCACTTCTTGACAGTTACAGATCTCTAACAGCGAGTCAATCAACTACAAACTATTTCCATTCCAATTTGCTGCACTGCTTTTCACCCTCCTAGATGCTCCGACCTCTTCTCTGCATAGTATGTGTTTACAATTATAATCGTCATCAAACTTATCCTTACCCAAGAAAAAAAAAAAAAAGGATGAGGTAGGATCCACACTGGTACACATGAGAATATATCGCCTCCCTCAAAATGAAAATAAATATCTAACCTTGACATCATCTATCAGTCCATCACCAATTCCGCCATACCTAAAAAGAAATATATATATATATATATATATATATATATATATATATATATATATATATATATATATATATATATATATATATATATATATATATATAAAGAAAAAGATCACTAAATCATATATTGAGGATAAAGGTCACAAAACATACAAGAAAATGAGGCAAAATTCCAATCATGAATGTATCCGAGGTAATTATTCCCAGCCCAAAAAGATTTATATTTCATACAGATATTAAGCATGTAGAAATAAATGTGGATATGTAGAAATAAATGGAATTAATAAAGCAAAAACGCACCACACACACACACACACACACACACACACACACACACACACACACACACACCTTTTCTTACGAGTATTTAACAGCATATGGCTCACTCTCATTTCCCTTTTTTTTTTTTTTCACTCCTCCCCCCTTTCCCCTCCTTCAACTCCACTTCACCAAAGAAAGCAGGGCAGGTAAGGGTAGGACAACGGATGGCCGGGCAGGGCAGGACGGGACCAGGGAAGGCAGGGCAGGACAAGGGGACTCAAGGTAAGACAGAGCAGAGCAAAGAAAGGTTGGCCACGGCAAGGAAAGGCAGTGCAAGGCATGGAAGGCCGGGGACGCCAGGACAGGGGAGGGCAGGGAAGGACGTGAGTTAGCCGGGTCTTCTTAGGGAGTAAAAGTGTGGGGGAGTTATGAGGGCAATTAGTGAGCGGCGGGGTAAGTTAGTAGGGGAAAATACACGAGTGCTAGGGAAAATATACCGCCAGGGAGATTATGCCTGTGTTACGACCCAACCCCCACTCTGTCAACTGGGGAGGGGGGGGTTAAAAGATGAGTGGGGGTGAGGAATGAGGGGGAGGCCGGAGGATGAAGAAGGAAGATGAGGGAGTGGGTAATGGGAAAGGAAGGTAGAGAGGTGAGGATAAGGAGGTAGGGTAGAAGATGGGGATGGATGGAAGGGTGAGATGAAAGGAAAATCTGGAAAAAAGTAGGGGTGGAAGGCTGGGTGAGGAATGGAGATGTGGAGGCCGCAGAATGGGAATAGATGATGGAAAAGCAGGAGGATGAGAAAGATGAGGGAGCTGAGTGATGAGGAAAGACATGGGGACGCTGGACGAGGAGGATAAGGATAGGTCAGGGTGACGGGTGGGCGAGAGGGGAAAAGTTGAAGGAGGGATGGAATAGGAAGAAAGAGGAAGGGAACGGGAATAAAAGAGGAAGGGGAATGGAACAGGAAGCTAGAAGGAGATGAGAGAGAAACTGGAAGACTGGCCGAGAGGGTTATTTTGATGGTCATGGGTAATGGGGTTGGAGAGACGAAGGGCTGGTGAAGGGGAGAGGGAGTGGAAGGAGGGTGGAGAGGAGATGAACAAGGAGGGGGAGGGAAAGGAGAAGGAACACATCAGATGAGCGAAAGATAAACGGGGAGCTAGGAGATGGTGTGCTGAAATGAAAGAGGTAAGAAGAAAAAGATAAAAAAAGGAGAAAAACAATCCGGAGAGGAGCTGGTTGGAGAGAGGGGGAGATGGTTGGAGAGAAAGAGATGGTTGGAGGGAGAGATGCGTGGAGGGAGAGATGCGTGGAGGGAGAGATGCGTGGAGGGAGAAATGTGTGGTGGGAAATAATTTTGTTGAAGGAAAATGGATATGTTCAGGCACACATAGGGGAGTATATTTCATTCAGACACCCAAAACTTACCTTATTCTGGTTACTGCTGGAGGTTTTTGGTGCTACTGAAATGTCCCTGAGTGTAAATGGACTGCAGTCTGTCTTGGATAATACACAATAACCAAATCCCAACTGAAAATCTGATATCTGGTTACCTACAGACTACAGTATTTTCTTCATCTGTAGGAAGTACCCAAGTCTACTCAGATATACACGGAGAGGATGAATGAAAAGGACAGTAGGGGAGAGGACTGATAAACATTTGGAAATGATGTAAGAAAATAAGAAATGTGACTGCAAAGGGGAGATGCTGGGAGGGGGAGGGGGAGGGGGAGAATGAAAGATGAGAGAGTTGGGGTAGAACAGGATGTGAGTATGACCGGATCAGTGTTTATGTTGCTGATACTCATGTTGTATTTACTGGCTAATTTTGGTTTTTGTTCCATGGAGTTACTGTATTCACTGGTTGGTCTTTGGCTGCTGCTGTTGTGGGGACGGTAGTTGTTGTTGTTGCTAGTGTATTTTATTAGACTTCAAACCTTTGTACTAATTTCTACGTGTTCTATAATTTCCATGCCATCTTTTATTTCTAGAGAACTGTAATTCATTCCACTTTCATCAACAGGTACATTAATCTCCCACCCATATTTTCTCACCCAGTCTTTTGCTTCTATAATTTTTCTCACTAAATTTCGTCAACAGCTTCTATAATTTTACGTACTAATTTCAATCTTTTCCATAATCTTGTCCACTAAATTCTGTCCTCCTTTCAAGAACGTCGCTACATCTCCGTCCGCACCCCTCCTTCCCCGCTCCTTCAAGTCTCCACATAAATTTAATTACCAAGTACCCTCGTCAAACCATCGAGGTAAAAGGAAGAAAAAAAAAGGCAAAATTATGTCCTGGGGTAAAAATGGGCAAATTATGTCTACCAAATTCCCTCCCAGTGACTTTATATTTCTTCCCCATGTATTTCCAACTTTATTCCCCCTTCCCCTCAGTTTTTATCCCCAGCTCTGAGGCAATTTATTTCAGTCGTGCGTTTCCATCTTGAAGACATTTTTACCCCGGTCTCCTTCCGTTTTCCCTAGCTTTTTTTCCCCTTACCTTATTTTTTCCCCTAGATTTCTCTCCCTCCCTCCCCTTCCCTCCCTGCCTCTAGCTCTACCTCTTCCTCTATGAAATTTATGTCACGGAAATATCTTAAATTTTATCTAACCTACTTTTCTCCTTTTTTTCCTCTCTCTTGAACATGAAGGTAATTTTTTCTTCTTGTTACGTCCTACTCTATCCTCTGTTTTTATGTCCCAATCTTTATCAATTATTGTCACTTAACTGCTCTCTCTCTCTCTCTCTCTCTCTCTCTCTCTATTTCCTCTCTAGCAACCTCTTCCCCCTCCCCTTGTCGTCCCCCTTCCCTCCCCACTCCATCATCTTTACTCCTCCCTTCCTTATTCCCCATTTTTTCCCCTCCCTTCCTCTTCCTCCTCAAAAACAGTACTTTCCCCACTAGCCTCCCTCTCCATCTTTTCTCCCTCTTCCCCTCCCCTTTCCCCTCCCCCTCCCCTCCGCTTCCTCCCTCAGGTACATCACAGCTTAACATGCACTCCCGAGGTAATTAGTCTAATGAGATCGTTAATTACATCATATTTCAGGCTACTTTTTTTCTCCCTTCCTCCGCTCTCTCTCTCTCCCTCCTTCTCTTTCTCTTCCTCTCCTTCGCCCTTCCTTTCCTTTCTAGTTCTTCTCCCCCATTCCCTTCCACCTCTCTCTCTCTCTCTCCCTCTCTCGTAATATCCAAAGGCACTTCATAACAGCGTCGGGTACAGTTTATTAGATCTCTCTCTCTCTCTCTCTCTCTCTCTCTCTCTCTCTCTCTCTCTCTAATGAATAATGTTTGCATAATGAAGTGTGCCAATGTGACGTAAGGTGTGCTAATGAACAGACACGTGTGCTCTTATTTATCACATCAAATCAGCTAATTATCAGATTCAAATTTTTATGCCTAATTAGTGAGGGTTCGATATTACCTTATTACATATTCCTTTATTAATCTATTTGCTTATTTATCTTATTTATCCATTCCTTGCATTTATGATTACTTTTACGATATTTATTTATTATTATCATCAGAACATTACTTAAGCCATTACTTTAGCGGTTCATATATTTCCTGTAAATTCTTCCCTCTCCAATGCACCCCCTCCCCTCTCTCTCTCCCATACACTCCCCCTTTCTCTCCCATGCACTCTCACTCTCCCCATGCACTGTCTCTCTCTCTCTCTCTCTCTCTCTCTCTCTCTCTCTCCCATGCATTCTCCCTCTCCCCCATGCACTCTTTCCTTCATGAACCTCCTCTCCCATGCACTCCCCATCTCTCCCATGCACTCCTTTCCCCCATGCATTCTTCCCTTCCCATACATTCTCCTTTTTTCCCCATTCACTTCCCCTCTCACCCATGCACCCCCCCTCTCCCATGCACCCCCCCTCTCCCATGAACCCCCCCTCTCCCATGCACCCCCCCTCTCCCATGCACCCCCCTCTCCCATGCATTCCCCTTCTCCCATGCACTCCCCCTTTCCCAAGAACTCCTCCTCTCTCCCAAGCACTCCTCTTCTCCCATGTAATTCCCCTCTCTCCCATATACTCCAAGTTCTAGTAACACGTATACGACATTACTGATTTTTGCAAAGGCCTCTCATATTGAAGGGCTTAATGTGGGCAATATCTCAACCCAACATCCTGAAAAGCTAATAATGAGCAAAATAAATGTGTTTGGAAATAGGCAGAATAAACGAAAAACATCACAGCAAAAGAGTTAAGCAGACAATAATTTTTCTTTAACACTTGTACTACGAGGATATCTATTAAATATTTTTCATGAAAAATCCAGAAGAATTTACTCAGCTTAGGGAGAGCTTTCGAACTGGATGGGAACACTCCTTTACTACAAAAAGCCGTTCCATAACTGAATAAAAATCATCCAGCGTACGCAATAATAAAGTACTGTTTATCGTCTTACTTTTTCTAGTTCATTCATGCAACCTTTTTATCACCAGTTCTCTCATATCCCTTCTATTCTCTGTCCCTTTACTCTCCCACTACCTTTCCTTCTCCTAAAACTCAATCACCTATCCTCCTCCTCTCTTCTCTTCTCCATCATGTCCTCCTTCTCCTCTCCTCTCTTCACCATCTACCCTCCTCCTTACCTCCTCCTCTCCAATCTTCAGTTGCACCGTTTACAGTATCTTCCTCCTCTCCTCTCCTCTCTCCATCTACACCCTCTAACCCTCTCCTCTACTACTCTTCCACTCCTCTTTCCATCTACCCAGTCCTTCTCCTCCTATTCTATCCTAGCTCCATCTACACCTCCTACCCTCATCTCCCCGACCTCCTCCTGCTTCCCTCGCAACTTAACTTATTTAAATTGCGGAGGGCGGCTGCCATATACCATGCCACCCCCGTAAAACCCCGACACTCATGGCCCTACCTCCACTCGTGTATCACAGGCCCACGCAAACTTATTCGCTACAACATTTACCCACTCTTCCCGTCTCTAATTGTGGCGCGGTTTTTGACACTAAAGTTAATTGTTTATGGGCCAGCGAGGTTATGAGGGGATTAATGTGGGGGTCTGAGTTGTGGGGAGTGGCGGAGATTTTGGTGTGAAGGTGGGGGGATTGTGGTGTTGGGGTGGGGAGGATTTGTGATGGGAGAAGGGGTGTGGGATGATGCTGGAATGGGAGTGGGAGTATGGGGAAGGTTTTGGAGTGGGAATCGGGGTGAGGGAGGGGGAGATTTTGGAGTGGGAGTCGGGGTGTGTGGGAGAGATTTTGGAGTGGGGTGGGGGAGAGTTTGGGAGCTGGAGAAATTCTGGAATGATGGTGGGAGAGATTCTGTGAGGGGATGGGGGAGATTGGAGTGCGTGTGGGCGAAATTTCCGAATGTGGGTGGGGAGTGTTTTGGAGCGGGTTGAGATACTCTGGTGTGGGTGAGGGGAGATATCTCGGAGAGGGGTGGGGGAGATTTTGGGGAGGTGGTAGGGAAGATTTGGAGGTGAGGGTGGCAGTGAGGGTGGGGTTGGTAGGTGTGGGATGTGTCCAAGTAATGGCGATTAGAGGATAGGTTAGTTACAGTGAATGAGAGAAATGGAAATTTAATGAGAAATAGTACAGGGATTTAAGGAGCAGACTTAAAATTAATAATGGGATTTAATGAGGATTTAATACTGGGATTTAATAAGGGGATTTAATAATGGGACTTAATAAGGGGATTTAATAATGGGATTTAATGAGGGGTTTTTAATAATGGATTTTAATGATGGGATTATGAAGGATGAATCTATGGGTGTGTGGTGTGGATGGGATTAATGGCTGTGGGGTGTGTTTAAGGATGGATACTGAGAGGGTAGGTAGGTTACGGTGAAGGGCTGTGAGGGAGATATTAATGACGGGATCAGATGAGGGAGTGTAATGAGGGGATTTAATGGTAACTCTGGGATATTGGCAAGAAGGAACACTGGGAAGGTAGTCTGGCTGTGGTTAATGACTAGGTGAAGGAAATGAACAAGGGGATTTAACAGGGGGATTTATTTGGATTTAAGCTATGAGGGAGTGGAGGGAGGGGTTGGCAGCTCTGTGTTGGGGTATATACAGGTAAGGGGATTGAGGTGGGAGGCTGGTTACTGATGGAATTTAATACGGATATTTATAAAGGGGGGTTAAGTTACAGGGATGGAGTTAGAGGGGGGATGCGGGAAGGTGGTTGTTGGTGGCTGTGGTGGTTATTCAGGCACGGGTATTAGAAGGTGTGTGTGTGTGTGTGTGTGTGTGTGTGTGTGTGTGTGTGTGTGTGTGTGTGTGTGTGTGTGTAATACCGTGACATGTGGTGTGGATATGGTATGGTATAGAAGCGTGGAATGGGTATGGGTGTTGGAGGTACAGGCATGAATATTTTATAGGACAGGTGTGGCATGGGTGTTCGGAAGTATATTCAAAAGATTTACGGAGTCCTACGCCAATATTACGAGGGAAATGAGAAGATCTGTATAACCATTAGCTCCCCCTTTCCCCATTCCTCCATTTCGTGGGGGGGAGAATCGGCATGTCTGTCTGCCTGTGTCCACAGTCATAAAACTGCTACTACGCAACTGAACATACTGTAATGGAAGTTGACGTGCAGACAGATTTGGCAAACCCGCGTGTCAATCAAAATCTCTCACCTTCACTCTGTCTCAGTCTGACACGTTTCTATCTGGGATTGGTGGGGAAAGATGGGGGCTGTGGTGGATGTGGTGGTGAGGGTGGGTGTGATGGAAGGATTTAGGAGTGCAAGCGATGGTCTGGTACTGGAGTGGGGGTGTTGCTAAATGAGATTCTGTATATGCTGTCTGTATCATCGAGGAAACCTGGATGGAGTGTACGCATGCTAAACATATAACATACTTCTGCACCCTACTAAACGTCTCATCCAGGCCAAGCCACACACGCCAGAGGTAGCACGGAGAAGTGTTGATGCATGGAGTGCGGTGGAGGAGGAGGAGTGCGGTGGGGGAGGGTAAGGGCGGATGGGGATAATGGGGGCTGGGACTACACAATGGAGGGGATTAACAGTGCAAGACATAACACTAATGGCTGGTAACGAGAGCCGGAGAGGGGGGGGGGAAGACAGGAGGGGGGGAGATATGGGAGGAGGACAGGGTGGAGAGAATAAGGGTGGAAAGAGACGGGGGGAGACGATGGGAAGGAGGAGGAGACAGGGGGAGGAGGGTTACACAAGGGAACAAGATGAGGAGATGAAGACGAGGAAAGAGGGAGGAGACAGGAAAAGGAACACAGAAGTTTTGATGAAGATAAGAAGATTGGGGAGGGAGAAAGGGAGAGAGATAGAAGAGATGGGGGAATGGGAAGAGAGAAGGGTGGGGGTTGAAGAAGCGGCGTGAGGGGAGATTGAAAAGTGAGGAAAGGGGGAAGGGAAAGAGTTGGAAAAGTGGAGGGAACGATGCATCAGTGTAAACAGAGGAGTGGGAGGGTAGGGCAGGGAATGGGGAAGCATGAGTCTGACGAAGGGACAGAAAGAGATGGGGATGTGAAGGGGAGAGGGGAAGAGCTGGAAATGGAACAGAGATAAAGGTGTGGGGAATGGGGAAGGAAGGGGGCAAGGGAGCGATGGGAAGGGGACAGAAGAGGGATATGAGGGTGAGAGAAACGAACTGAGAGAGAACAGGATGGGAAGGGGAAAAGAAAATTGAGAGAAGATGAGATGAAAGAGGAAGGAAGGGGATGAATGGGGAAGGGAAGAGAAGGAAGGAAGGAAAGGCGGGGGATAATGGGTATAATGGAGAGGATTAATAGTGCAAGATATAACACTAATGGGTGGTAACGAGAGAGGGGAGGGGGACTGCAAGGTAAGGAGTCGGGGAAGGTGTGAGAGTCGGAGAGAGGAAGAGGAGAAAGATGAGGGAAGAAGAGGGGAGAGGGGATG